>NC_052635.1:43580239-43883270 GCF_016161935.1 Mauremys reevesii | reverse complement strand
ATGTAGTGTAATTACTGTATAATACATGGAAGCCCAGTTGGCTCTTGACAAATTGGGGTGTTTACATTCACGTTACGGCATTGCCCTAAGAAGACATATGCTGTCAGGATGAGTCGAGGTAGAATGTTAGCAGGCACCATTTGGAACCAGAATGATTTTCAAATTAAATTTGTCACAGGGCTTAGGTGGAGGAGGAAGGTCAAAGACACAAAATGTGTCTTTGAAGGCAAAGAGGAACACCACACAGGGTGGGGGATAAGGCATTTTACATTTAAACCATGTATTATATTTAATAGTGTACCCGCCAAGCTGTACAGAACGGGAAGCCATAATTCCACCTACGGGGTTGTAGTAACTTGAGGTTGCTCTCCTAATTTTTGATATTGCCAGCAGCACTGTGGTGAACTTACAGCTACAAGAGACACCGCTACAGGGAGAGGGACGTTACTTGAGATCACGGCAAGGAACGAGAGCATTAGCAGCAGCTGGGCCCCGTAACTCAAAATATTGACCATTTTGTACACCGTTCGCATTATGCCTGGATGCTTTTGCATGCACCAGACTCCCAGCAAAGTTCCTTCCTCCTTTCCTGCACTACCCCATCCTGGATGACAAAGCTATGACTTCTCCATTGTTTTGTTTAGATCCTTCATGCTGAGTCCTGAGGTGCTTCCTTGTTTCCTCCTGGTTTTTTTTTAATACACCTGTGATCTGTATTTATCCACAAATGCGGGTGGCGGAAGTCTTTCTATTTTTTCTCTTTCTCTCCCTCTTGGAAAGCCAGGTAAAGATCATGGCATCGTTACTGGCGCATGAAGCTGGGGGAAAACTGATGATGCAGAAGGTTTCTTTCAGGACCAAAACAAAGTCACAAAGTGGTCCTTTCCTGTCACTGAGCTGCAGGGGTCGCTCAAGGGGATGGGTCATAGGAAATCTGCTGGTGCATTATGGGATCCACAGCCAGGGCAGCTACACAACAGCCATTGCCATGTCCACCAAATCCACCCATTTAACTAGAGCCCTACACCTTGCGTGTTTTCTGAAGCTATTTCTGTCCCTCTCTCCTCCACCCTCTCCCCCCCCCGCCAATGTCAATGGCCAGTTTTCATGATATTTCAAATATATGGCATGCCCCCATTTCCCTTAGGCCTCGCTGCACCCAATACAGGTACAATCCCTCCATTTTGTAAGGTTGACCTGCTGGTGGTGAAAGGAGAAACCTGGTGTGTTCGTTCCTTCTGGTCATTAGGAGAAGCAGCCTGAGAAGCGAAGGAGGGAAAAGACAAATTTAGGCATAACACACTATATTTCAGTGGTATCAGTATGTGTGTGGGGATGGGGCATTTGCACACAATCTGGCAGCCATAAAACACCACCTAGAGGGAAACATACAGCTCTTGTCCAGGAACTCAATGTGATTCCACGAGAGTCTCTATAATGTGAAATCTTTCAAATGAGATTTGAGGACTTCAGTAGCTCAGTCAGAGGTTACCTATTGCAGAAGTGGGTGGGGGAGGTTTTTATGGCCTGCAGTGTGAAGGAGGTCAGACAAGACGATCATGATGGTCTTTTCTGGCCTTAAAGTCTATGAGTCTGTGAGATTCACCCACCAGGGCAGGAAATCCCCTACTGAACAGGTGGGTCTTTATGGCTTCTGGAGGGAAAATAAAATAATTCTTGTATACATCTAATCAGGGGCAACATGCAGCACTTGCCTGGGTGTGGTGGGGGAAAATGATGTATAATCTTCAGATCCAGTTAGCCTCAGTATATGAGTGAGAGGGAGATAACCTCCTCTTTCTAGGGGGTCCTGTGCATCTATGTCTCCAAGGATAGAGAGGAGGGACCTTTACAGGTCCAGAGCTTCCTCCCCATTCCTGCCATATTCTGCAATTCTTTCTTCCCCACTCAAGTTGCCTGGAGCCTTCGTTTGCCTCTAGAATTCTGAATTCTGAGTAGCTCCTGTGATGTATCTAACTAAAAGTAATTATTGTATGATACACCTGACCTCTATAAGAGTGTTTGCTTTGAATTTGGAACTATCATACATTAAAATCCATATTTATAAAGGGCAGCTTATTCCCACGCTCTCTCTAAACTCACCCGGCCTGACTGTCATTGGAAAATTGCTGCAAATGAATGTGTAAATCTGGCTTTTGCACATGCAGCTGTATTTAAGCATGTGCAAAAAAAGGGTGTATATAGGTGAGCACAAAAATATTGGCAAACTCCAATGGGGTCCTCAGAGATGCATTTGCTAATGGACCACTAGAAATGCACCCGTGATATTTGCAGGTGATTCCGTTTACTTATGCAAAAAAAATGCATGTGCATAGCTGACTGCTCAGCTGTAAACAATTACCCAATTCGAGGAACACGTGTGCTTTTGCACATGCACGTAAACCTACGGTACGTCTACACAGCAAAGAAAAACTCGCAGCACAGTTTCAGTGGATTTCCCCCATGTTTACAATGTTGTAACTCAGAACAGAATTTGGACCTAATTGATGGTTTTTTGCTCATCCACTTACATAGTTTTTCTCATTGCAAATTGCAGTCTAATCCTCCCCATGACTCTTCACATGATCCTTCTGTCTCCATTCCTTTCCCCACTCCCATTGCATATGCAGTTGCTGGAGAGTCAGCAATGCAGCATTTTCTCAGTTTGATGGTTGAGAAAAATTAATTTTTTGGAGAGAAGGTTTGATTTTTGGCTCATAAATGTCCTTCAATGAGAAATGCAAAGTAAACCTTCTCCCCTGTGCCTCGCTGTTGCTTAGCCTGTGTGTAGCATCTGTTGCACCTCTGTGTTTCTAGCTATATAATCTCTGTACACTCAAACACAGAAACTAGCTTTAGGATATGCTAACTTGTGAACAAACCCAAGAAAAGCTAGGAAATTCAAAGTTAATGACACTGTTCCAGATAAGCTGTGAGCCAAATTTTCAATGGGCCTTCTTACCTGCATTTGTGGTATTTGCAACCATATCTGTTTGGGCATACAGCAGCTGTGTGTGTGTCCACATGCATGCATAAGAAAAAGAAATGTCCTTAAAACAAAACCCAGAATTTGAATCCCAGGAAACTTTGGAAGTTTTCAAAATCTGGTCCCAGATCTTGTTTTGAATGTTGCAAATGTCCCCCATCTTTGTAATGGGCCAGCTCAAAAACTGGGTATGAAACCATACTGAATTTGAGGGTGTTCAAAGTCCATGTTGGAATGCAAATTTTGCAGTTTGTGCACATCTGACAAAGAACTGAGGTTGCAGACGTCACAAACTCAGTCCAGAGAAGGCCTTTGGAGACTATGGCGCTGAGATGGAAGAGTGGAGCACCAGCCCAAAGTTGAATTTCCCAATAATTGGGAAAGGACTTTAACGTTATTTAAATGTAGATTTTGTATGTGAATTTCCTTGCTGGCTCATTTTCTTAACATTAATTTCTAAACAAACAAAAAATGTCAAGGAAATTAATGAAAAACATATTGTTTAACCCAGAGAGCCATTGCAGGTACTTAGGCAAATCATGTAATGAATCAGGTACATAAAAAATATTTTTAAAGCAGCTTCATGGATTCAGGTATCTTCAGCAGGGTCATTTCTATTTGCAGGGTAAATAGGGATATTTATACATTTAAAAAAAATGATTTTTACCCTACCAGTCAATTAGAAACAAAAAAAATACATCAAAATATTTAAATAGCATTAAAATTTCTAGCATAATTGGAACAAATGGGGAAATCTAAAGTCAGGGCTGAAACATCAGCTTTACATCCTGCTGGAATGACTCGGTGGCAGCAAGACTCTTGTCTACAGCAAGAATTTGCTCTGATTTTAGCCATGCTTCAAGCAAAGGGAAGCCGTGCCAGTGCAAATCATGGCTCTTCATGTCTACACTTCAGGTTCAGTGGCTGGGATCAGGGTAAATTCCCAGTGCAGTCAAGACTGGTGAGCCATAGTCTGCCCTGAGATGTATACCAGGCAAAGTCAGTGACAAATAGACACACACTTCGAAGATAGAATTTGGCCCTACGATTTTGAATGACTTGGCTTTCAGTTTGGTCAGAAACCTAATGTCGTTTAAACAAAGCTTTTAACTTGAGCATGTTGTTGTGTTTAGTTGGAAATTTGATGGAAAAAGGTCAACAGAATTTCTTAAGAGTCATACTACTTAAACTATTTAAATATGCTAATTAAAATGTAAGAAGTGTAATATTTACCCAAGAGAGAAGAGAGTTGCTCCACATCTTTCTTACATCCCTGAATGAAGATTTTTGAATTATTTGTGGTGTTTACACTCACTACTCCATGATCCCTGTGTTTTCAGCTGTCCAAACAGCATTAGTGCTCTTCCTGAACCAAGCAGAGACGGTGCTTTTCAGAAATGTCAGCTATTTCCAACACCCCACAAAGAGGTTGAGTGCCCTACCCTGCAGAGATACTGTTGTCCCAGAGAAGACCATAACTAAGGATTAGAAGGGACCTCCAGGGTAATGGAGTCCAGTCCCCATCACTGCAGACAACCACATAATATAATCCCTTTCATAAACATATCAAGCTCCAGTTTAAAACCAATTAGGCTTCTTGCCCTCACTACTTCCTGGTGACTGGAGACAAGGTCTAGGAGTAGAAGCAGGTTATCAGATGGAGCTCCAAGGAGCTAATATATGAAAGATCGAGTGGTGAGGTGGGGATCGCTATCTCAAAGAGTTTGTTCCTCTCTAGATATGATTATACCCAATCCTACCAGCAGTGACTTTTGCCTCGGCTTCGTCAAGGTATTTCTTGAGGGAAAAAAGTAGTGTGTCTTTGGAATTTATCAAACATCAGGCACATCCAAAAAAAGTTATTGGGGTAGAATGCACACATTCCCCCCCACAAAGGCTCCAACCTGTTCTCCATCAACCACTCCATTCCAACACTGGCGACTGGGGTTGTTGTACTTATGAAGCATGCGGCAGCCCAAAGCCTGCTCCAGTTGAGCACGGAAATGACACGTGTGGGACTGTATAATGTGCCTGGCAGACCAGGAATGCTCCTACTGCATATTTAAAATAAATAATAGCAATGCATTGTACAATGTAAAGTCAAGCCCTTATGTATATATGTAATTATAGAGAGAGTTAATACAATGGCCTCATCTTATTCTAGTGAGATCATGGTTTGACAGGTACCATATGCAGAGCCTACATGCTAATAATACAACTACTGTTTAATTCTATTCTTCACAAAGGCCTGGAACAGATCCTTAAGGCACATTATGCTCAGTAACTGCAAAACTCCAGATCTATACGTATAATTCTCATTTGTCAGCTATAAAATAAATGTTCTTCAAAAAAACCCAAAAAACCTACCTAAGGGTTTGCAAAAACAGTACCAGGCTTCTATTCTCTGCAAGCTGCTGATTTATCCAAGCTTCTGCAGTCTCATGCAGTTTTGAAAGTTGGATTTTCCCTTTCCCATAGAGGCTGAAGTATGCTTTATATAGGAACAGCTCAATTCCGTGCTCTTGGAGGCAGGCCTGTAAACTGTGGGCCCTGCACAGTTGGAGTTATTGTACCCTAAATGGGACTTTCATTCTTAGGGAAAAGCAGGCACTATTTGCAAAGAAGGGCAGCTTTAGCTTTCAGCCGGGACTTCCCTTTGGACAAAGTCCTATAAAATGTAACACAGAATTCTGTCTTTCCTATAGGTTCCTTTGTTTTGTTTTTTAACCATCCTATAAAGTTCCAAGGATACAAATTCTCTACTATGTTCTGACACAGGTCTAAAACCCTATGGCTAGGCTAGCTTGTTCTATTAAACCCTGTAGGACTTCTGCATAAGTGTTCCCATCAGCCTTGCCTGCGGAGTAGCCCAAGGAATGCATTGAGTGAGCACATCTCCTCCGAGTGTGCTGGCCACACTACCTGCTCCATCCAGCACCTCCCACTTTTAAGCACAACCTCACTCCCTCTGTAATCCTCCCCGAATTGACTTTCCACTGCACCTGGGTTGTAGTGGCAGCCAGTTAAAGCCAGAGCCATATTACTCTCCCTTTGCCTTCTCTCTCGGGTCAATAGCTTTCATTTTATACACTTCATTTAACAAAAATGAAACACGGAAATCAGATACAAAACCTCTTGCACAAGGCAGAGACATAACGGTAACGTGATGGACGTTCAAATGGAAACCAACTCCTCTACATCTTGGTCCCGTTCTTGTGGGGCTAATTTTATTACTCAATGGTGAGAAAGGAGAACTTTTGCCTTTACAGTCAACCTCCCTGACTTCTCCACTTCATATCACAACCTGAACATTATTTAAAATGTCAGGGGGTGGGTTGGTGATTGTTTTTTTTTTTAAAAGAATATAAATACATAGGAATCTTTACTGTATCTAGTGTTTGATTCTCCACTGGCACTATATTGCTTGCCTTATATTATGGTTAGAGGGAAAGGACATATGCAATACTTTGATACAATAGTAACCAAGCTCAGATTTTAGATATCAGCCAGAGTCACTTGCGGCCTCCCTCCTATCAGATGAACCAAGGAGGGGCAGAGAGTTCATTTTCAACATATGAATGTGCTTTCCAGACGATGTCATATACCGTACTCTCGATTTTGCCTGCTAGTGCATGCTGTCTGAGATGAGTAGAAATCGATACCCTCATGTCTGTATCTGAAATAGAATTTAAAACAGTAATTGCAAAACATTTCTTTTAAAAACCAAACATGCTGTCAGTTATACATTGTATAGGGTGTCAAAAGTTCATTAACAACCCAATGGGTTTTTTAGGTAACACTAATATACCAAGTGTCTTTGATACCGTGATCAGTGTATTTATGTCTGGTATGACATGCATAAATTCTGGTTCTACTACATGTGACTCTGAGGGGTGCATACATGTGACATGTGCAGCCGCTGGTGAAGAGGTCTGTAGAAATATGCCTATGGAAAAAAGAATGGTGGTTGGCTGTGCATGAAATCTTGTGGATTTCATGCAGGCAGTGATAACAGGAGCATGCTAAAGAGGGAATAGGGGAATACCCCATCTGGAGGGCTGTGGAAAGCTTAGAGGAGGAGGGATACTGGGGTACATATGTTAAAGAGCTGAGGCCTCCACTTTAGTGGATGCAACTTGAAACCACTGAACTGGCAGCTGCATATTTTTTGCCTGTCCAATTCACTGTGGGAGGAGATGAGAGCGCTCTAATGTCACCACTAGCTCATTGGGTAATGGGGACCACAGGTATTTATACCCTTGTGCCTACAGTTCAATTGTGGGTGCAAAAACGAGAGTACAAACTTTTTGAATGAAAATTGGGCCAATGGGAAGAGAGGCCACCCTTGAAAAGTTGTTTCTACCATGCAGTTGATCCTTTTTCTACCTGGTCTTGCAAGGTGCTGAACGCCCTCAACGCCCACTAAATGGCTGGATGCTATTTCCCGCAGAGCATCACAGTACCCCTTCCAGAGAGTGTCCTTAACATTTTACCAGGCTCCTTAATGCTCAGTCCCTGCTGCATTATTTCTTCGCTAGTGTGATTCTAGTCCCTGTTTGTGCCCACCGGGCCCCTTGCCGTCAGTGTTCCTAGTCCAGACCATGTACAAAGGAAGCTACTGCCTTAGCAGGGCTGCAACCCTATTCTTGAGTTTTGTCACGTGACTACACCCCACAGTAACCCTTGCAATCTCGTATAGATCAGTTCGTGGATCGGTGTTTGCTTTTCGTCAGCTGTTGCTTTTTCACCCCATGGAGCCATCTGGGGGTCCAAAATGTCCCTCGTTTGTTTAGATGGAGCCATTTTGCCCATCTCTTCAGCACCCAACATGCTGCAGATCATGATCAAACAATGTGAGAACTGGTCTCCTGAGCTCAGAGAAAGAGCCTGTGGTCCCTAGCAGTGTGGCTGCTTCTGCTCCCCGAGTGCAAGTGGAGGCTTTTTAGTGCACCCAGTATTGCTCAATCTCCCAGAAGTTGCACGTCCGTGGCCATGCGCACCAGGAACCAGCTTGATAGCCAGGCTGGGTGGATAGCACAAGCTATGCTATTTTCAAAAGAGGCTAGCAAGCATGCTCCAGCTGCACAGGGAAGCATTTTGCCTGCTCCTAAGTCTCCATAGTCATAGCACCAGATTCATCCTTGCAGTCGCAACTTCTCCCCTCATTCCCGGTGAAACCGGGGCTAGCCGCGACATGATTCAGTGCAAAGCTCAGGCAGAGTTTCGTTCCAAGCTGGGCCTGTTTTTCAGGTGCTGGGGCAGGGCTGATGGTTTCGGGTAGGAACCATGCTGGTCTCTACAGTCTGGATGGTTCTGATCTGAAACCAGGTGAAAACGTGGTGGCAGCGGTTGAGTTTCACTTGGAAATTCAGGTACATTTGAAATTAAGTTGAAACTTGGGGAACAATCTCCCCTTCTGTCCACCGAACAAGTCTGAACCCAGCCTGGCTAATTTCTCACTGCTCTAGCATGCAGTGGACACTGTCTATTACAGGATAAGTAGTTTTTTTACTGTAGTGTTTTAAAACTGACAAATACCCTGACTAACCCGCCCTTTGGTGTGTGTAACGCATCTCCGTCTGTGCCTGATCCACACAGGGGACCAATCTGCTATAGCTGCCAGCTGGAAGGCTTTGTCCTTTAGTTCAAGCTGTAGCTCTGGATGTTCCAGTTCAATCCCTGGTGATGACGGTCATTACAACTCCTCCTGGTGTTTGGGCTCTTCTGAGCCAGCCAATGAGCAAGCACCGTCCCTTTCACTGGCTTAGCATCTGTTCTGGAGATTGAGATCCTCTGTTCTAGGACCAGAATGTGGAATATTCCATGATGGTTACTCTAACAACTACCTTACCCTCTTCCCCAAGATTTAAGCAGAACATTCTCTGCTGGTTACACAGCTTCCAAAGTGATGCACTGGGTGGAGAATCTGAAGTTTTCAGAAATAAAAAATATAACTGATCATTTACAGGGGGGGTTATGATGTCCCTTGTTTTGATCTAACAGCAGGTTTTTAAATAGTTGCCATTACTGAGGTGTGTATAAAATTGTTTGGGAGATTAAATAAATTATTCTTATAAATGTTTCATTCTTTTCCCAGTAATTCAAATATGCGGACTTCACTATACAGTACTTCAACAGTAATGCCCCATATACTAAAACGATACTCCTGTGTCATCAGTAAAGGCATTGTATTTATGAGATTTCTGGTTAGTATCACTTTGGCACAGTAGCTCTCTGAAGCACACAAGAACTGCACATTACATGCCAATTGCTGATAGATATTGTTATATGTAATTAGCCTGTATGTGTTCAATAGACACCAAATATAAAGTGTTACCTGCCTATTTTGTGATGTTACTCAAAGTACCAGGAGGGAGGAAAAATCCTCATTTGTTAAGAGATACACTGCATTTGAATGCTTCTAAACATATTTTACCAGAAAGCAAAGATAAGTGAAACTGTTTCTGGAGTGTTAATTTTTTTGAAATACCCAAAATACTGTATTTCTATATATTCTTCATTGTTATTCATCTGAGCTGTAAATACTGTACAGATCAAATGATGTATTAAGTATCTCGGTCATGAACTGCAAGATAAAAGGACAACATAGCTTTGGCTGCAAAAGGTGGGGTGTGTGTGCTTGTACACACATGTAGATACATACATGTATCTATATTTATGTGTGTGTATACATATACACTGCATGCTTTGAAGCAGAAAAATGCATATAAGATTAAAAGAAAGCATGTTATTTTCTCATCTGAGGATGGAGAGTAACTATGTCAAACCAAAAGGAAACACTATTTTGATAAAATTTATATCAAAATGGAAAACTACTCTGATTTGTAACAGGACTGACACAGATTCACATCCCAACTAGGAAGTCTAATTCGAAAGGAATCACATCCCATTTAGAAATTAAAAACCCACCATAATATATTTGATTTGGTTTGGGTTTTTTTAAAGCAAATCTATTAGATCGACCTGTGCCAATTCTGCATCCAAAACTTGCCACAACCAAGGTCAATAGCCAACCTCCCATTGACGCCAATGGGAATAGAAGATCCCTTAGAGGGGGCCAGTTTCAGACATAGCTGTCTACATGGGCAAAACTTCTTGATATGGGCTCAATCTTTACTAAAACAAAGTGTCAATTTCCGAGATTCATGAGAAAAAATGTCTTATGTCCCCATGGATCTCAGCAGTTGACTCCCATTGACTTCAATGGGTCATGAATCTTGCCCTTAACTTTGGTTTCTACATATGAACTTCAGTGCCTAAATTTAAGCACCCATTTTTTAAAACCTTGGTCTAGTAACTGCACAAACACCAATCTCTGAAGGCTGAGATGAATAGAGCAATGAATTTTGAGCAGTTAAGGACCTAATTTTCCAGGTGGCTCGGTACCCTGGCCTCCAGTCTGAATCCATAGAAGCCATCATGTCTCAGTACATAGGATAATCAGCCCCTGTGGTTTTATTAATCTTTTAAAGTGTTGCCAACACTCTTGGCCCTTGTAGTATTTGTCTTTCTTCCAAAGACTTAAAGTAAAAATAAAATACCTGAAGAAGAAGAATTAAGATTTCCAACCTAAGACATAGCTGAATGAATTGTAATTGCATTTCTTCTTTGGCAGGAAATCTGTCTCTCAGCAGATGGTTTGCAGCAGACTTAGGTACTACTGAAGTCCCACATAAGTCCTCAACGTAGGGGCAGATGACTTTGCTCATGTAGATTGCCATAGTTCCATTGTAAAGCTCTGACAGTTTGTACCTGCAGAGGGTCTGTCCGAATAGGGTTTAACTGGATGATCGACAGCACATAGACTTTGTGCTGGTTCTCTGCAAAGAGATGAATTTCACCTTGCCCCAGGGTTTTGACTGGGTGATAGTCAGTGTATTCCCTCTCAAGCATGGTTATAAAATTTCACAGACACTCAACTAAGCATTAAAGTCTGGTTGTCCTTTAGAAAGCAAAGACAGCTGCTTTGCTTCCTTTCATTTGCTCTGTTGCCTTGGCTTTTTTGCACTTTTGTTCCAGCTCCAAAGAATATTTCATAATGCCTTTCGTACGTTTTAAACATTTTGTATGTATTGAATGGTAAACACTTCTCTTGTAATATAGCAAATTGACTTTTTTTTGTGAATGTGTAATTTCCTCTGTACATTTTGATCATGGATTTTGTGCACGGTACATTTTATAGGGATAGATTCCAAGGGAATGACCTATAGTTTTCTATTAGAATAGCTACGATATAAAATTACACAATCACTGATCATTTTACACTATTACCACTGAAGAGCGATGTAGCACAGACTTTTACATGGAAACACTGAGCATGAAACAATGTGTACCTTCATGTGGACGAGAGACAGCTAAGAAGATGTATATGTGTGAAATTTTTTTTAAAAAGAAATAGTTGCAATCTTAAGGGAAACGGAGGAAAGCTTTTTTTTTTTCTATTGTCTCAAAGCATCACAATGGACAACTTGCATCCAGTAAAAATGCCAGAGACTTAACCTTTGTGAGATGAAATACACATTTATTTTTCTTTGCACTTCTCCTGCAGTTCACTTTGTTTCTTTTATTTAAAACTGCTATGTGGGCAAACGTGTATTATTAACAAGAAACGCAGAAGAGAGGCCAGTTACTGGGGTGGTGAGAGACCAAACACCAAGCTAGACAAAGGCTTCTCTTTCTGATGGGCAAAATCAAGCTCAGGAGATTTCCAAGTTCATGGGTTCTTGAACTCTAAAGAGATTGCTCCATTGGAGCCCTTTCAAAACAATGATTTCCTTCTGTGAGAAGGCACAGAGCATCAATCATTTCCTGACAGATAAGGGATTTGACTGAGAGACAAAGGAACAATGTATAAGGGCCATATCGCTCTTATAAATAGTGGAGGCGAGTAACATCTGAAAAAGGGAGGATCACAGCCAGTTTACAGAACTGGGAAAAAGTCATATGAGTTATAATCTTAAGAGTTATAATCTTTACCAAGCATAAGCCCTAAACAAAAATGTATCCTGGTTTTCAACAACTTTGTTATGCTGTTGGGTTCTGTCCTAGAGTGACAGGCTTTTCCACAGCCAGATTGGTTGAAATAACATTGACATCATTTTGCAAAACCAAAAAATCTTTTATATTGTACCTTTTAAAGAGATGTGTGTTAGAACCCAAGGGTTCTCTCCCCCCTGGAAAAGAAAAACAGCAAAATGTGCTAATGAGATGATTTTATACCTCATAGAGACCACCCCCACTGAGAACAACCGAGGTGCTGGTTGCTGAATGGGTTGGGAAATCTGGCTGGTTTTAATGTTGTGAAGTTAAAAACCAGTTCCTGACACAAGTTTGGATCTCAGAGGGGAGCATTTTCAAAACACCTAAGTGACTTGGGACTCTGAAGTGACTCAGGCACATAAGAGCATAAGTCTCATTAAAAATCAACATGATTTAGGTTCCTAAATTCCGTGTTTTTGAAAATGATGCCCCTCGCCTGAGAAATACTTAGACTCCTAAATTGCTTAACTGACTTTGGTAACATTACCCTAGGGGATAGAAACTGAAGTGTCAATAGTTTTTCTGAAGCACTTTTATTTCAGAGCAGGCAAACTTAACTCTTGATCTGCAAAAGGACTGCAAAGCATTTTTCAGGCCTTAATAACAGATCCAAGGGCCTGCTCCGGGCAGAATATTTCCGTGTACTATTTTTAGCAGCTTTTAATTTTAAGACTAAAGACTACCTTGAACAACACAACAGGCTATCCTTCTCGAGCACCATCCATCACAGGATCTCGTAGAGCTTTGCACACACGATCTAGTAGGTAAAGATTATGTCCATTTACATGGCAGCAATGTCATGCCCTGGGTCTATTCCATCCAGAACTTTATAACAACAAAATACACTGTCCCCAATGAATTCTTTCCAAATTGACCCCAGTGCATTCTGGGACAGTATTGTGGAAGCTTAACGCTGTGTGTAAACTCAAGCAGTACAGACATGAAATTCAGAGCTCTTAGTTATGTTTCTTACTACAGTGTCTGTAATAGAAAAAACCATTGGCATGGGCTAGGGTGACTCAGGACCAGGAGAAAGTGGGTGGGGGCTCCATTGAAGTCAGTGGCAAAGCTGTTGATTACAATGGGGTCAGGAATTCACCCAGTAGGTTCAGAGTGCAATACACCATGGGGATTCCAGCTGGTGGAGCTGTATCGAGGGGACTATTATCCATTGGTGCAAGTTAGAGCAGTCTTCAAGCTCTAACTTGCAATAGGGCACAGTGGTAGAAAGTCACCTGGACTGGCCTCCCCCTTCTGGTCTACTGAGCCCTGCTCTGACATGCCCTGAGATCCAATTCTCTGTGCACATAAATACAGACATCCGGGCAGCTCTGTACACTGGAGATTCAAGCTGAGGGGCCAGAAGCACAGGATTCTGCCCCGAAAGCTGAAGAACTGTTATCCAGGTTACTGTACATACCAGCAGAGGGCAGCAAAGCATATTCATACTTCCAGTACATGGAGGGGAAGTTATGGTTCAACCAGTTCTACTTACACCCTTCTGCAGGCTTTTCCAGGGTAACTTACATTGCAGGACATGAGAATTTATTTTTTAAAAGGCAGATTCCTGGAAATCACCACACCTGGCAACTTTGCTGAAGCTCGCATGGTCAGAAAGCCAAAGGTGAGACTAGGCATGGCTGACTAATGTAAATATTGCAATTTCTGGTCAGTTTCCTCAAGAGACTCAATGCTCTCCCACCGAGGACAAGGCAGAAAGACAGACCACTCCCCATCGGTGTGTGGAACTGCACGTAATGCTAACTGAAAATAAGGTGCTGGCTTCTGAAAATAAGATAGTGTTAAGGTGAGATTTTCAAACTAGTTAGGTCTGCACTTACGCACACAAAATGCCCAGCTATCTTATGCATATATTTAATGTGGTTGCACACACAGAGCAGGTAACTGTAGGCAAAAATAGGTAACTAGCCACATTTGCAGTTCCTCAGTTCCCATACACAGCCACAACAATCCCAAGTGCAAATGACCTGTGCACAAAATCAGTTTCTGAAGGTTCAAATCAGGTTCACAGACCAAAAACTGTTGAAATAACAGACTTTACCATCTGATTTGGGAAAACATATTTCTATTCAGAGAAGCAGAGGCTTAAATCAATTGGGATTTAAGCGTGATCTTAAAGCATAGCACGTGCTTAAGTGCTTTCCTGAATTACAGTTTATTCTATGTACAGTTTTGAGATTAGGAATGTGCATATGAATGATAGTGCATGAATTTCTCCTAGATATGGTGAAGGTTATTGCCAAAGTCAGAGGCTATTCAAAGGACAATTTAGAGACTTACGCAACCTTGCAAAAATAAAAGATTCAGTGAGTCATAGAACATGAAATTACCACACTCCCTGCCATACATGGAAGTCATCCACAAGCTCCTTGAATCACTTGCCCTTGATACATTGCTCTTATAGTACAAAGCAGTGAATGCATTCAGAAGATTTTTTTTAAATATAAGCAACATACTAACTGGGTTATGCTGTGAACCACTGATTTGGTGCCAAGGAAATTTAAGAAGAAACAAAACAAAACTTTTTGGGAGCATCTTTTGAAAATCAGGAATTTTTCAGCTTCAATTCAGTTAGTCCCAGTCCCAGCAGAACCAACAGCAATTCCCCGTTGTCTACATCAGTTAATTATACATTCGCTGATTAATTTATTTAACGGATCTTTTTAGATGCATTGACACAGTTTACTCCTCCAAGTAAGTGCCACAGTAATACACATAATAATAAAAATGGCTCCTTTTGCTTCACACTCTCTCTCTCCTTCCTCCGCAGATAATCAAAGGCCAAAGTAGCTCAGCCGTTCCTAAACAAACCCTTCACCATTCCGTTGTTTACCCAGTGAGGAAATCAGACACATTCTCAAGCTGCAAGAGTCAGCCACCAAGAATGCCCCCTAGATGGCAGAGCTAACTCGTGGCAAAGGGAACGCTGGTGCAAGAGACAGAAGTCTCTTGTGCTGCTAGACAGATCCATGCTTTTGGGCTTGCACCGTTTACAGGAGCTGGGGCTTCAAAAGCCGATTGATTAAATAATAAAAAAATATATATCCTGTTTTATTTGTTTTAACATAGTTAGCCGGCAACAAAATCAAGCCATTCCTATGCCATTAAATGGTTGTTTGAGCTATCTCCAGGGGCTTTCCTTACCCTGTTTGGGGATGGGAAGCATTATTCACGGCAAAGTCAGAACCCCACCAGCATGCAAACTCAGGATCTGAAAGCATTTGCTTCCTCTTCTGATTTTTATTTTTATCAGCTCAGAAGAATCCAGAAAGCCACCTGGCCCTGCTCAATAATTTAAATTAAATGACCAAATTGCCAAACTCAAATGGATTTCCTTGGGAATTACACAGCCCACTCGTACCTTAGAATTAATGTTTGCGTGGGAGATAATGACAAGATCATAAAGAGAGGATTACTTGTGAATTCGGATTGCACATAAATTGCAGGAACAGATGAATCCTTAAGGAGCCAAGAACCTGAATTTCACAAATGCATCATTTTTAATAAAGGAGGAAACAAAAGATAGTCTCTGATGCTGATTTCTCATTTACATCAAGGGGCTGGAGTTAAACGGGAGGTTTTTCAAAGAGATATCAGCTTCATGCAGAGTAAGCAGTGGTTTATACTATGATTTTTTGCCTTGATATAAATGCTGCGAGGGAAGTCACTATATTCTTGCTTTAAATTACCGGTAAACATCAAAAACATCTGCAGTATGTAACTACACCCTGTTACTCTTTTGCTACTTACACATTCAGAAAAACAGCCTGAACCTGGCAAAAAGGCACAAATAGAGAAAAAAACCTGATTCCCTAAAAGGAATGCAGTTTTTGCATTAAAAACAATCAATATTCCCTCAAGGATGTGAGGTTGCTCCCAGGTTTAAATCATGGGCCTTGCCTTTCCAGAGATTGGGGTTCCAATCCTGATGAGGTCATGCCTGGCTGTCTCCGTGTGGTTGCTTGTGGGCATTTGTCCTCTTAAAACCCACCCCAGGCGATGGAAGGGAAGCAAACCTGAGCTCGGGACGGCTAGACGGACAGGAGTCTTGTAGGCTAGGCTTGTGTGGAGCCCCAGATTATAACGACAAGGCAGGGTCACGAGCTAGTCAGTGCCACATGTAAAACAGTGTCCTGTGGCCTGCCGAGGGGGTTGCAGAGTTTATACACACAGGCCACGTTACAGACAAATGCTTTGCATCGGCCAAGTTGTCACTCCAGTTGGGCCCATCTTTGTTTATTTTTTTACAGTGCACTTTCGAGGTGGGGTTATTTCCATGGCATGAGGTCAGTGGTTGAAGTCAAGTGGCATTTCTTCCTGTGTCCTGGTTGGCCGAGCCCACCCTTTGTGGCCAGGAGGCTCAGCAGAAGCCAGGTGCGTTCAGTTACTCAGGGTCAAGGAGAGGCTGAGTTTTGTGGGAGCCTGTCGGAAAAGAAGGGCAGTGTCTCTGTTCATTTCCCATAGGCCTGGGGTTTCCTATCACCCTCCTGATGACTCCCCTTGCCTGGGAGGACGGCGAGTAATGGCTCTAAGTCTTTTACTTTCATTCGATTACCAGCTCTTTGGGGCAGGGACCAACTTTGCATTGATGAGTGTCCGTACAGCACCTAGCACTATGGAGCCATGACCCCTGCCTGCAGCCTCTAGGTGCGATGGCAAATGTGGTGGGGCTCCCATCTCTGGCAGCTAGTCCCAAATTCCCACCCTTTGCCTTGCCCTACAGCCTTTGGGGAGGCAGGAATTCACCTAGAAATTTGCATGGAAACAGTCCAAGTGCCCCCTTAACCAGGGCCAGTGCAACCCATTAGGCGACCTAGACAGTCACCTAGGGCACTAGCATTTGGGGGGCAGCATTTCGGGTCCTTCGGCGGCGACCACGGCGGATGGATATTTGGCCACCCCGGTCGTTGTCGGCATTTAGGCGGAGGGAGCTGGAGCAGGGGGACGCAGGGAGGGCCACCTGCAGCAAATATGGAGGGGCGCGGCACGCAGGGGAACTGTTCCCCGCCCCAGCTCACCTCTGCTCTGCCTCCTCCCCTAAGCACGCCGCCCCGCTCTGCTTCTCTCCCTCCCAGGTGCCAAACAGCTGATTGGCGCCGCAAGCCTGGGAGGCGGGAGAAGTGGAGTGGCGATGGCGTGCTCAGAGAGGAGGCAGAGCAGAGGTGAGCTGCTGCACGGCTCCCCGGGCCGGGGGAAGCTGTCGCGGGGCGGGGCGCCTCAGGACAGGGGTGGGTGGGGAGCTGCCGCGGGGAGGGGCACCTTAGGGCGGAGGGGGGGCAGAAAGCTGCCACAGGGCTCGGGGTGGGGCAAGGTGGAAGTTTCGCCTAGGGCACAAAACATCCTTGCACCCGCCCTGCCCCCAACATCTGTGCCTGAGTTACCCATCAGGGCACCTCCTTCCCTTTGGGCGCTGGCTGATCCTTGCGTGCAGCATGGTGCATGCTCATACATAGCAGCCATGCAGGCAGGCTGTTCCCTGGGCCTGACACCCCCTCCCCCCAGCCCTGAGCGCAATAGCAGCAGGGACCTTCTGCAGCCTGCATGCTCCCTTCTTTAATTGCATCCCCATCCTGCAACGGGAGGAGAGCCGGCGGGAGGAAGAAAGGGTGGGACGTCCTACTGGCTTTAGCCACCCATGACCCTCTCAGACAGTTGGCAGGTGAAATGTGGGGGCTCCACACAAAGGATGATAATATTTATCAGCTTTATAACAACATACCTGTGCACAATGCAGCTCCTGCACTAGGGTGTTCAGCTAACTAGGTGCAGGCTTGTCAGACTGCCAGGAATTAAGAGACACACATACACATACTCCCCAACTCCCTAAAAGTGCTGGCCAAACTAACTAGCTTAACCTGTTTTCTGCCAGTTCTCTGCAGTGGAAAAAAGGCCTCTCCCTCTTTCCAGCTCCTCCAGCACTGCCTGCCTGACCTCTCTCCCTTCAAACCAAGGGCAGCGGTGGGAGACAAACACCATTTTGCTTTTATTCGATGATTTATTTATAGCACATGCTGTATTATTTAAAGCCTCCTCCTGAACCGCGGCGACCTGCTTTCCAGTTCCACACAGATGGAGAAAGGGGGTGGGAACCGAACCTGATTTTACTCTAAATGCCTTTATACCTCTGTCACTTTCGGACACACTTCACCCTTGAACATCTCTTAAAGGAAGGAGCAATTCTCTGCAGGTTTGTGTTAGTGGCTAGCTCTCATTCACTAGGGGGCGACGTGAGCTTCAGGCTGCTATAACTCCATTGCTATCCATCCCTTTACTCCAGTCAAAACCACAAGTGGCACAATGTGAATTCGGCATGTTGCCTGGAAAGAGCCCTCCTGTAGGAAAGTAACAGCAGCAAGACAGGCAATGTGGCCTAGTGGAGAACGTACTGGCCTGAATTCTAGTGCTGCCTCTGCCACCTGGGCAAGTCACCAGCCTGCTCTGTGCCTCAGTTTCCCCATCTGCTCACTGGGAATAACAACGCTGACCCTCTTTGTAAGGCATTTTGAAATCTACAGATTAAAAGCAAAATGATTATTATTATTATTGTGCATTGGGCCCACTCGCCTCTGCCCCTTTCCTCCAACTTTGAGAACTTTCTGAAAGCCTGGCTCACCTCTTAATGGGCAACTGTGCGTGGCCCCACTTGCCTTCCCATTCATAGCATATAGGGCACCGTCCCTCCCATGGGTGATTCAGTGCTTTCCCCGTGGCAGCTGTTACGATTGCTTACATGATGGGAGCAATGTTCTTAGCACATAACCCATACATCTTGAGCGAGGCGCATTCTGATGGGTCATGGCAAGACCTATTCCCCTAGGCGGGGGGGGGGGAGGGGGGGAATGGAATGAAAGTTGCTACCTGATTTTTTCATTTGCTCCCATCGGGCTGCTTGGTCACAGGTATCACACTGCAGAGAGGAACTCGGAGCTCCACTGGTTTAGGACAGAATCAGTCTGAGCCTTTGGAAGTTATGAGCATGTCAGACCTCTCCCCGCTGACAGTCTGCTCCCCAGCCCAATTTTTAAATCTCCAGAGGATTGTTTTTTGTGGCTGCTGACTCATGAGATAGAAGCACAATAGGGCTTCAGGGCACAGTTAATCAGAGAAGTGTATCTTTATTTAACTAGATCATCAGGAATTAAGCTTGCAATAGATCCTTTTCTGATACAGGCTTTAGAAGCTGCTTTCTTATTCTCAGGGTACCATGCAGAGCCTTCCAAGATTTTTCATTAAGAGTGTGGCGAGACTTTTAATGAAGGGGTTTGGTTTTAATTGTGTTTAGGGCCTGATTTTCAGTGACGGCACAACCAGACTGTTTCTGCTTGGATAATTTTACACACACACACACACACACACACACACACGCATGGCTGAGTGACCCCAGCACATGTGTATGTGGCTGTCAGCATTTGCAAGCACAATAGCCAAATCTTTGATTTGCTGTTTCACCACGCTGGTTCCAACCTTTGCTTTTATTTTAGAGTGCATCTACCTTAAAAACAAAATGTAATTGGACCCTTGTTGCTTTTAACAGAGGGTGAGGGTTTTTTTTAGGGTATCCTGTATATTTCTCTAAGGTGCCATTTAAAGTGGATCTCTTGAAGCATTTAATTTAAAACCATATTTGAATGCTGTCTTCTTGGAGCAAAACTGTCAAGGGGAGTTTTCCCAAATTCATGTCAAATATGTAATGGTACATGGTACTTTATCTCTCCATGATATCTTGCATCCAGAGATCACAAAGAACTTTATTAACATGAACAGTCAAAGCCTCACCACATCCCTCCAAGTGTAACAATTATCCCCCCTTTACACATATAAGGTAAGAATATATCACAGATAATGGATGTGTACAAATCCCTCCACCAGGAGGGGGAGCTGTCACTTAATTTTAGGGTTTCAGTAGAGTCTCACTTGGCATGGTAATGTTATTTAGTAGGGTTACAGTTAACCAAACCCTATTTCCGCTACAGCTGCTTGCCTCTGGTCCTGAAAAACAAACTCAGGACAGTCCCAATTTCCTTGTTTGCGTTCCAAGACTTGCAACCCTGTTTTGCAGGATATGAAATAAATTTCTAGACCAACTCAACTTTGCTACTGGCTGGCAATCTGTAGCACGCACAACAAAGA
The DNA here is from genome assembly GCF_016161935.1 of Mauremys reevesii. Classification (NCBI taxonomy): domain Eukaryota; kingdom Metazoa; phylum Chordata; order Testudines; family Geoemydidae; genus Mauremys; species Mauremys reevesii. Next base: position 43,863,073 of record NC_052635.1, on the reverse strand, counting down.
TCTCTCCCCTTGCCTGTAATAAACAGTGCCATTTAGCTAATGGACAAAGAGATCTTCGAGGTGGCAAAGCACTTCTTAAGTTATTAGTATGATTAGTCTGCATTTCAACCACATGACACAACATTCCAACACAATATCACAGCATGTTGTCCAACTGACATAGGACTTAGTGACCTATAGAGCATGCTGAAAGGTTCATCTGTTTTCTTGGTCTCTGGCTAATGGAAAGGGGTTCGGTGGCTTTGAGAGGGTCTGTAGGGGAGAGCTTATTATTTTATGAGGATTGCATTAAACTGATGATTTATCTTTGGAGAAAGGAGGTGGTTTGGGTGAGGATGAGTAGGTTTGTGTACATCAACAATGTGCAATTATTTAGGACAAGATGTGCAGGAGGATGTTTTGTCCAGCTGAAACTCCAGGAGAACGTAAGTGATGCAGGAATATGGGGGCTGACACCCTTGCTCCTGCAAAAAGCAGCTGTGGATCTTTAGTGATCACTCGTGGAGAGAGCCTGTCTTATGTTGCATCCAGAATGGACACTTCCAACAACACAGAGCCCCATGATGGCCTCAGTGCAGAGCACCATTTGCTAAAATAGCAGCCTCACTTCCTGTAACACCTTGGGCTTCCCTTGGAGATCCCAGGCCATCTTGTGAAATTGGATATGATCACACAGTCCAGAGTGAAATGGCTGCGGAAGGATGAGCCATGACACCATAGGTAGAGCCCTACCAAATTCATGTCCATGAAAAATGCGTCACGGACCGTGAAATCTGGTCTCCCCCCCCATGAAATCTCATCTTTTGTGGGTTTTACCCTATACTATACAGATTTCACGGGGGAGACCAGCGTTTCTCAAATTGGGGGTCCTGACCCAAAAGGGAGTTGCAGGGGGTTCACAAGGTTATTTTAGGGGGGTCATGGTATTACCACCCTTACTTCTGTGATGACTTCAGTGTTGGGTAGCTGGAGAGCGGCGGGTGGCCCAGCACCCAATTTTGAAGGCAGCGCCCCGCCAGCAGCAGTGCAGAAGTAAGGGTGGCGATACCATACCATGCCATCCTTACTTCTGTGCTGCTGCTGGCGGCGGCTCTGCCTTCAGAGCTGGGTTCCCGGCCAGCAGCCACCACTCTCCAGCTGCTCAGCTCTGAAGAAAGTGCCACCGCCAGCAGCAGCAGCAGCACAGAAGTAAGGGTAGCAGTACCAGAACTCCCCTACAATAACCTTGTGACACCCCCACAACTCCTTTTTGGGTCAGGAGCCCTACAGTTACAACAAGGTGAAATTTCAGATTTACATAGCTGAAATCATGAAATTTATATTTTAAAAATCCTATAACCATGAAGTTGACCAAACTGGACAATGAATTTAGTAGGGCCCTAATCATAGGAAATAAATGGATGCACCTGTGCGCAATAACTGGTCGGTGAGTCAGCAATGAAATCCCAGCAGTTTGTCACAGCATTTGTTTTCTTTACCCAGAAAGAAAGGTAATTTAAGGAGCTAGTCCATAAAAACAGATACCCTCAAGGGAAACCTGAGTACCTTGCTGAGTCAGCACTTCAGATGTGGCAGCATGTCATTCTCTTTCCCAAGCTAAAGAGGAACAAGACATGCTGAAGTCAAGATTTATCAATATCAGCTGAGTAGTGGGAAAGATGCCAACCATCAGATCTCAGACATGGCATCATAGGACCATTTTGTGATTTTATTTTCCAGCAAATCATGAATGGGCTTTTTACAAACCCTGTGAATGGCTGATATAGTTACAAGGAAAAAACCCAGAAAGTTTCCAACAATTTCAAAGGGGTAAATTTATCATTGGCACAAAGGACCTCAGTAAAATGCAGCAGAACCATGGAAATACGTGCGTCTCTGTGTCCAATTCTGTCACCCTCTAGGAAAATAATCCATTACGATCTTTATTGTATTACCATAGCGCCTAGGAGCTCTAGTCATGGAGCGGGATCCCAATGTGCTAGGTGCTGTACAAACACAGAACAAAAGGATGGTCCCTGCCCCAAAGACTTTACAATCTAAGTTTAACACAAGAGGCGGCAAATAGCTACAGAGAGGCTGACAATACAAGGAAACCATGAGACAGTTTAAAATAACATGCAGTAGAAAAGGGAATCAAAGTAACAGGTGCTGTACTTATGACCCTCAGGACTCCTCAGTGCCATCTCGCAAAGGGTTCACTATTCTGCAACAGCCACTCCTATCAGGCCTGACAAACCCACTACACCTAATACACCATGTTCATGGGGCATGCTTCTGGTCGAGCACTTTCATTTAAATGAATAGATTCCTAAGTGTTACTCACGCCCCTGCCTGTAAACACAAGTCCTGCACGTTCTCCAGTACATGGAATGTGTCAGAGGTTGTGTATATGGGAGGGAGAACTCGAGTAAACCACTGGACATGGTAGAACCTCCGATCAAGGAGCCTGATCCATCCGGAGTCCACTGAAGTCAATGTAAAGACTCCTATTCAACTGGTTTTGGATCAGGTCTTAAAAGCATGAAGCTAGTCGTGTAAGTGCTTGTGGTGCAGTCAAAGAGATTCCCATGTGTGTCAAATATAGAGCCAGGCCATGATGTTTGATGTGATTCCTATTAGAGCACAGAGAATTCACAGTTGCATGAGCTTCAATTTCTGTGCAATGCTTCATTCTGGCAAAGCAAAACAAAAAAGGCAATTTCTAGGGAGGGGAAAAATGTTCCGTTCTCTTGCCTTTGGCCAAAATGTGCTAAATAACAATGGCCAAAAAAAAAAAAGGGGGCAGCTCAATCTTTGTTTTTTATGGGGAGATCTGTTCAGAAAGCCATAGTGTTTTTGAAAAAGCTAAAAATCCACTTGTTTCCCCTTCTGTATAAAATGTTGGGTTTTTTTGTTCTAGCAGTTATAAAATGCTGCTTACATTAAGGGGGTTGTTAAAAGCATTTAATTAATTTTCTATGCAGAAATCTACAGCAAACAAAGAAAAGAAAAGAAAAGAAAAGAAAAGAAAAGAAAAAAGAAAAAAGGCATCATACTGGCTTGGCTTGGCTTGATTGTGTTTCTTAGGGTTAAAGCAAAAAAAAAAAAAAAGGGCAGAGTGGACAATATCCGGTGCGAGGGCTGGTTGGACTGCAAACTTGAATAAGATTTTTGAAACTTCCCCACTTTGAGAAATTCACCAAACTCCCAGCTCTATTGTGCTTGTCTGTGCCAGTTTTCATTTTTATCCAGTGACTCTTTCATTCATTTGATTCAATCCTTCTCTCCTTCCCCAGAGTCTTCCAGGATTTCATAACAGACGACCAGTTCTCCCAGGAGTTTGAAGCATCGTTCTTGACTCAGCCTGATAGGGTGTCACAGCCTGAGATGTCCCCTGGGCAGCCACATCTATCACAATAGTAGACCCAAAGGTACTAAGACACCCAGAGGCCGTCCTGTTGCTATAATCCTATGATGAGGGGACTTGGTGACTGACTTCATTTCTTGGTTTTTCGTAGGGCTGATGCCCAAAGGACCAGCACTCGGGTATGGAGGGGGAAGATGTCAATAAGCTTGTGATAGCTTCTTACTTTCTTTCTCATTGGGAGCCGTCTCCCAGGTAATGCTGTCCCTTGCAGTCTCGTCATTTGACAGTCTTCTGGACCGCTCATCCAGGCCACTTTCGAGAGGTCTGAGAACATCCCAATTCTGGGCTCCCCAAGGCAAACAGGCTGAGCCCCTTTCTCCGATTGTTCCTGACCTATGGCCAACCTTTCTCTTTCCAGCACCGGGCTCCAGAAATAGCAACTCTGCCCACATTTGGACACGCTGCCCAAATGAGACAGATGCCGCTTATAGAACTCATTTGTTGACATTCAGCTGCTGCTGCTGATTTTCAGTTGTCTTGACATTTGCATTTGAAATGATTTCCATTAACTCCATCCTGTCTGCAATACACCAGATCTGGAATGCTTCAGGGACACCCTCAGAGCCGCGCTGTTGCTGGCCCTCTCATGGATGCACAGAGGGGAAAGAAAAACCTCCTAGACCTCATAACAAGTAGGGCCTACCACCAACAAGGCACTGGAAAACTGGCCTTTCTGGGGGCGGCCTGGTCAGGTTCCAGGGGAGGGGGGCCAGTCTGTGGGCAGGGCCAGGTCCCAGGCCTGGGGGGAACCATGAGGAGGGGCTCAGCTCTCAGAAAGTTATGCAAGACTAGGAGAGGTTTGGGGCAGGACTCGGGTGCCACTTTCCCATTGGCTGGTCTCTGCCCTGGCATGCTGCATGCATGCAGAGCGGGACCTGAGTGCTGACCAGGTGGTTGCAGCATGTAACCAGCCATGTGTGCGCGTCTGGTAGTTAAGACACTGCGTGTGCAGCAAAACCCTTGGCAAATCACTTCTTCTGACCGGCAGCCAGCAAGGCACTAGAAAAACTGGCCAGGTTGGTCAAAAACTGGCTAGGTGGCAACCCTAAAATAACAGCCAGCACCATTTGAGGTTTCTGAGCTGAGGGAAGCAAAGAGGAAGCTCCCCCATTGTCCTCCAGGGGGCAGAGCTTTCCAAAGAAGGCAGGACGCGGTAGAGCGCATATAGGACCAATGGACGGTAAAGTCTCGACACCACCACTGCATGCTGTAACTCAGGGAGGGATCGTGCTTCCTGAACTCCTTGAGGAAGAGGCAAGCTCTGTATTGCCCCATCAGGGAAGTGGCACCCTTTGAAGTGTTCTTTGCATCCCTTGTGCATCCGTCTGGTTCCACACCCCAAAGAGCCCCCACATCCAAGGGTATTTGGGCCTGGGGTTTGGGGGCAGGTTCATCCCTAGTTTTGTGGTTGTCTGAAGCACCCGAACACATGGCATCTGGTTTCTGTTCTCAAAGGAGTGTGCGCAATGAGGTTGGCCCAATTCCCATCCAGCATAGGCTGCTACTGGCAGGGCAGGGTGTGTCAGAACAGGTCCACCCCATCCAGTCTCCAGAGCTGTGAAATAAAATACAACAAGGATAAAAAAAGATTTTGTGTTTTCTCTGACTCAGGTTCATATTAAAAAAAGAATTCAAGATTATAATAAAATCCCAACTATTAGCTATGGAGGATGCTACTAACAGTCAATATTCCCCTAAATTTGCTTCTGCACGACAGCATGATTCCCACTGGGATTTTTTCCTCAAATCAAACCAGATAAAACAAAGAGACAGGATGCTCTGGGGCAGGTACGGCCTTTTGGTTTTGTCTTTGTATAGCACCACGCACAATGGGATTCTGGTCGCTGACTAGGTGCTATGGAAATACAAACAAACAATAATAATAAACACCATGTGACACAATAAGGAATAGGAAAACCCTTAGGGACAATTTTTTAAAGAGCAATCCAGCTCTAGATTTGTTCAGACCATCATTTGCTCACACAGGTAATATGATCTGCAAGGTAAAATGGGATGTGATTATGCAAAGTCTGTTTTTTTGGGTGGATAAAAGGTTTTGCACACAAGTTTGCAAGTACAAATTGGGAGGCACTTTGCAAAATGTGGCCCATTGTTATGCAAATCCAGGAGTCAAAATTCTAAGGAGTATTTTGTGGCTCCATTTTGTAAGGAAGTGTTCTTGCAGGATCTCATGTTTCCTGTGAAATTCCTGTGTCACTAGGGTGCTGCGGTAGGGATGGATGCCAACGTTTCATTTCACTCAGAGAAAAACAACTCTTGCATGTGGGTGTTTGGTGCTGATTGAAAAAGAAGAAAAAGGATGTCGGAGCAAGAGTGAACACGTTTCCCATGAAAATGAATCAGTTTGAATAATACTTAGGGTGAAGAAGGAATTTCACGCTTTAGTAACTTTCCTGACGCTGTAATTTACAAAGGCCCTTCTTTACAAAGTGGCCCATTCCAGTGCTGAAATGAACATTGGTCTGGAAGAACATCCTCCCCCACCACTTTCTTCTCTCAACACAGAACATAACATCCAGGGACAGTATGCAACTGAGATATATACTGATTGTCTCAAAGTTGAGCTAGCCATTCAGCCACACAATGGCTGTTCTCATCAGACCAAGAGGCCTCAGGTAAATTGTCAGACAGTTCAGTTCCTTTGATTTTGGTACACTGGACCAAATTCAGGCCAGGTGTCATCCGCAGTTATGATTAGCATAACAAGTCAAAGCTTTCACCTATTTCCTCCTCTCTGTCTACTCTAAAGGACAAGAGATATTTGATCCAAAATTCCCCAGCCTTGTAAGTGTAATGTTGAAAATAATTGCTAGCCTGTTTACAGAAACATGGGCGATAGATATTCTGAGTACAGTAAAGAGCACTTGTGTATGCTTAGTGCAAGGATTTCTGGTAAGGAGCAGTGCAATCTGACACAGTATGAGAGCAACCTGGCCACAAGTCATATAATGTAACCAGACAGCTAGTGGAAAAATAATTCTAACTGTCCCCAGCAACATAATGTGGTGTGACTTCAAACTCTGATGATGTGTGCAGTTATTTTGTCACACCCTAAGTGACAGGAGCCAAAGCTTTCTGGTGCGCTGTCTCTGACAGATATGGTCTCTGTGGGAATCCCAGGAGAAGACGTGCAAACACCATGCGTGATCTGGGAAGCAAGTTTGACAGACTAGAAGCTTAGCTTGAAAAGTCTTTTCCTAAAAGTTCCTAGGGTCACCAGTGTGTTAGAGTCACAGGCTTGCCTGCACTGGCTGCTGGGATCGATGAGGCTTCCTGTGAGGAACTAACTGAGTGTTCAGAAAGCCACAGCTAATGAAACCTGTCAGTCCCTTCCTTGTCCTTCCATGCAGCTGGAAATCACATGGACAAGCGAGATCTGCTGGTCCGGAACAATGAGCCAAAAAATTTGTCTGGAACATCTAAGGAGCATGGAGCCATCAGTGGCTGTCCATCATGCTTCCCAGCATCCCACAAGCCAGCAAGTCCTTCACAAAACCAGGTCTTGTATACTCATCCCAAATGCCACTTGGAGCAAAACTTCTGTAAATGATTCAGTCAAAATGGACTTTAATCCTAAAATCTCCACCTGCATTAGCATGCTGCTAGCAAGTGCTGGCTTAAACCTCCTGTAAAGGAAAACTGCGTCTGATCATAACATATTTTCTAATCAGAAATGAAAACAGAAAATAAATGTGACCACTAAAACCTGGGTTGAGTTAAAGTGTTTGTCAAGCCTTTGTTTTTAAGAAATAGATGCGCTGATCAATATTGTCTCATGGCTTCCTTGTGCTCCCCTGTCTGTCTGTTGGTATCCATGTGTTGTCTCTTGTGTTATGCTTAGATTATAAGATGTCTGTGGCAGGGACCATCTTTTTGCTCTCTGTGTGTACAGTACTGTAGCATGATCGGTCCATCCATGACTAGTGCTTCTTGGGGCTACGACAATACAAATTATCGTTATTAATAAGAATAATAATAGATAAAAGTCAGAAAAACCATTATATTCAAAAAAAACAGGAGTACTTGTGGCACCTTAAAGACTAACAAATTTATTTTAGCATGAGCTTTCGTGAGCTGCAGCTCACTTCTTCGGATGCATAGAATGGATGCATAGAATGTTCCAGTCTATGCATCCGAAGAAGTGAGCTGCAGCTCACGAAAGCTCATGCTAAAATAAATTTGTTAGTCTTTAAGGTGCCACAAGTACTCCTGTTTTTTTTGCGATACAGACTAACATGGCTGCTACTCTGAAACCTGTCATTATATTCAAAGAACACTTACAAATGTCAGTGGCTTAATGCAGTAAAACTGGCATGCACTAACATCCCCAGTAACCAGATCTGATTGTTCAGCCCCTCAGCCTAGCCCTCCCCATTCCCTCCCTTTGTTATCATCTCCTTTAGGTATTAGTTTTATTACAATAGTGCCTAGAGATCCAAACCAGTATCAGGCCCCATTGTGCTAGAGGCTGCACCTACACATAAGACACAATCCCTGATCTGAACACTGCCCAAATAGGCAAGATAGACATAGGATTGGAGAAAGAAAGCAGCATTATTCCCATTTTACAGATGGATAAACTGAAGCACAGAGCAATAAATGACTTGTCCAAGGTCAGACTGGGGCTGAGTGACAAAACCAGGACTTGAAACTAGATCTCCTGATTCCCAGAGAGGTGCCTTCACCACAAGACTGTCCTTTCACTCCTAAGCTATTAGAGGAAAGGCTATTGTTCTCATGCTAATTTAGGGCTTACTCCTAGAACCACATACTATCCAGCACTCCACTCACTGCATTTCAGTGGAGCTATGACAACTGATACCAGCTAAGGGTCTGCCCCACTGCGTGTACCATTGAATGCACACAGTAGCAAGTGGCTGCAGGATGAGGTCCTTACTCCATGCACTATTCTGTCTTCCTTTGTTCTGTAAACCACTATGTACATCCAAGTGTTCCATAACTAATAACCCACACCAGGTTTAATTAAAATATAGACATGGGTCCTGATTCAACCTTCATTCAAGTCAAGGGGAATTGTTCCATTGGCTTTAAAGGTCTTAAATCACTAAACTATTCAAAGTGTCTTAATTCAAGTAAAATAAAGAACAGTTAGCAATCAAATAGCTGCTTTCTTGACAGACTGTTGGTCCAGATATATAAGAGGGCATAGGGAATGTGGATCCCATTTTAATGTAACAAAAACAAGAAGCGCTCAAAACTGCCTGGAGAGCATGACTATTACAGTCTCTATATTATTTTTAGTTCATTTGCCACTAAAGTCAATGGAGCAGTGTCAATTTCCCCTATCTGAGGACCTGGCCCACAATGCTTAGTTTGTTGCAGTCTGACCTATCTGTTCTTTATTGGCTTTTTGAGGGGTGATTGTTTCTTTTAATTATCAGTTGAACGAGTTCATACCAAACCCCAGATCCAAACTCTCTCCAACTATGGGAAATTCAAATCAGGATCCAAAACTGGAAGCAAAACCGCAGATCCTATGCAGAACTATGCAGAAGTAGAATATACTAAAGGGCTTAATGCTGTATTGAACATGAATTAATGTGGTTTATAGACCCAAGGCGACATTAAGATGAAGGATGGTGAAGTGGTCAGGTTGCTAGCTTGGAACCCTGGACACCTGACTTGAAGTCCCCACTCTCTCAAAGACTTCCTGCGTGTTCTCTGGCAAATCACATAGCTTTTCTGCACCTACTACAGTAACAGGGGCAATGTAAGTACCTTAGCTAGATTGTCTGTGCAGGGACCAGTTACTTTCTGTAGCAAGAAATAGAATCTTCTCCCTTCTGCACCAGCACCACCATTTTATTTTGCTAAAGAAAAAAACCCACAACCCCATGCTGAAATGTCTGCAGTGCAAACTCAGAGAAAGTCACGGGTTGGCATCACTGCTACCTCTGCTTCCAAAAGTGCATTAAGTTACATGAATACGGAGCCTCTACATTTATCCTTTAAGCTGTGGCTGGTCACGCAAAGCAATCTAGCAGAACAGTTATCTGTTGCAGGCAGGCTGCTCCTGATTAGGCCTGGGTCTTTGTGCCTATTTCTCCCTCTATTTGGAGTGAGAGATCTTGGTCTCTCTGATCGAGCCTCAGGCCATTGACAAATTATCATCAATAACGCCTCACCAAATGGGGTTCCATTATCTCAAGACTTCAGGCCCTGTCTACAGTCAGCCACTTCTGTGTCTCTATCCCCTCCCACCTCCACTCTTTCAGACACCTGCATGTTTGCACCCTTGTGCCGATGGAAACAGCTGATTTGAATTTACAATTGTTTTTTTCAGAACCCTTGGCACATCCAATGCCATTAAAGGAAAGAACAATTGGCTGAGCCCTGGGAAAAGGGCATTGCGGCAAGGTCTTTGCCTGGGCTGAGGCGCAGGGGCGTTTACTGCACAGGGACACACAGCTGACATCAGAGGATTTACCCTTTTCCTTTAAAGCCAAAACAGCCACTAAGGGCTGGCTTTTATTAGCTGCCTGAATCCTGCTGGGAGAAATACGGCAGCTTTCTTTTGCATTCGCTAAACTCCTGAGCGTCAGCTTGCCCAGTGCTCGGGATTGGAGCTGCTAACATCTCTTCAGAAAGGAACAGTCCACCCATCCTATAGCAGTCTCTTGTTCCTCATCACAGTGCTACTGTACCTTGGGCTGCACCCCATTACAGAGAGCCTCAGTTTAACCAGGTTAACGTCAGAAAGCCCAGGCTACCCTGCCCCCTCCCCCAAAAAAGACAGTGTTCTGAGGAAGGTATCATCCAAATCCCAAATTAGACAGTCAAGGTTTCTGCTTCCACCAGGGGAGCTACAAGCAATGGGGACAGAGAAGATGGAGATCCCCCCCAGTGGAACTTGAGGGGGGGGAGGGTGAGAGCATGACATTCTCGGGGGAGAGCCCTTTCACCTTCTCCAGAAACATCGGGTGCTGGCCACTGATGATGACAGAATGTTGAACTAGCGGGACCTTGGGTCTGATCCAGTCTGGAAATTCCCAGGCTCCTAGCTAATGAATTATAACCCCATCTCTTCCACAGATTGATTTTGGACAAGGCACTTTTAGACCCATTTATCTTACAAGCCCTCCATGCATGAAACTCCAATTCACCCAACCTGTCTACCTCAGTTTCCCCATCTATAAATCTAGGGAAAACAATGCCTATGTGCAACACCTCATTGGAGTGTTGTGAGCGTTAATTACATGAGATAATATTTGCATGGTGCTCTGAAAAACCCTGCAGTGTTATTCCCTCAATGAATGGGTAAAGTAGTTCTCCCTGCAAAGATCCAAACTTGGTCACTGAAAACACATAATGCAGGTGGGATTGATCCTAGAACTGAAAGATAAATGTATTATTCTTCCCCTCACGCCTCCCTCTTCCTGGGCTGAGTTTAAATGTTTGCCAACCCTTAGTTTAAAAGGAAGTAGATAAGAGTCTGGAAAAAACAAGATTAAATTCACAGGACACTTAAAAGGTAAGTGGCACTGGATTAGTGCTATCAAACTGGCTTTGCTGTTTCTGCACTCCAAGCCAGCACAGAGTGATTCAAATCCTATTTAAAGTGCAATGGAGATTCTGCCTTGACTGAAACAAACATCAAGGGCCAATTACAACCCTCGAGTAACTCTTGTGAAGTCAGCGAGGTTACACCAGGGATTCATTCAGCCTTATCCAGTACTTCTTTGTCCTGCCAAATCCTGAGCTACTGGACCTGCTTTTCCCCTGAAGACATGGTCCATCTACTAACCCTGCTCCCTCCTTTATGAATTTTAAATATGCTTTTCCACTTTCTTCTTGCCGTTTCATGTTCACCGTGGACGGCAGATTAAGAGTCCCAAACGCCCATTTAATTTGTATTACTGACCAACCTGTACAAAAAAACACAGGGGGAGGGAAGATTGCTAGATTGACTCAATGGATAGAGGTTTTCATGAGACAATTAGATTGAACTGGCTTGACTGGCATTTTAAAGACAAACAAGGCCCAGCTTCCCCGCCTCCAGAAAAACACCTTCTCATGGACTGTGAGAGGGGATGCAAAGAAAAATCACTGAAGAATGGTTTCCCATCATTTTCTTTTCTTCTAAAATAATAATAATAATGGTTCTTTCTATAATCAAACTGCTATTTCCACCTCCACGTATCCTGAGTCATCACAACACTGACAGTCTAAGGTGTCTCAATACCTTATTTGGTTCCAGCAAGACATACTGGGCCAGATGCTCCAGCTAGTGTAAATCAGCATTATTTCATCGTCTTTGCTGGAGCTATGTTGATTTATGCCACCTGGAAGATCCAGCCCCCTATTTTCCCCAGCATGGTAAGGAATGAATCTGAGTTCATGATGTGATCAAAACAACTGCTCAAGGAAATTGGAGAACCCAAAATACCAGAGAGGTGAGCTCATGCTGAAGTGAGAATTAGTGAGGTACAGAAAGGAGAGAGCGAGAGGCATGTTCTGATGGACTGCAAAGAGAACTGTTGAACTTCAGAGAGTCAGAAGCAGGAGTAGGCCAAAGGTGTGTTACTAGCTCAATATGCAGAAGAGTTACTGCATTAAGGTAAGAGGTACAAACCTGCTGGTCTTACTCCAGTGAGTAGCCCCATTGACTTCAACAGGACAAATTACATGACTCAGGTGAGCAGGATTCATTCAAGGAGGAGAACCATAGAATTTAGATAGACATGTATGATTTTGCTCAAATTCCGCAGTCCTTGGTCCATTCAGCCACCAGATTGCACTCCCTCTAGAATGACCTACCAGAAAAATCCCACAACCAGAAACCTTCTTTAAGTGGGAAACCAAACTGAAGGAAATCAGTATTTGTATTTCTTCCCCACCTATTTTCATGAATAATTTGCCTCCTCTTTTATCCCCTATAGCTGCCCCCTCCAAAACGGTTGGGAATTCTCTTGTCCCCTGTTTGCCCGACAGTTTGAGTTACAAAATTTTGCCTGTTGATGTGCACTGACGTGACAGTGCTGCATATGCCAACATGTCAATTTCAGAAGATGAAGTTCCTCTTTCTTGAGGCAACTCTTCAAGGATAAATATTTCCCTTTACCAATTATCTCCTTATTTCAAACCCAGAGATCTATCTGCCACTAAATTGTAGCTGTCAGCCCTGCTAACGGAATCTCCTCCCAATTTATTAATTTCTATATACAAATTCTCTTATGTCTCCATTAGAAAATCCCAAGAATTCCTTGTTCATTTTCTGTTTATAGCATGTTAAAAAATGTCTGTTGCTACTGGAGCTATTTTAAGTTTCCACACTCTCTAGCTACTTTCCCTGTCTATCTAGCCACATGCTAGGTCATATTAACCGGGAGTGAGTCAAATATTAGACTATTGTTGAAAGTGATCATTGATTCATGTAACATTGGCTTTTGGATGGTCAATAAAATCTCTTCATCATATGCAGTTTAATGATTCTTCAGGATGTCAAACATCTGAAATCTGGCCTAAGCTGTTGAATGAATATATTCAAATGATATTTTATTAATACATGGCTGATAATATGGCATCTGTCAGCCAGATATTGAAGGAATCAGAGGGGACTGAAGACACAAGTTGAGGTCTTCTAATGAAAACCCTTGCAAACATTCTAGCTTTTATACACGGCGCTAGGCAGATTTTGTCCTGAGCTGTTCTTAAGATGGTTTTCAAATATCACTTGCAAACCGAGCAGTCCTATAAATAGGACTCAATGAGCTCTTGGGAAAGAGTATGATGATCATGGGGATTTTACCATTGATTGCAGTGGAAGCAGGAGCAGGCCTAATGGCTTATTCCCTCACAAGATGACAGTTTGTATATAGGATTCTTCAGCCCAAGCGAAAATCTCCCACCTTCCTTTGTTCTGACCCATCCTTATTTGCCTTCCTTGGATGTCTTCTCTTGTTCCTCCTGCAGCTCCACTCTCAGGAGTCTCCATTTCAGTCGTCTTTGTGAAATTCCACCCTTGCTCATGTCACAGTAACTCAAAAATGCTGCTGACCTCCGCTGGCTTTGAAGTAGAAATGTTAGCCACTTACTTCACTTAAACACAGGCTTGAGGGCTTTGCTGGATAGGAGACTTAACTAGCTGGTTTAAACCTTTTTCTCTGGTTACATCACCACATGTGCTATGGCTTTTCTATCAGTTGATTGACAGAATCCTAGTCCCTCTGCAGAGTTCTGTTCCCTGTGTCACCTTTAAGTGGGGGAGGTTATGCCGGGATACTTTCATGCACAGATATTAAGGCATGACAGCAGAGTCATAGTGCCTTCAACCACACAGGAATTATGGGTATTCCTTTATCACGTCCCTCTTTGGTTGTTTTTATTATGTAGCACCTCATTAAGGCATAGACATTATAGGTCCATGCTCCTGGACTCACGTGGCTGCATCAGAATTTCAAGCTCTTTTTTTTTTTTAATTAAAAAAGGTGAGTTTCAAGCCCTCGTGGTTATGCAGAAAAGCTAGAAAAAGTGACCTGAATGTAACAGAGTCTGCAGAGACTCTGCTTGAGTCTGCAGAGAGCCTGAGACAATTGATTTGAGAGGAGTGACCTGCCCTACACATGCCTCCAGAGGTTAACTCCAAGGTTCACTGCTTTTGGGGGGGCTCTGCCAACTCCACCCCAGCAGAGGATGTGGACGAGACCGCAGAGGGCTCAGCCTACTAACTCAAGCAGACATACCCTGGCTGCTGGGGATATTGAGGGCCCCTGTTGCCAATCCTGCCTCTCTCGGTGAAGAGTAGATCATCTTTGCTGCTGCCTTTGCTATTCTCAAAGGGAAGGTGGCCCCCTACCGGTGCTCCTGTAGCAGGGAAAAGAGTCCTTTATGCTTCTGCCCCTGAATCTCTGGGATTGGAAACTGGGATCATGTTGCAGGGACAGAGTCATGGGGACAGAGTCAAGGGACTCCATATTGCAGTGTGGCCCGGGGCCCAGGCTTGCCTTCATCCAGCCCTGTTATGTGTTATTAATTTTATAACATTTTAAAAAATAAGCTACCAGTAATTCAGCTGGAGCACAGCTGGATATCCACAGTGACTTATTAGTCAACATCGTTCTTCTTTTATCCTGCCCAGTTTACAATTGTCATTCAGGTTTTAAATCTCAGCAGCAGACAGACTTTATTTTCATCAGGGATCAGGTTCTTTAGCAACGAACAACTGTTCAGCATTTGGCTGGCACATCCATGGCCAGATTTGTAATGCAGCCTCAACCCAGTCTCTGGTTTTGTGCCTGCAATTAGAGTTGAATAAATAAGTCACAATGAAGCACGTAGTCTTTTCCTGCCCACAGAGTGCGGGAACTATTCCTGATTTACTTGTTCTTCAAATGTACTGATGGTGGGATTTTTTGGCCAGTGTTTTCTCTCTGTGTGAATGGATCAGCAAGTATCCAGTGCGCACAATTCGAGCTGTGATGGTTAGTCATCACTGGTCATGTATGCCATTGTTATTGTTTCTGTTCCCTGATTGGGCGAGTGTAACTCCTCTGTTCAGAGGAGCTTTGACAGTCGGAGAAAGGTAGGAGATAAGCAGGACAGGGAAAGTTTTCTAAATGGTCAGACCTTTTTCTTTCCAGGACACACACAGGGTGAGATTTTCACAAACACTCTGCATTCGTCCAATTCATCTCCCATGCAAGTCAGTGCAAGTTTTAGCATGGAACAGGAGCAGAGCTAGGCCAATGCTGCTTTTGCAAATCCCACACATGGTCTTTTGCCAAGGCACTGTACCGAGAAAAATTAGGGGAGTAAATTTATTGATGAGGTGCAGAGTTTAAATTTAATCTTCTCTTGTGAGAGTCGAATGGAGAACCATAACTGGCTGCTTAGAATATGGAACACAAAGGGACACAAGAATCTAATACTCAGATGATTTTTTAAAAAAAGATCCATAAAACCTCAGATATAGGTCCATGTTTTCCTGACTGGAGAGAGAGGATTTGACATCCGACTGGAAAAGTAGTATTTTTAGTATTGAGTAATAACTTTGATAAAGGTTTCAGAGTACCAGCCTTTTTAGTCTGTATCCGCAAAAAGAACAGGAGTACTTGTGGCACCTTAGAGACTCTAAGAGGCTTAAATAGAGACTGGGAATGGCTGAGCCATTACACACATTGAATCTCTTTCCCCATGTTAAGTATCCTCACAGCTTTTTGTCAAACTGTCTGTACTGGGCTATCTTGATTATCACTAAAAAAGTTTTTCTCCTGCTGACAGTTCATCTTAATTAATTAGCCTCTTAGAGTTGGTTGGGCAACTCCCACCTTTTCATGTTCTCTGTTTGTATATATATCTCCTCACTATATGTTCCATTCTATGCATCCGATGACGTGGGCTGTAACCCACAAAAGCTTATGCTCAAATAAATTTGTTAGTCTCTAAGGTGCCACAAGTACTCCTGTTCTTTGAACTTTGTTAAAGCCTCTGTACTGAAAATTCCCTTTTTTTACTTTTACTCAATGGCAAAATTCCACTTCCACTGCAATGAGGTTCTGGCAGCTCAACAAATGCATTGTATTGACAGTGCTGGCTGGGAAAAAGAGGATGAAAGGAGTTAGCTGAACTGAAAGACTTTCTGTGAGTTTATTAATTTTTGATTGCTTGTGCCCAGAAAGAGGAGGTTAATAATGTATTATTGCCGAAGGCTATACCTGGTCTGGATAGGAGGACATCAGAATGACTAAAGCAGTGATGCATGAAACATGAACACCAAGAAACAGAAACACAAGCCTGTTAAATTTCCATCATACAAGAACAAAATACCATAGTTAGTGACTATGAAAATCTCCAGCATTGCTTACCTTGACGCAAAGCCGATGACCCTTTTGTTCCTAGCAATTCCCTTTGTGGAAAGTGACAACCTGATGGCACTAGAGAATGTGCAGTCTTCCCCCATGCTGGTTGGCCAATGCATGTATACTTCTGATTCAAACATAACCTGCTAGTAATGCCAGTGGAAGGTCATCCCATGCAAGTTGTACTATATGGTGGTTTTGTGATTGTGCTGTGGACAGACATTTACTAGAGACTAGGATGAGACCATCAAACTCAGCCCCACTTGTGATGTAAGCCATAAAGCCAGGCCATGAGAACATAAAAGCGGCCATAATGGGTCAGATCAAACATCCATCCAGCCCAGTATCCTGTCTTCCGACAGTGGCCAATGCCAGGTGCCCCAGAGGGAATGAACAGAACAGGTAATCACCAAGTGATCCATCCCCTGTCGCTCATTCCAGCTTCTGGAAAACAGAGGCTACGGACACCATCCCAGCCCATCCTGGCTAATAGCCATTGATGGACCTATCCTCCGTGACCTTATCTAGTTCTTTTTTGAACCCTGTGATAGTCTTGGCCTTCACAACATCCTCTGGCAAAGTCCACAGGTTGACTGCATTGTATGAAGAAATACTTCCTTTTGTTTGTTTTAAACCTGCTGCCTATTAATTTCATTTGGTGACCCCAAGTTCTTATATTACAAGAAGGAGTAAATAACACTTCCTTATTTACTTTCTCCCCACCAGTCATGATTTTATAGACCTCAATCATATCCCCTCTTAATTGTCTCTTTTCCAAGCTGAAAAGTCCCAGTCTTATTAATCTCTCCTCAGAGGGAAGCTGTTACATACCACTAATCATTTTTGTTGCCCTTTTCTGTACCTTTTCCAATCCCAATATATATTTTTTCAGATGGGGCGACAACATCTGCATGCAGTATTCAAGATGTGGGCATACCATGGATTTATATAGAGGCAATATGATATTTTCTGTCTTATTATATATCCCTTTCTTAATGATTCCCAACATTATTCATTCTGTCAGTTACTCCTCCAAAATGTGTGGGTTTGGAGGGAGAATTCATTCCCCATTCACAGGCTAAAATTGACGTGCTTATCCTGGGTGCATTTATTAAATAATGGCTATTTTTAAAAAAATCAATTATTCTATTAAAATGTATACAGATGACTGCCTTGTTAAACCTCATTTAAGAGTCTGCGAACCTTAAGTCTTCTACTGATTAAAAAGCTAAGCAATATTGCTGGGATGAAAGGCATTGTGGTATCCTGAATGGGAATCACCTAGAGAAAAGCTCATACAACCTCATTTGAAAATGGGCCTAATCAGTGCTAGCTGATTAAGAAGGGCATTATAGACTTTATGAACAACTGCCAATAACACCGCATTTTCTCCTCTCGAGTAAGACTGACAGTGTCTCTGGTCAATCCCATTAGACCAAGCATCCTGGAAGTCTTTGAATTGTTTTTTTTCCAGAATGAAAGGAAGCGAGTCAGATCAAAGATGAATAATGCAGGCTAAAAGCTCCTCTTCTCCTCTTCCAAATGCTAATTAAGATTAGCGCATAATCTCTGTGAAGACAGAGCTTTAGCAAAACTGAGAAAGGGCCACTCTGCGAATTCAGGGCCAGGACCTTTC
The DNA here is from genome assembly GCF_016161935.1 of Mauremys reevesii. Lineage (NCBI taxonomy): Eukaryota > Metazoa > Chordata > Testudines > Geoemydidae > Mauremys > Mauremys reevesii. The sequence continues at coordinate 43,845,192 of NC_052635.1, read as the reverse complement.
TTTTATGATTAAGCAGCCCCCATAAACCATGAAACATACAATTACCCTCCAGGACCTCATATGTGGAAATGGGGGAGGGAAAACAAAAGTTGAAATAAAATAGGGAAAAGAAAATATTTTGAAGTTTGGTGGGAAATTTCCCATTGCCTTTATCAGCCTGTTCAAACTTTCTGGTTCCATTTGGCCAACGTTTTGTGACATTCGCTATATTCAACAACCCATGTTTCAAACCAAAGCATTTCTCTGGCACGTGGCTTTGTAACTCTGAAGATAATAGCTCTGACTGATATTTTGGGGCACTCAGGAGATTTGCATTTAAATATGATCTTTTGTTTTCCTAGTGTGCCCAGTGCTGTGAAAACCTTCCCAGCTACACTGTTAGACCTTGTTTGACACTGTTAGACCTTGTTTGCGGACTTCCGTTTGCATACAGAGTTAAGGTAATGCAGGAATTCTGGGCACTCAAAACATTACCTGTGAAGAAACACCTGAATGACCTTTATATCGTGTATTTGGAAAAATAGACAGAATGGCCCCTGGAAATTAATATGTAGGCATGAAATTCAGCTGACATGCCCAGCTACAGTATTAGTTTATGGAGGTAAAGCTTAGTTGTCTTTTGGAAGCAACTATTTTATATACATGTGCAATTAGACAGACATCTAGAGTTCACCATTAATTCCCTCAGTAAACTCAGTGGCACCTCTCTGCACCAGCAACCTCCCTTTGTTCTGTGGTGCTCACCCCTCCACCCCAAGTGCCCCAGCACAGAGGATGTTTCTGGGCAGGCTGAAGATGTGTGGGGGTGGAGCCTCCTCTGATTCTCAGGTTGGCAGAATGATCACTAATGGTCCAGCCAGTGTAACTTAGAGCAGCTCTAGGGCTGCCCTTAGTTATGTCAGGAGCTGGTTCAGCCTCTGAGGGCTGAGGGTCCTGGAAGTGGAAAGGTGGCTTAGAGCCAGTCAGCCCGACTCAGAGATCTGCCTCTATGTGCTTTTTTTTTTTTTTTTAAACTACTCCTGCTATTATTGTGCTGCTATGCCACATGGCATTCCACACGGGAATATCCTGCTTCCCCTGTGCCTTGCCCGATATCCAGCCTGTAGTAAAATCTAGAGAGGTGGCTTTGTGGAAGCAAGGTGAGCTTATGGGGTCCTGGGGGAGGGGAGAAGATAATCATCCTCAGACATGGAGGCAGAGTCTCGGGGGGAAATTATTTTAATCTCTATAGAAACTGAATCAAAATACCATAAGTAGAGATTATCCATTGCCAAAGCCATGCCCTGTACTATACATTAAATCCAAGCCCACAATATTAAAATGAAAGGGTCAGTGAGCTTGAGATAAACCCAGAAAACATGGAAATTTTGAGCTATGGCTTCCATAGCTCCCTTCACTCAAGTCTCATTTCAGTGCTGTTAGCATGACAACGGGCAAAATTACAGATTCAGTAGGATTCATTATGAATCTCTCCTACTAATCACCTCTACCACATACTTATCTTGTATAAGTGAAATCACTATTTTCACAGTAGTGTCCTCATGCTACGTTACTGGGAAATCCTAGCTTAGCCTTTCCACTTATACCACCAGGACAAAAAGGAATTAGGGCAAACCCATCTTCCAAAGGTACCAAGAGCAGAGAAGGTACCATAGGGATAAAATCAAACCAGACTGACGACAACGGGAGCTGGGCTAGGATCAATGTTAGCAGATGTAAAATAAGAAACCAACTGACAAAAGATGCCAGTGTAAACTCTCCCCTTTCCCCCGCACTACAGAGTGGATGACAACACAGCTAAATAATAAACAGTAACTGGGAATAGGAAGCTGGTAACTCATTAAAATTTCTCTCTTTGCTCTAGGTGGGACGTGAAAGGGACAATTTGGTGTCTTGTGGAAAAAATGTAATGATGAATTTTATTAGCTCATAGACTTTAAGGTCAGAAGGGACCATCATAATCGTCTAGTCCAGGGGTCGGCAACCTTTCAGAAGTGCTGTGCCAAGTCTTCATTTATTCACTCTAATTTAAGGTTTCGCGTGCCAGTGATACATTTTAATGTTTTTAGAAGGTCTCTTTTTATAAGTCTATAATATATAACTAAACTATTGTTGTATTTAAAGTGAATACGTTTTTTTAAAACGTTTAAGAAGCTTCATTTAAAATTAAATTAAAATGCAGAGCCCCCCCGGATTGGTGGCCAGGACTCGGGCAGTGTGAGTGCCGCTGAAAATCAGCTCATGTGCCATCTTTGGCACACATGCTATAGGTTGCCTACCCCTGATCTAGTCTGACCTCCTGCACAATGCAGGCCACAGAATCTCACCCACCCACTCCTGTAATAAACCCCTAACCTATGACTGAGCTACTGAAGTCCTCAGAGAATCCTCCAGCAAGTGACCTATGCAAAGAGGAAAAAAAGGATCTGCTGACATTTTCGTCTTTTGCTTAAGATGAGATGCTGTGAGTCAGAAAGAAATTGATGGTGGATTACAAAGCGGGTAATACTGAAATGCATAGACACAGTTAAGTGGCAGATATAGGCAGAATAAGAAAAAAAATATGTTGGCACATGCCATCAAGATGAACAGACCCACAAACGACACCAAAATTCCATGTGATTGACTTAACATTCCCACTTATTTGTATAGGGACAGGACCCTCCAGGCTACCTATCTAGGAATGGAACATTCCATAGTAACAGTTTTATCATGGGAGATGTAGCCTTTTCACCTGTTATTTATGGACACTTGCATATGTTCGTAACCTGGATCCACGTGCTGCAGAATCCAAAGGAGGGGGTCAAATGTGGCTGTAAGGGATCAGGGCTGCTCTAACTTGTACCCAGCAGCAACACCTCCCAAGATTGCTGTGGCACTCCATCCTGGTCATGCCCCTACATGAGAGCCAGGAGAGTGGGATGATGCACAGTAACTAGGCTGATGACACGTAGGGATCCCAATATTGTGGGAAGTCCCTGACTGGCCAGTTAAGCTGGGCTTCTGCCTGCTGTTCCTCCTGGATCAGAGGCTAGAGTCGGGCCCAATATCTTTAATGAAGGCACTGACCTCTGGTGTCAGAGTGACGGCCTCGTAAAGAATGAGGGACATTACAGGGGCCCCATTTTGATCTCTCACACACCAGTACAGCCCCATTGACTTCAATGGAGCCGTGGCTCATTTGCACCAGGGTGAGAGCCCAGGTCTCTCTGAGGTAGGGTGACCAGACGTCCCGATAAAATCAGGACTGTCCCGATTTATAGGCGTTTGTCCCGCATCCCGATCGATGTTTGGTTGGGACACAATTTGTCCCGATATTTCTCACTCCTGTTTTTTTTTTTGCTTCGTTTTGTTCCGCCAGTGGGACTTCGCTTTTTGTTTGTTTGTTTGTTTTGTTTTTTCCCCCCCTCTCCCAGCGGGACTCTGTGACTCCATTTTTTCTCTCTCTCTCTCTCTATATCTCTGCCTGCAGGACTCCATTTTTTTTCTCTCTATTTCCCCTGCCCCCCGCCAGTGGGATTCAGGGACTTCATTATTTTTTTTCCTCTCTGCTGGCGGGATTCCAGGACCACTCTGCACTTTTTTTTTGCTCCGCTGATGGGACACCCCCCATGTGTCCCAATATTCTCTTCATCCCATCTGGTCACCCTACTCTGAGGTACCCTACCCAATGGCACAATAAAAGCCCTTCTCCGACCCCAAAGTCATTCTGGGCCTGATTCTGGAGAACTGAGAAGTCCAAGGCCACACTCAGCCCCTCCTCAGGACAGTCTCTAAATAGTGCATTGGGGCTGGGGGAGACGTGTTCCTTACTGCACAGTAGAAGCAAAGCAAAATTCATTTTGCACTAAATGTTGGGTCCTTTTCCTTATCCCACTCCTATTCCCAGGGAAGCCGAATTGTAGTTTTCCTTGACTGGCATCAGCTAATTTCTACAAGAGGGAGTCATTCAAAAGCCAGTGCCACTCATCTGCCCTGGAAACCCGTACGCCGTCCCTCTGAATAAATCTGGTCCTTCTCCCCTGGCGGTGCTGACTCATTGTTGTGTCATAAAGGGCTGTCTGCTCTGCAAAAAGCAAACTGGTCTCAGCGGGGCATTTTTCTTGGGGTTAGCAGATGCGGAATTTGCATAGACATGAGTGTAAACAGAAAAGGTAGCGTAAAGTCCCAGCAGGGAAACAAAAGCTCAGACGTCAAAAAGGATTTACAAGGATCTGGAGGAGCAAGAAGTGGGAGGGGGAGAAAGAGGGGCAGAGAAAGGACTGAGGGGAGGGAGAGAGAGGAGGAGGGAAGGAAGTCAGGAAAAAGAGAAAAGGGAGGATGAAAAGAAGAAGGGAGCAGGAGGAAGGAGGAGAAAGAGAGTGAGAGAACAGAGGAAGGAAGAGAAGTGGGAGAGGATGAAGGGAGCAGAGGAAAGACAGACAGAAGACCAATCAGGCAGAGGAATGTGTCATACTGAGGTTGTTACAGAGATATGCTGGACCTAACAGTCACTGCACCAGAAGAGCTGCCACTGACTGTAGGCACGGGCCCCTTGAATTTAGTCAGGTTCTGGGCACACAGTTATGTGCTTTTTGCCCCACCTGCTCAAACAGGGAAATATTTTGCACTGGGCAGGGGGTGGAGCTATGGCTCCCCCAATTCATTCCCCGCCCACTGGCACTTCTTGAGTAGGCACAGTCCTGGGATTCACGTGATGTGGATTCTGTTCTTAAGACACATCATTTTGTAGAAGTGCCAAGTGACCCGTGAAGGGAAAATTACCCCCACCACCCTTTTTATGATTTCTTCTCTCTCATGAATAAACGTAACCTCAGCCTAAAAAAAAAAAAAAGCACACCCTTTTTCTACTTAAAAAAAATTAGAAATTATTTCCCCACCCATCTCTCTTTTTGCTGGAGGGCCTTGGGGCAAGATCTTTAGGGAGGTCAATAGTGATGTCATATGAAGCTGTAGCAGAAGCTATCTCTATCCATGCTGTCATGTGTGGGAGGCTACACTTGAAGATCAAAATGAGCATTAAAATCTATGATTGTCCCCTCAATTAAAATCTGTCAGACTATATCTCAGAATCAACATCTGCTTCCCAGCAGTTGGGTGACGGATTAGAAGACCTCGGTTTTTGATTAAATGAAACTTCTTCCTTTCAAAGATCAATGAGATGAGATTAGTTTGGACGGGAAATTCTTTTGGTCAGGGGCCATATTTTTCTGATCTGTTTGTACTGTTCTTGGCATAATGAGGCCCTGTCTTCTTGGTGCTGTCATGATACAAAGAAAAAAATTAGTCTCTCCTAGGGCTTCATTATGCATGTCTAACTACAGGCAGTAGAATTTATTTCTGCCCTGTAGTTTGTGTTACACTGTAATGCAAATTAGGGAAAATACCATGAAAAGTGTTGTTAGATACCTTTTCTCAGATCATCTAAGAAAATACATTTTAAAGGTCAGAATTGTTATTGTTAATAATTATTTTTCATTTGTTTATTAAGGGACAAGGGTCAGTGAAAGATCTGTGCTTCCCACAGGCGAATTCACTGGTCCCTAGGTGAGAATCAATTACCATCCAGGAGACTGAATAATCCAGTTTGCCTTTTTTCCCCTCCATCTCTGACCTAAATGCAGTCTCCAACATGGCTCCATGGTCACAAATCGGAGGCCTAATTCCCTTTGGCACCTGGACATTTCTCTTTTCAGCACATGGACAGCTCTTCTCTCAACAGTGGAGACAGCTTTAATAATCCATCATTACACTTACATGACCTTCCTGCCTGTCTGTCAGGTATTTCGACATTCACAGGGACTCAGACCTCACATTTAGCATCCTTAGGACTTTTCTTTCCAATCTCAAGACAGATTTGCCCTGAGGTCTTTATCCAGGCCCTTCTTTGATTGTCATCCCTGGCATGTTAGCCCCATAAATTAGTATTGCTCAGTGACGACTAGTAGCTGGATAGTAGCTCATGTTCCTTCTTCCACGGTTTACATTCAGTGCTTCACAAGTTCACATTAACTTTCATCTGACAACTAGAAAAGCCGTTCCTTCTTTTCTTACCTGCCAAGCCCAGAGTTCATATATTTGGGTTTGAAATGTGTTCCTCTAACATGTGTCTATGCACGTTTAATCCAACCTTGCAAGCCGTCCATGAGGAGAACTCCAGTTGAAATGATCTGCACTAACTGTGTATGAAAACGAGTCAAACATACATGATGGAAGCCCTATCCTCAAGTGTCTGAAGATCAGGCCAGGAATACCTCAGAGAATTTACAGAATAAATGTCCAAAATATATGGAGGTGATGAGATTCCCTCACATACTGTCATACAACTGCCATATAACTGCTCCTATGCTCACAGATTTATACCGTTAAATATGATTACTCATCTTCCCTGCATCCCACTTTCACTCTTCTCTCTTTCAAGTATTTTGCAGGATAGATGTTGAAATCAGTTATTTTAAGGGGCCATCTAACTCAGGAAAAGAAATCCTCAAAAGTTGTCAGAGCAAATGAGCTGCTTGACAAACGACACAGGCACACACTATTAATACCATTCGACGCCCAAGGTCAGAAAACAACCAATTTCCCTCATTCTGGGGACTCAGCTGCATTTTAACTTGGCATCCAACAATCATACAGGAATGAGATGACAACATACTGCAAGTGTTTCCTGTAATTAGAGTGACATGACTCCATGCTTGGTCTAGTAGGCATACTGCAGTCTGGCAGTTAGCTTTGCTTCCCACAGTGGTTTCATTCTGTCCAGAGGAAAGTAAATCTTGCTAACGTACTGACAACATGAACTATGAAAGAGCATACACAGGTCCAGAGGTCCAGATGAGATCAAACCAGAGTCACTCCATCAACGTAAATGCAGCAAGGCCGATGTACACCAGCTGAGCATCTAGTCCACTGACCTTTAGATAGATGAAAAGCAAATCTGTATTCTCTAGTAGAATAGCAGTTTGTCTAACTTGCTGTGCTGCTCTATTTTATTTGTCCTTGATCAAGGTCAAGATCTTGTTATGGCAAACCCTTGCTGGCCATTTAGACACCAATGCAGTAGAGTTATGAGAGTCTATATTTTCAAGATGAATAATGATAAATAATGAATATTTGACCAAAGGGGCAACTAATTTCATAGCATCAACTTTTAGCTGTCAGTAGAGAAGTATGTTTGCAGTGGGCTTAACAACAACAGTCTTCTGTCCCCCTTCATTAATGGAGAGGGTGCTTCCTTGCATGAGACCTAATTATGCTACGTATAAAGAATTATATAATAAAGATTACTCAACTAATCCCCATCAGACTGGTCCATCATAGGCAGCAAATTCAATGCCGTTCTGCTTGCATAATGAATCACATCTGCCAAGGACAGACAAGGCCATTTGAGCATAAAATGAGTTGGAAGGGGGAATCCATAGTAGCTTTGCAAGAAGCTTTACAGCTGGACTGGTATTGGGTCCCACAAACTGGCAGCTCGTTGATGGAGCTGTAGGTCCCTTGTAAATGAAAAAGGGACATTGTCTAGGGTTTTGAGACCCACAGTTTAAGGTGCCTTTTCATGTAAGTGATCATTAGGTGGGGAAATCTTGGCAAATTGTTAATACCCATGGGCATTTCACTGCTTTCTGTCTCCCAGAAAGGAAGAGTAAGAAAAACACAAGAACTGTAGAGAAATAGACTCAACCTACTTCCCCCATCTTACACAGCACAGATGTTTTATGGATGGGTTGGACTCCAAGAATGGGGAATGGCCAGGTAAATAGAGATCTAGACACATTCTGCACTCAGTTACACTAGGGTAAATTCAGAATAACTTCACTGATTGCATTGGTATTACACATTTTAGCTAAGGGCAGAATTTGGACCACAAATTGCTTCTTCACCCATCCATAGAACATATGGTCAACCTCTCTTTTATTTTCCCGCCCAGTTTTATTTTAAACTTTTTCTAGTAACTTGCCACTTATCCAAGTCATCTCAGGAAGGTTTAGCAATACATGACCCACTGTATTTCCACCCCATGCCTTCCTCCAAATCTTCCAAGAAAACGTGGCATAATTTGAAGTCATTTTGTATACAAAGGAGCAGATAGGCAGCCCGGGTGGATGTGAGCAACAGCAAATGACACCAATCATCTGATAAATGGTTGTCACACCATTTAAAAAATTAGTCCTGACAAGGAGTCATTATCCCTTAAGTAAACACAACCAAAATGTGGCGAGGACTGTCAGGGCAACCAGACATACTTGACTCTCTCCTTTTGATGATGCCACTCAACTGTGGGCTGGTATTTGTCACTTTGAAGAGATGTAACAACAATATTAATTTTCAGTTTATGCTAAGCAAGCCTTCCGCCCCCATCCAAGCACGGTGCTGCCTTGCAGACACAGGATTCTGAGGTTATTCTTCGCCTGCCTGGAAACGCATTGTTGAAATGTTACCTACTTTCCTTGTCGCATCTCATCCCTTTCTTGGACCCCCTGTGATGCCTAGACCACCTCTGTCCCTCTCTCCTACTCTTCCCTTCTTCGTCCCTTCTAACACTTTTCATCACCAGGCTCCAGTTGTAACAGGATGACTCCCTGCAATTCAACAAGGCCCCACCTATCATTTTCACAACTCGATCTGTCCTGTGCTCAAAAACAGTCTCACAGTTCTTCCAGGTCAGTGCAGAACTTCAAGAGAAGGGGAAACAGATTGCAGTGCCAGCTTGCCTTCTTTATCTTTTCCCCTACCAGTTAGTTGTTACTTCTGTGGACCTTACAAGAAAACATCCTCATACGGATAACACAATGGCACCAATAAGTTTGGAGTTCAAGAGGCCATGCTGTTTGTCCACCACCAGTTGTTACGTTCCCAACTTTTATGTTCACAGGATACCCACAGAGAAGTTAAAAAAAACCCCATACAATACCAGACTGACTCTGACAGCACACTTCCCTATAGAGTCCCCTAGCCTGCAATCAGGAAACCTTCCCCACCTTGTAATTCCAACACAGTCCTCAATACACCACACCAACCTCCTCCTCTAGGGGAAAATTTCAACTCCATACACAGGGCAAAGCTCACAGATGCCACTTAGGTGCTGGAGTGTGCACAACGGCATTTAAACCTCACTCCGGCATGTTCGGTTTGCAGAACCAGATGGATGAAGGCCTTTGAGTATGCACGTCAAAAAAGGTAAACAAAATGCACACTGGGTATAGAAAGCAAGATTTGTTATCTGCAAAGTCTTATTTTTGCTACAGAAATATAAATGTATAGGGAGAAGAGAACCTGGGGCACTGTTATATAGATGCAGATGAAAGCAGTGGGGATGGGGGTGGTTGTGAATAGTGAGGGGAGGGGGCAGAGAGACACAGAGTCGCAGAGAACCAGAAGGTAATCCAGGCCTTTAAGAGATCAGATAAGAGGTAGGCACACGAAATGGCGATAATGCAGGCTGCAGGAAAGGGTATAGAGGGTAGGGGCGGCTCCAGGCCCCAGCACGCCAAGCGCGTGCTTGGGGCGGCAAGCCGCAGGGGGCGCTCTGCCGGTGCTGCGAGGGTGGCAGGCAGGCTGCCTCCGGCGGCGTGCCTGCGGGAGGTCCACCGAAGCCACGGGACCAGTGGACCCTCCGCAGGCAAACCGCCGGAGGCAGCCTGCCTGCCGTGCTTGGGGCGGCAAAATCCCTAGAACTGCCCCTGATAGAGGGTACAGAGATAAACATGCCAATGGGAAAGGAAATGTGTCCAAGCCTGAGAGGTGAAAGGGAGCAGTGGAATAGAAACATGGTCAAAAAGGAAGGACAAAAAAAACTTATCAAAAAATCAGACAAGAGACGATAAATAGAATGAGGTTTTTCAATTAAACTGGCCCCTCAGGCAGTGATGTAGGAACACATTCAATTAGGGCCCGGATTTTAAAGTTGAGGTTCCCTCATGAGCAGTTAATTAAATTAGAAGATTCATTTAGCTTCTTGGGAAGGAAGCAACAAAATATGTACACTTTTGTACGTGATTTTTAGCTACCACAGGGCTCCTAGAGCTTTGGATTAGGTGCTGTCTCCTTTCAGAAATTGAAATTACTACACGAAGAGAAAGAAAAGGAGGAAGAGGAAACTAATGGTTTTGGATTTTTCGATTCCTATGTAAATCTCTGAAAATAAGGATTTATGATGGTGGATCTTAGGAGCACATCCTCTGCTGCCATAGCTCCATTCAATGATCATCTGCAGCCAATCCATCACCCGAGTGAGGACCTCTTAGACTCTACACAGCAGGGCTGTACCGATAATAATGTCTGGAGAGAGCACTAATGACATTCACAAGGATCACTTTCTTTTCCTTTCAAAAGCTGGGAGCGGTGTGCAATCCACACCATGAGGTTGCCTCACCTTCTGTGCGGGAAGCTTGGTTCTATCACTTGTACAACATCCTGTGGTACAGGGAATGGTTTATTTCAATAATCTTGTAAAAATTGTCTAATGGCTGCTGGCAAATACTCCTGGTGTCATGATGGGGAAACAGGGAAGAAAGGAGAGAAAAATGGAAAACAAGTGATTTGACCAGAGATTCATCTTGTTGGATCTCTTTGGTTTCATCTCTTTGGTATCCACTGGTTTTGATGGATGTTAGTGTTAAAATGTCCCAGCCCTGACAGTCGAGAGTCAAAGCAACAATGGGAATGGTCCTGACAATGGCAGAGTCTAGAAGGAGCCCATTCTACCTTTTCAAATCTCTGCAAGGTTTTACTAGCATGTTATTTGGTAGGACCCTGCTTCAGCCTCTGACTTTGGACTCTCTCTCCTCGTTCCAGAATCAGCACACAAGACATTTCCACACTGTATGGCAACAGGTGAGAAACAGCTGCTCTCTCTTTCGACTGTTGCTAGGTCTCAACTCACTTTCCCTCCTCCAGGCAACTCCCCCTTCTCAACTTTCCCTCCTTCACTGGCCTGTATCTCTGTGAGCTCTCTTCAGTTCATTTAAAGCAATGGATACTCTCAATTAACTGTATCCTACAGACCAAGAATCATTCGTAAGAGTTATCCAGGACATAATTTCAACGAACAGATAAAGTCTAGAATATCACATTCTGTTTGTGGACAAGGGGTAAACAGAAAAAGAGCTATAGTCTGAGTCAATGAATAAATCATTCGTTTTCAGTTGGCTACCCTGCTCTAATCTGTACTGATGCCACCGCTTATTTCTAGGGATCCCAGTTCAAGGTCAGACATATTCATTAATTCTGAAGAGCCACTGAGGCATGACCAGTGGGAGAGCCACTGTTCAGCTCACTGGGGTAGATGGATAATTGAGCTAATTCAGACTAGGACGTGTGTTAAGAGAGAGGAAGCAAAATTCGATAGTGGTTTGCATGAAGTAATGGTGATCTGATAATATGGTGCCCTGAGCACTATGATAATGTGGTGCCATTTGTGTATATCCCTGGGAATTTGCATGGAAATAATGGCTTGTAGCAATGCAGTCTCCTATGAGACTATCTCCTCGTGAGGGGTGCAGAATCCTTACTGATGGGCACTGTAGAAGCTGCAGGTTGCTTTGCTACCTGAGGTCACTGAGGTGGCACAGTGCCTCTAATGAATCCTCAGATCTCAACTAAGGAAAACACAAGCCAGTGAAAGCCATAATTCCTGCACTGCACGGATAGAGATTAGGTCCCTTTGCCATTGTTTATTATTGTTTCATCTGACCTGAACCAGGGAGTTGCAAACACGTTGATAAAGGAAAACTAGAAAGGTGGTCTGGTTTGACTGTAGCTCCTGCAAATATCTCCAGATAGTGCTGAAATTCTACATTGTAACCCGAGACATCAGTGCTCTTTAGCGAAACCACATCCGATTTCTACCCATCACTTCCTTGGAAAAAAGGGCCAGCTCAGAACATTTTCTTCAGGGGCAGAGGCCTACTTTTATTTCCGAAGGCTGTGGTATGTCAGGACTATCTCTCTATCTGGATTACTACCAACTATGCCTACAGTTTAGCATTGGCCCTAAACCAGTTATCTGTCTTGGGTTGATGGTTTTGATGACAGAAGCACAAATAATCCAGCACAAAACCCATTCCTTTTTCTAAACACTGTATGGATAGCCCCTAGGGAAACCTTGGTAACAAGACGAGCCCATGACCAGACAACTGTGGGGACCCAGAATACGCGAAGGGGAGTGTATCTGGAAATGTGGCTTCCTTGTTGAAAGGCTGTCTTGTTAACATTGGGCCCCTTTCAGTGGAACATTAACATTTAAAAAATAGGGAGCGGGCTAATAAGAGCTGGAGAGCTTTTAACCGGTTTGAGGTTCCTGTTCTTCCAGAGAGGCAGGTTTCAATGGATTCAGATTGATAAAGTACCATCTGTTCCTCTTTGGTGCAGAGAAGCCATCCAGGGAAGTTGTGAATCTTTGACATTTCTAAGGGGTCTGACGTCTTTAAGAAAAATACACCAGAACTAGTTTAGAAGACAGGACTGGAGGAATGAGGTCATGCCAGAAAGACAAAGGTGGGAGCCCTGTGACTAGATATTTGAGCTTAGCTTTATTATGATGAACCTGGCACTTGGAAATGTGGGTAGCTGAAGCGAGTGGAATCTGAGGTTTTGCAAACTCTTCTTTCTATCGGTTAAACTTTTAAAAAGATGTGCCTTAGTTCAAACCCACATTAGGGGATTTGAAGCAGGGACTAGGGGTGAAAAAGTCTATAACCTGTGTTACAAAGGAGGTCAGATTCGATGATCACTATGGTTCATTCCAGCCCCTATCTGTGTGTCTAAGCTCATCCTATTTATTTAGGGGGAATAAAATTAGTGTTTGAGCTCAAGGGGCTGTATAGTAGACAGAAAGGTTCCTCCTAAGCCAGGCTAGCACAAGCAGAGGGACAACATACAGAATGTTTACTGCTTTTTACACCCTCCCTTCCTGTTCTCAGCTATTCGTCTCTTTTAGGATCACAAGATTTTTTGTCTCCCTCCACTTTTGCTTTGCTCTCTTCTCTCCCAGCCACCCCCTATCTCATAATCAAAACAAAACAGCTTGGAAAGTTCTAAGCTCCTGATGTTCAGTAGAATTAGAATGTAGGAAAAGCAAGTGCACCCAGCCCTAAGATGCCTGTCTTTGACTTATAAGGTAGCAATACCCTAAAACACACAGAAGCAGCCCTTTGTGAATGCCTAGCCTATATTACTATACTCTGCTGCAAGGCTGCCTACTTATATAACCTTTTTTCCCAGCATGCCTCTCTGTGACTGGCCCTTTAAATTTAGCAGCTCTTAGGCTCCTTCAGCCCTAAAGTAGCCATTTTGCTGCTAGCTGCTATATCTTCCTCTTTTCCAGCTGGTAAGTGTCAGCTTCTACCATGTTCTTCCTTTACTGCTCCTGAGGAAAAGAGTCACACATTGTGCCACATCCCTTAAGAATTTAGCAGACACAACACCACACAGACAAGCACTAGAGGTTTGTGTATATCGGGCTGTTTGGGGAAATCTGCCTCCCACTCCTCTGTGAAGTTAGCAAGGTGCATTAGTGTAGACTGCTCACAAGGCTTTGATACAGCTGCCCTCTCTGAGCTACGCTGGATAACACGGCAGAAACCCGCCCTGAAACCAGGCTATGCTAGCACTTCTGCTGGTGGGACTGCACAGCTGTTACACAATAATGACCAACAGAGCTAAGTGGAGATATTGTCTAACTGATTTCCCCTCCCAGGCATATGTTAATATTTGCTTTAACAAAACACTGATTTGTTCCACTTCTAAACCCCACACCTGAAATAAAAAAATCCTCCCCTCCCATGTGTGTGTATCCTGTGCAAGAATATGACACTAGGCTTTTTCTCACCCTTTTCAAAGATCCCTACTGTTCACCCCTCCTGAGGAATCCTCTTGCTCTAAGGAAGTCTCCCGTGAACATTCAGGGAATCTCTGGGTGATTTTTCTGGGGCAGGCAATGCATCATATAAGTAAAATAACAAACTTGCTGATGCATTTCTTGTCACCATCCATCCCACCCACCCACAAGAAAAGACCTGCTGACCTTTCAGTGCTTCTTATTTAGAAAATCATTTCAACTCCAGACTGGAAGCCAATGAGGTCCTAGAGGAATCTGGCATAAGACTCCTCAAAATCGTTAAGCAGCAGCAAAACCCTGTCTGCATTGATGGGTAGGAGAGACTCTCTGAGAATTACAGGTGATTAACCAGAGAGACTGGTCCCAATTGCAGGTGACCGTGCTAAAGAAACATTGGCAAGCAGCTTTACTGAATGATCTCGAGCATTTTTTCCCTTCAAGTGAGATGTTTAACATGAGTCAGTTGTCAAGAAGGGAAAAATATGGGATTTTAAATGAAGAACAGATAAAAAACTCCTCAGTGCCATGCTATATTTGCAGACAGAGGGGTGACTGGCTGCTGAAGAGAATAAGGTATTCCTCCCCTTTCTCAAATGCCCCTAGCCACTTCTACCTTAAGGAGCAGGAGATGAAAAGGAATCAGACAGAGATCTCCCATGTGAGGCTGCCAAAGGCTAATCACTAGGCCCTGCTGCCAGTGAGATTTTTAAGACATGACACTGGGCAGTATAGAGATCCTTTTACATGCTTTCTGCTGAGTGTGGATGAATATTTCCCTGACTGAATCTGAACGCAGATTATTATTTTATTATTTCGATTGATAAAGAAACAGGTGGCTCTCTGAATGTGCCAGCTGACCAACAAACACAATAAATCAAAAGAGAAATCACAGCTCCATAACACACAATAATTTTAAATCAACTGGCAGCATGGAAAGGAAACCACAAATGCCTGTTTTCCACTGTACCTCATCCCTGGTAATATTTGCAACCCTTGTAAGAAGATGGGCCTTGCAGCTTGCCCGGAAGGTTGGCAGATGTAGGATGTTTGGGACCGATGGGGCAGAGGAGCACAGTCCAGAGGAAAGGGGCCCGTAGCCGAGAATGCCCTGCCAGCCTCCTCATCTGTTTGATACCAAAGGGGTCCTGGTGATTTCTGCTGTGGCAGTGGGTCACTGGGAGAGGTGATCTCAAGGTAGAAGAACCTACATCACTTAGAACTTTATGGTCAATACCAACACCTTAAACAGCAGTCCCTATTTCCATTTGGAGGTAGGATTCCCTTTGCTCAGGCTGCATCTGGCTTAGTCTGAATGCTGTACCAAGCATTTAAATTATTCATTCAGACACAGCCCGGGTTTGAGATTTACGTCATGCTGTGAAAATGAGTTGAGGTGGTTCACACAGCTATGACATTTGTAAACCCTCCCCTGCTGGTCCCCTTCTCTCTCTCTGAGTACGCCCACAGTGCAGCTGGGAGGTGTGGTTCCCAGCTCAGACAGACATACCAGCGCTAGCTTTGATTGAGCCAGCATGCTAAAAATAGCAGTGTAACTGTGGCTCAGCCTAGCTGCCAGAGTATAAACCTGCTCAGGAGGACCCTGGGTATGTAGTCAGGTGGCGAGCCCAAGCCGCTGCCTGATTCCCATCCTGAGCTGGGAATCTCACCTCCTAGCTGCTGTGTAGACGTAGCCTATATGTGTACAGGACCTGCAGCACTGCCACATCTGAGCACCTGTGGACCACAACCCACTCCGTGGCCTTAGAATTCTGAGAGGGCAGATGTCACCTGTTGAGAGCTGGGTCACGTTCCATTTAGAGTCCGTTGTTCGTCTCAGTATTGCACAGCTCTTAGTCCTCAAAAGAAGTCGTTTTTAATAAACATTTATTTTGCTGATTATGCACAAAAGCTCGAGACAATGTAATCGTGGTGGTGGAATTTCACCAGGAACATGAAGCCCATGTCCACCCAAACCTGGGTGGAGAAGGGTTCGAGCCTGTTTATATTATTTATTGCGTGGGAGGAGGTGTCCTGTCCATACTGCACTAACCCCCGGTGTTTCCAGTATTGGAAGTCCCCTTCAGAAAAGATCAACTGATCCACCTAAATCTTGCATTGGTCATTGACTGAAATTCAGGGGGGTAGAATTTCTGAGGAACTCAGGGTCAAATTTTCAGGTGCTTAGTACCAGCAACTGGGACCAGATTTTCCAAAGACTTCAGCACCTAATGTGCTGAGGTCTTTTGAGGCTATCACCCCTATTGTGGGTTCCTTCTGGCTGTACAGCCAATCTTATTGCTTCCTAATTCACAGCAAACAGCTAGACAACGGTAACACAGTTTAATGCCCAGACTGCAGCAACAATAGCTCTGAAGATCTCACAATAAGCATGCTGCTGATGGATGATGCCTTTGTACTCGCCTATGTATATTTCCCTGGGGGTGTTCCAAAATCTACCCTGGCACAGAAGGACAGTGCACATTACATGTTTTTATTTTATCTACATCATTTGTTGAGACTTTTTTGGGAGAAAAGGAGCGAAGCAAAAGATGGAGGTTATCTTCACTTTACACCTGCACCCGGGATGCTGGCTGACGAATGACATCCAACTGGCAACGGCAGCCCTCCCAGCTTTTCAGATAAACATCACACAGAGCCATCAAGAAGCCGTCAGACCTTTCACTTAAATCTATTGATTAAGCCCCGATCTTTGGAAAGGGGTTCAAACAACAGTATAGTCTCTCTCTTTTCTCCCTCCTCCTCCCCCCTCTTTTAACTTGTTTTGGGATCCATTTTTCAAATGAGATGTTAGACTGAAGTCTCTTCCAAGGCTCAGTTGAGAGTGACTGGAAGCCAGGAAGCCCTGAAGTCTTATCCTAACTCTGCTACTGATTCTCTTTGTGGCCTTGGGCAAGTTATTAACCACTCTGTGTCTGTTATTCCACCTGAAAAGTGGGGCTAATAATACTTACTTCACAGTCTGGGAGAACAGAAATGTGAGGGCTCTTCACTGTAGCTGACAAACGGTTTAAAAAGATCCAATTACTGTAAACTCAAGCTAGACAAATTCAGCCTGGAAATAAGGTGTACATTTTTAACAGCAAGGGTAATTAATCACTGGAACAATTTATCGAGGGTTGTGGTGGATTCTCCATCACTGACAATTTTTAATCCAAGACTGGATGTTTTTCTAAAAGATCTGCTCTAGTTCAAACATAATTAATTCAGGGAAGTCCTGTGGCAGCCCGTGTTCTGCAGAAGGTCAAACTAGATGATCACATTGGTCCCTTCTGGCTTTATAATCTATGACTCTAAACTGTTACTGTATGTACAGCACCTAGTGCCAAGTGGCTATGATTTCAGTTTGCCTGTAGGCGCCAACATAATGCAAAATAACCAATAATAAGTCAAAAAATAAACTCCTTAAAACATAAGATGGTGCGGTCAGTTGTCAGCCAAGCCTCTTCATAGCCTCTGCTCAGCATACACATGGTCTAACAATTGCACCTGCATCTTTAAATAATCTGACACCTGTGTGGATGCAAGTGCTTGTGGAACTGGTCTCCCGCTGTGCCTGTTCCACAGAGGATGTGTGTGTGTTACAGTTCCCAGCTAGAGCCTGGCTCTTCAGCTCAAGCTGTAGAGACTCATGATTTTAACTCTGGAGGGGACCCTAAGCCAATACCCAGTCACGCTAGCAGCTGCCAAATTCCCTGCAGCAAATGCAAGTATGAGAGTTTAAAGAATGTGTGCAATATTTTGTGCATACGTAAGTGCGGAGCTCTTGGATGAAAATGCTGCCATGTATTTTGAATGCTTTCTGCTGAATTCTTATGGCCTGTGTTTTACAGAAGGTCAGGCTAAATTATTATAATGGTCTCTTCTAGCTTTAGAATCTATTGGAGAAAAAAACCCCCTCTGTCTGAGCTATTTCTGAGCATATAATGATTGCTTGCTGTGTAATTAATACAGAATCAGTCTCTAACTTCCAATTACTAGCAAGCAGAAGTCTCAATTTAAGTTTGTTTTTTTTTAAATAAGGATTTATAGGCACAAGGCTTCGTAGGTCCAAAGGCAGTGAGTGCCCAACTCTGCTCAGTTACACCAGTGTCAATCCAAAGTAATGCCACCCATTTTAACAGAGTTACCAGACAGACACCAATGTGATTGAAAGCAGATTTTGGCCTTGAAGCTCCACTCCATTTCTACATGGCATTTCTTCTACATGGCTGCAAATAGAGAGGCAGAAGTATTGTTGCAGTAGGGGTCACCAGACGGCGCTTGTTCCACACATTCCTGAGCACTGTTCAGGCTTTGAAAAAATGCTTTATTGTCATTAGTTTTGGGGAAGTGGGGGAAAGTTGCCGCCAAGGCGGGAGAAACTTTGCTGCACTTTAACCTCCCTGACTAGTCAACTCCTGGAGTAGAGTTGCATCCTGGGGCCTCTGCATTAGGGCTGAAGTTATTGGAAGAGCTGTTTGTCAGCGCCTCTGGCCAATGACTGGTGTATGTGTGTACATAAAACAAGTTACACTAAGAAAATCCCCAATCTCCAGGTTATTGGTTTCTCCTCCACTGGAAAGCTGACATGCAAGGCCCCAAAATCTGCTTGGAGGAGGGGAGATATCATATAGCGGGGTAGACTTTGTTTTGATAATCCAACACTGGAGTAGTCCAGATCTGAATCCCGGTTAATTCAAATCCCTAAGGTGAGGCATTGCATTCAGAGAAATGGTGCTGGGTTTGGCCTATGATCTCACCAGCATGAATATCTAGACCTAAACTACAAACAGCCTTGTTTGGAAATGAATGTTATCTCAAAATACTAGACCCAAAAGACAGTCTGCTGCTTACTCTGAAGAACAAATAAAAAAGCAAAGCAAGCTATAAATTGTTATAGATCCAGATTGAGAAGCATCTCATTAACAAGCTACTGTGCCTTCCAACATCCAGATATTTAAAACACAGGCTGACTGTGCTACCAAATGTCAAACTGGTAGCCACAAACTGGTACTAGAAACCAGGAGATCAGGGAAATGATTTTTTTTAATCAATATGGCCGAGGGCAAACTGAACTTCAGAATCATTTTCTGCTTCACTTTGAGGAATATAAAAATACAAGAAAGATGTTACAAGGCCCCCGTTGGCACCTATCATAATCTAACTATTGAATTATTACAACGAGTAAGCCTTTGGCACTAATGTATCTGCACTCGTCTTATATAGTGAACTGCCAGTACACGTAGGGTGTATCTGTGGTATAGAAACTGCCTTGTTTGACTGAGTGTCATACACAACAGCCTCCCCGCAGAAACCTGCAGCCCACTTAATTTGCCCCTGGAAAGCAATTACTATGAACATGGGTGTAAACTGCACCTACTTAGTTCTTTACACACACATGGTACATGGCATCCACTCATGTGACAGAATGTCGAACTTGCTTAAAATTTTGGCCCCTGATTCTGAGTGAATTCACCATTTATCTCCACGTTCCCCTCCTCACGTAAAAAGTAACTCCTAAGCCCCTGAGGTTAGCATGGTTGAGATCATAACCAATTGGCTAAATCTGAGCGTCAGCCACCAGGATGTAGGATTACACTGTTAGATTTGGTGTGTCTCTTTGTCAGTATCCTGGATCAGCGGTCAGATTAATGAGGCCAAATTTAAAATCCCAATACAAATCAAGGTAGTGCATGTACAAATATCTTTCTGGGCGCACAGTTACCTGATCTGCATGAGCAAATGCAGGAGGCTTGTGAGTGCAGCTTGTTATTTTCATTGGATTTTGGAACTGTGGTTCCATAATTTCCTTCTCCTCTCCCATTCTGTTCCCTTTGAAGTTTCCTCTCGCTGTTCCCCATTGCATGGGCACTGCAAGTTCTACTAAATGAGTGAAAACAGCCTGTGTCATTTTTTAGAGACGTGCTTCAAAGATTTCCTACAGCCTGCTAGAAAACCTTGGGGAATGAAAGCATAATATTTCAGACTACACTAAGTTATGTTTATTTAACCTATTTCCTGTGCTAGCTTTCATGTCTCATCCTGGAGAAAATGTTATGCTGATGTGATTTTCATTTTTTCACAACTTGGACTTTTAAGAAAATGATCATCCTTGAGCTATTTTTCTATTTGCATTCTGAATAAACCATAAATTGCTTCCCCCGCTTTCACCACAGTAACAGTAAAGCACTGGCTGAGCAACTGTGGAAGTTACATAAAACTGAAACAACTTGTTGTTTTGTTCAAATGCTTATGCAGCCGTTATCACTGTAGGATCCGAGGATGTTCCAGAAGTGCTTTAAGTCACCTGACCTGTACCTGTCACATGTCATTCTTTCTTTCTCGCTTCTTCTCCCCAAGAGGAAATTGTAAAGGGATTTTTTTGTAATGAATATATTCCATGTATATCCTGTTCTGTGTTTATTTTACCCTCCTACATCACAAATGAACTCTGTTTTGTGATTTCTCATCCTTGTTCATTGAGGATATTTATCCATATCGCCAAAGGACCACACAGTTCTTCAAAATGTGACATTTTCTATTAGTCTGTCATTTGTAAGAGCATCCCACATTCTGCTAAAATGTTAAAGAAAAGGATGAAAAAAAAGACTAGGATGTCTTATTGATGAGATTTTGCAACAGTTTCTGATACTGAGGGGATGTAACTGTGGTAACTGGAAGTAAGGGGTTGTGGTGAAATACAATATTCTCATCATTTGATGTCATGATGCTGATAAACCAAAGCATGCAGCCAATGCCTGTCCATAGCTGAAGAATCTGGTGGCTCCTGGGGACATGGGCTTGCGAGCCTCTAATGTGAAGGACCGATGGAAAGAGAATTTGGGTTCCTTCAGCCTATGGTGCAAACATTGATCCGGAAAAGCTTCAGTTTAGCAGTTCTGTGCTGAAGCAGCGTAATGGATCACATGGTGATTGCTTCATCAGAGATGTCAGTTTTGCTTCTTTAGTCCATTCATTAGAGTGCAAGGCTAACAAGTCAGATCTCTAACCACCTCAGTTTTCCTGTCTGACTCTCCTATCTTGTCTACCCTGACATGTCTCCTACCTACAGGATGTCTCTGCCCTCCCTTTCTTCTTCCCAAAGCCTCTGCTCAAGTTTCATTCTCCTTAATTTCCCACGCCCCTGCCCCACATGCCCAACCTCAGATCTCTCTTGGGAGCTCATAAGCACCAGACCCTGAAAGGTATTTAGGTGCTTAACTCCCATTTAAAACAATGAGAGTTAGGGGCCTAAATACCTTTGAGGATCTGGACCATATTGCCTACTCTAGACGCCGGAAGGGGAAGGGGAGACGCTTTGACCTAGGACTTCTCCTTTCCAATGGTTTCACAGGGCAGGGAGACATTCCACATGCGAGATATGGTTTCACCACCTCATTTCTACCACATCTAGAACCAGCTGTTAATGTCCATTCTACGCCTTCACCTTGTGGACAACAGGCGGCAAAGACAGCTCTGGTTCCTCAATCAGCCCCTTCTCTCCACTTGGGTGAGCCCAGAAGGACTCTGAGGATGAAGCAAGGTATAATCTGAGCTGCACACAATGCACTTAACTACATACTTTTTTTCACCCACCAGAACCTGCAGGGGTAAATCTTACCAATTTCACATGCACCTGAACTCACTGGAGAAAACCCAGCAGGTAGCTGGGCGAGTATGTGAACATTTGTGCTTGCAGCCAGTTTAGCACAAATACAGGGCCATTTTGAAGAGGCCCAAAGGGCCAGATTTACAAAGGTCTGTAGTCACCTACCTGCTTCTTAGGCGCCTATGTACTATTGTAAATCTGGGCCAAATTGTGTCTACAGCCAAGGAGATTGAGTCTCAGACTGCTTGGAAATCTAGGCCAATGTTTTTGCAGGTGAGTGCTGAAATGTGGCCCCCCAGGGCAAGGTCACTGGAAGCCAAAGATGTTGGTAGGAGCTTCTGGTGCATTTCTCCACTTTAAAAAAAAATCACGTCCTTTTTATTCATCAGCCTTAAATCTGGATTTAGGAGCCTACCCCCAACTTTGAAAATGTTTATATTCCACTCTGGAAGAAAGATTTAAACCTATACAAGGGGAGGTTCATTGCACAGCAAGTGAAGAACCTAACTGACAAGTATGAATAGTTGTAATATGTTTTAATACATTTCATTACTCCCATTCTCTGAAGCTCTAGACACTCCTCAATTGATTCTCATAAGCGTTTCATTCCACCCCATTAAAATGTGTCAGTTTCAAGATTTAAGACTAATAGTACTAATAACAAACCCCGAGAAGGATTAAGATTAGTGCTTGGTAAATGAATGCTTAAGAAAAGGGCTTTTCATTTTGTCTCGACTAAATTCCCACCCCGCAAACCTTGCTATACATTATGCTTTGCCGTTCGAGCACTCAGAGTGAGGCCCCATGCTTGGTCAATGACCAGGGCATGCTTAACGTCAGCCAGGTTGAATGTGCTGATGAGGGGCAGAGGGCCACTGAGGGGTCCTTCGTGTCTGCCTCGGATTTCTCTCTGCTGGCTAAACTCTAATCTGTCTTTTGTTTAAAATTTCATTAGGGGAAGCTCCTGCTGGACGGAAAGCAGACCTTTTTGTGTGTGTTTGGAATGAGTTTGCAATTTTCTGTCCCTTAAGCTTCAGGCAGCAGTTCCCTATTGTTACAGGCCATTAGCGGTGATGTCAATGTCACACAGGCCCTTTTCTCTGTGTTGCTCCTCCTTCACAGATGCTTTACCTCCCTAAATGTGCTTTAGTGCAGAAAGGGTCTGATCCTGCGCATTGCTGAGCACCCTCCCGGGTCCAAGGAAGCCAGTGGGAGTTGAGCAGGCTTAGCACCTTTGCAGGATTGAGCCTCTAGTAAAGCATGGTGCTTATGAACTCTGATACATCCCCCCGGCCGACTGGGCTGAAATACACAATGCATGGCCATCCTTGCGGGGGAAGCAAGCTGCTTTGCTTTTCATCTGCTCGCACATAATGCATTGGTTTTTCAAGGGAAAAAAAAATCTCAACCATTTTCCAGGGGGAACCAAACAGCCCTGAAGCCAATACGTTCCCTCTTTGAGTCATAGGTTCCAAGTCCAGAAAGGACCATCGTGATCATCTACTCTGACCTTGTGTATAACACAGGCCAGAGAGCATCCCCCAAATAATTCCTTTTGAACTAGAGTAGATCTTTAAAAAATAAAATTCCAGTTTTTGCCCTGGGAGAATTCTATTTCCAGCCACAGTCAAGCAGGTCTCTTGATGCTGAGTGCTCACCTTTGCATATGCAAACGGAGTGCACCTGCAGAAGTAGCCAGGGATGTGCATATTGGGGAGATGAATGCCCAGCTGCTTTAGGTGCACAGGAGAGGGGCCATCAGTGTGGTGTGCGCCAAATGCATGTAGTCCCCAGTTTTGTAGACACAAGCAGTTGCATATGCATATCTGTCTAGGTACTTAGATGGCCCCATGTCACAGCACCTGAGCACCTTGCAAACATTAGTGAATCTGTGCTCACAACCCACTCTGCATTTGTAGAGAGGTAGTAGTATACCCATTTCACAGAGGTGGAACGGAGGCACAAAGATTATGTGACTTGCCTGAGATTTTACAGTGGGTCTGTGTCAGAGCTGAGAAGAGAATCCAGGTCTCCTGAGGCCCAGTCCAGTGCTTTATCCACATGCTGTTCTGATAACTGGGCCTACTGATCTAACTCAGGGACTGTGCTAACATCATATTTGATAAACCGGAGAAGGGTGGGTCTGGAAATCAATGAGCCAAAATCAGTGTGTCGGAAATTAGGCCTAATTGGTGAACAAAATATGAGGGGATGGACTATTCCACCCATCACTCCGTTTTGCAGGCCTTAAAAGAACAGACTCTGTGGGGAGAGTGGAGCTGTCTGAGAGCAACTCCTGCTGGGAGAAACTCCTGCTGGGAGACAGGTGGATCGGAAAGAGCGAGTGTCACCATCCTGGCTGCTGCTTCTCCCACCATCTCCTGGGACCCCAGGGTTCAGCAGGACACCACTGGGCCTTTGTCATCCTGAGCCCATGGGATGTCCTGACTGCTCCAGGCCAAAAAGAGGACCCCACCTCCACTAGCTCCGGTTAAATCCTGAACACCATCTGGGATGTGAGCCTTTGGTTCCTGCTGTCACCTGCCTCTGCCACCATGTGCCTTTTGCCTTCCATACCTTATTCCTTCTTTTTCCTACCCATTTCCTTTTGCCTTCTGTCTAATAAGAGTCTGGCCAGGACTGTATATTCTGCAAAACTGCCGTGAGCCTGTGACCAAAGAGGCAGCTAAAAGTAATGCCCTAAACAGTCCCATGCTGGCATATGCTTGCCGGGTCTTGGAGTGGCTGGTAAGACCATGTGCTGTGCCAGTGTTTCTCCGGCACTGAGGCTGCAGGTGAGGGTCAACCCCAGAGACAGAGGCTGCATTTTGTTCTTTTCGCTCCCCTCTTGCGTGTGTTTGTCATGTTTTGTCTTCTAGGAAATGGGATTGGACTTTAACAACAGCTGCAGCCAGTCTCAACTAACTACTTCTCTTTTTCTCAAAAGGCCAGTTATTATCATCTTTAATTCCATCTCCAAGACTGTCAGGCAGGGGCGTGGTTCTTCTATAGAATCTCTCCAGCTAAAGAGAGATTGTTAAAACGAAAGCCTTAGTTTTAAAACGAAACGCTCTAAGTGTATTTCCTTCTTTTTCTGAATCATTAATAAAAGGTTTTAAAGGATTTTTAATGGTGTGTTTGCTGTGGTATTAGCAGGCTGAATGGTATTTAACTGTACTTTTAAAACTGTTTAATATTGTACAGAGACAGCCATGTTAATACTTTGACTGTTTAGGCCCGTTAATTCCATCAAAATTAACACAGCAGTGCCCGTGCTTGCTGAAAAGTGAGCACATGCAATTAGAAGCCAATGCTGGAAATTTTATCTGCTCAGCTTCTTATTACCAATCAACCTTTGGCACCCCTGTTCATGGATTCGCAGCTTTTAAGCAAAGAAAGGACCCTTACCTCGTCTAGTCTGACCTCCCTCGTAACACGAGCCAGAGAAGTTCAACGTGCCCCAAGCAAAATCTGTTTGGGTTTTGTTTTATTTTATTCATGTGTATTTGTTTTACTTAGGGTCATTACCAATGGACCAGTCCATTATTGTCGCCACACAAGCCACGCTCTCCGTTAAACTGGCATTGGAATCTGGAGCTAAATGAGCATTTGGATTACTCGGCTGAACGTTCCTGGATGACCGATGAAACCAGCTCCAGGGTTTAACCTGGTATCTGTTATGTAAAATCATGCACACTCAGAATTTTCCCCTCCACCCCGAGGTCTGACAGAATGACCACATTATCTCTTTTGCTGCTTGTGACCACATGCCTTTCCTAGTAAAAGGTAGAAGACTGGTCATCTCATTGCATTGCCATATATCAAAAAATCAGATCCAATTCAAGCTGATTTTATATTAAACCCCCTTGCAGCAGGAACATCCGGAGAGATGCACAGAAGTCAGCTAATTAAACTTTCAGCAGTTCACCTTGCCAATAGTTTAATTAGCTGAGATGCTCTCTTCTCTATATTTATCTTATGCACATCTTCCAGAGAGTTTAATTTGCGTGTTATGAAATTCAGAGGGAGCAAAATCGTTTGTGCCCATGTATGCGGATGCATTCAAAGAACAGGGGTTTGTTGGTTTTCTTTTGCATAAGTGGTTAAATATGCTCAAAATCTGCATGGTTTTAGATGCCCAACCCCTGTTGATTTTAATGGGAATCACACAGCTAATGCACTGCATGCTTTAAAAACGTTAGGAGGGAAGGGTGTGACGTAACTGTTTGTGTCTCCTCTATTCTGCTTCTATGTCACTCATTTTTGCTGGATTTTAGCTCTGGAGTGTAAACAAGTGTGATAATTGCTCTCTATCTCAATCCTCATCAGCTGCATTAGAAAGGCAAAAGTAACTAGCACTCATCCCTCCACATACCACAAAATCAGCCACAAGTGCAGTTCTCTCATGGATTTGTCTGAAATGTTAATTTTTCTCTCTCATTTAGGAGTGTGGGTCACGGATTACAATGCAGATATGTGCAGGGTTGTGCCAGGGCCAGGCACGAATCATAGCTACGTTTCTATTTCACACCCCATCTTATTGCTGACTTCTTGGAGGTGGAAACACAAATCCTTGGAGTGAGCTTCTGTTCACAAGAACTCTGCTGAGCAAGTAATCAATAGCCCATTATTAGGCCGGTATCTTTGGTTGCAGTGGATATAATGTGCCATTTGAGATCAGCTTATAGTTTCATCTTTGTATCCATTGAGCTCGCTGAAGTTCAAAGTAGTGCAACTGGCAAAGGCATCCAGGCTGCACACCTGAAGACTTGCCCAGCTAGGAATAGCTTATGGTCAAGATTTTCAGAACTGCACGTGTTAAAACGTACACACACACAAGTGCAACTGGATGCCTGCACAGCTCAGAAGGACCTGGCCATTGGCTGCATTCCTGCATAGCTGGCAGTAGAATCAGTGTAGCTTGGTTGTGCAAGGGACCAGAATTTAAGTGAGGGGGACGGCAGATGGGGGGTGTGCGTGCAGCCACTGACATGGTGTGTACCACCACTCTGCAGCAGTGCACCAGGGATGGGCAGGAACTAGGCATTCAGTATTATGAAGACCTTCTGTTGTTAATTTCCAAGGCCCCCCATCATATAACTTAGGCTGGTACATTATTCCTCTTTGTTCTACCCCTCCTCCTCCTCCCCCCCAAAGGCACTGATCCTAGGCTCTAGGCATCTTTGCCATCAATTAAAACGAGTCCCATTAAAGAGCCCGAAGCTGCGGCCTGCTCCTTTCCCCAAACCAGAAAATATTAAACCAAAGCTAGAATCAAAACCCAATCAAGTCCCCCCGTTATCACAAACACCAACCCTTATTTCAAGCCCTCGCTCCCCAGAAACATGGGAAAAGAGAGAGGCCTGGGCAGAGCTCTGAAAGACAACAGCTTTCAGGTTAACTGGGCAGGGGAGTTGGTTCCAAAGTCGAGGGCCTCTTGCAGAGAATGCTTGGCAGGCAGTGCCCTCTTGATTATGAAATGGCGGGGTGCAGGCCCGGCTTCCCTGCTGAGCATGCCTGAGGCCGTCTTGCACGGGGGAGAGTCAGATTTTTAACAAAGTAGAACCTAATCCAATGAGGGCTCTATAGGTTAAACACTGATGTCTTAAAGTCCACTTGAGAATAAGAGGCAGCCAGTGCAGATCTCAGAGCACAGATGCCATGTGCTCTTGGCAAAGACCATCTGCCAAGCAGGCCAACTCATTGTGCTCTCCTCTCAAGTTGCAGGTTGACTTAAGCCCCATGTAGAGTTCCTCTGTTAGACAGCTCCAGACAAGCTCAGTAGCATAACAGAGAGGATTCCTTTCAACTCACCCGGCTGTGGAGATACTCAGCTACTCAGGCCGAACATTTGCCTAGGTGTTTGGACCGTAGTGAATAATGAGAACAAGACACTGGCAAATCCTTTTTCCTTTTGGCCCTGGTTTTAATTTATCTTGTCTCTTCTCCAGGCTCATTCTCTCTGGCTGGCACAGGAAGTCGTGTGTGAGTGAAATCTTGGGAACTGGCCTTAGGAGGTGGAAAAAAAAAAAAAGACAACCAGAAAGTCTGAATTAGTGAAGTGTGTACAAGGGAGCTTTGTAAGTCTAATTAGAGGTAATTAGAAATACTCAAAAGCAATCCATCAAAGCCTCGCTGGATATTCATCATCCTTCCAGGGCCATTCACAGGTATCCTCCAAAGATGAATTGTGGTTTATGTGGGCTTATTTTTGGATGTCCGGATATATTTATTTTTAAACTCCAACATTTTGCTGGGTTTGAATTTGAGCATGTTGTGCTATTTATAGATTTTTTTTAAACTGTTCTAGGACAAAAGGAAATAGCTTTCCTGAGGAGCTAAGTGAAAAATTGACAACAGATAATTTATTAGATGAATTGGGCCCTTTTTCTACGTGTGTAACATCTGCTCACTTACCACAATTTATTCCTGATGCAAATTGAGTGGACACAATTTGTTTTCATTTTATGGATCTCTAGGGAATAGCTCACTGCGCATATTCAATGCTCAGTTGAACTGGCATGGTCTAGTGTATAGGACACTTGCCTGGGAATTAGGAGACTTAGTTTTTTTCTCTGCCACTGACCCGCCATGTGACCTTGGGCAAGTTCACTTCACCTCTTTTGGACCTCTTGTTCCACTCCCATCCTATGTCTGGTTGGTTGTTTAGAATGTGAGCGTTCTGAGGTTGGAGTTGTTTCTTACTTTGTATATGTGCAGCTCCCAGCATGGTGGAGCCTCTAGGCACTTCTGAAATACAAATAACAATCAAAGAGGTATTCATAAACTAGGCTGTAGGGCTTAGCTGTGGTTCAGCACATTATGTGCTTCCGTTCCCTGATTTTATTGCAGTGGGCCTGGACGCACAAGACTGCCAGCCATAGCTATGGAATGTATTCATCCAGGCCCTATGTCTTCATTCTCAACAAAGCCAAGCGTTTCTCTGCACTGACTCTGCAGTAAAGTCGACTAGACCAACTCCAGTGACGCTGTACCAGCTCCTTGCACTTCTGGCTTTCACATTTCCCCACATCTCAGCACCCAAGCAAGTCTAGCAAGCTGTAATATTGGAAAGCGAGGGGCACTCTGCTATATTGATTATATTAGGTGAGAAAAAATTGCTACGTGCTATTTGCAGATAAGAGATTTATTATCTCTCTGCAATATGGCTCACCAGCTGGAGACAGCCAAAGCTTAAAGAGACAGGCCCAAGACTCCTGCTGGTTCTTATTCTGCTTCCATCTGTGACAGGGAACTGGGGGATAAGGCTTGTCTACACATTCACTGCTCACCCCCCACCCAGCTCTGTGCTAGCAGAGCCTGAGGCTATGTCTACACTACAGATATCTGCCGGGGTGGTGGTGGTGGTTTTATTATAGAGGTCCAAAATGCAGCTTTGCCCATGGCTGCATCTTTACTAGGCGTGATTTGCCAGTCTAGCATACCTACGCTGGTAGAACACTCCTAGTGTAGACGTGGCATGGGTGTGCCATGCAGGTGAATAGACACGGTGGACCAATCCCCAAATGCAGCGTGCAGCCCCATTATGACCTGTTCAAGGAATGTGCCTCTTTCTGATCCTTTGCTATACTTGTAGGGCTTATCATGCCAGTGACGCCATATTGATTGGATTCTGGCCTGGTCAACACCGAAAAGTGAAGGATGGGAGTTTTTACCAACATAGCTATGCCAGTAAAAGCCCTGCAGTGATACCTTATGCCAGGTAAAGGAACCGACAATAAGCACTTTTATACGCTACAACTTTGTCCACACTAGAGGGTTTTGCCAGTGTAACAATAACAGTATAACCGTACCAGCAAAACCCACCTAATGTAGACGAGGCCTCTGGGTTAAAGGAAATCCTAGGCTCCTTTGCTGAGGCTACTGGTTGCAGAAGTGTTTAAATCACTGTGGGCTTGTGTCTATTTGGAACTAGACATTCATTTAGCAAGAAGTCCCACCCAGCTGTCACTCAAGGTAGGTTTGAACCAATAGCCTATAAGCAAGAGCAGCTTCATATATTTTAAGTCTAGATGACTATCTACAGAGATTTGAAGGGTACAAATACCAAAGAGGGAAAGGAATTGACTAGGGTGTTACGTGGGGAGAATAATTGGAATTAATGGGATTAAATTAAGAAAAAGAAACAGTAGGCTGAATAGCAAGAAAAATATCCTGACCGTGACATCTATTAGAGTCTAGAAGAGTCTCCTAGTACTTGAGAGGAGTGTGGTCAGTGGACAGGGCCCTGGACTATGATCCAGTAAACCTGCGTTCGGTTCCCTTCTTTACCGCTGATCTGTTGTGTAGCCTTGTCAAGTCACTTCTCTCCGTGTCTCTATTTCCCCGTATACCCCTTGTCTATCTAGACTATAAACTCTGAGGTGGGAACCATGTTCGTACAGCCCCTAGCGTGGCAGGGCCTTGAGATGCTACCATAATATAAAGGAGAAGTAGGGGCAGCCCCGTGGCTTGGACTATTTAGAACTAGACATAGGGTAAAACTTTCAGAAATGCCTGAGTGACTTAGGAGCCTCAATCCTGTTGATTTGCAGTGAGACTTGGGGCTTGCCTACACGGTGGGGTAATGTGCTCTTGGGGGGGGGCGGGGTGTGATTTTTAAAGCACACGAATATGTTGCACATGAATTGGTCCTTGCAAACCCTGGGATGGTAACTGCAGGGAAAAAGGGTTGTGCTTCACCCCGGAACAGCCTTCAGATTGCTTCTGTGCCGACAATTCTAGGTGTCTCTCAGCTTTTATTAGCAGCCCAGGATGCTAGGAGACCCGGATGCTAACCGTACAGAGAAACAAGTGTTTTCTGTAATTGCCGTTAAATGGCAAATTTGTAAAACCTTCCACTCTTGACAAATCAAGGATGGTTTTCTTCGTGTAACATCATCACAGCTTAGGTTGTTCCTTATGCTGACAGCAATGATTGCTAATGCACCAGCCAGCATCACTGTGAAGGTTGGGGGAAGGGTGGGGAAACCTGGGGTTACACTGTCTTTTAGAAGGGAGAGCGAAAGCAAGCCAGGGAATGCCTGACTGATTACTAATCCATTATTCAGCTTCCTCCTCTAGCACAGTTCAGAGAGACTGAGCGAGCGAGCGACAGACGTTTTGCATTTCTTAGCTGGAGGGTTGACGTCCATGACATCGGACTTACTGGAGAGATGCTAGTGAGACAAGGCAGGGGAGGTAATAGCTTTCATTAGACCAACTTGTTTTCCCAGGTTGTGTGCTTGTTTATGAAGCAATGTAGGCATCCCTAGCCTCTTCATTTGTTGCCAGGGGAAGAATCTGAGTCAATTTTCTTGTTAAAGTAGAAAATGGGCTACCCTGCTTTTGGAAAAGGAATGATCTATTCCCTGCTCTGCTGCTAACTCACTGTGTGACCTTGATTGTTATTATGACGTATAAATGTCAACATGCAGAAAGGGGTGGATCACTTATTTGACCAGCATCAGATTATTAATGGTCAGGCTGAGATCTATGAGGGGACCGATTATCTCCTATCTGACTGTCGGTTGCAGGGTTCTTCTTCTGAATCCTGGTCTACAAGGACCTCAGGTCTGATCAAGTGTGGCAGTTCTCCTGTCCGTGTGACCACTAACCTCCTAGCTGAGTCAGGAATGTTGTACGAGGGTGGTGGCTACTCTGACTTGTTGAATTTCCCTCTCCTCACTACTGAGTTAGTCCTTCAAGACAGCTTTTGAAGTCAATGGCTGTCATTTCAAAGGAGTTTCAGAGTTCTACAGAGAACGTATGGACTGTGCTGATCCTCAAGGAGACTTCCTTAGCGAGCAATGTCTTTGAGAATGAAATAAACCTGTGAGAACTGCTATGTGCAAGCATATACTTGCCTCCCCGTATCCCATAGTGCTGATCCTGAAGAACACGGTCTATTCCAGCAGACAATGTTCAGGGGCGGTAGCTCAGCAACCTTTGTGACAAATTGGAAAGCACATTTCCATCACCCCCAGTGGACTCCTTACTCAATTGATTTCCTTTTGGGTTCCCGTTAGGTCAGTGCTGACTGTTTAAATACAGGTTCCTCAGCCATACTACACTCCTGGCAGATGCTTCCTCCTTTTGGCCTGTAGCAAAGATTGCAAAGGCCACAGCTGGGGCAATGAATGTCTTCCCTTGTTGATGGGGGAGAGGGGTGTGCATCTCTGTGGGTGCTGTTTGAAAACAGTAAGCTTTCAGGCAGTGAATAGGATTGGAGTGTGTTTCTTATTCCCTGAGCTCTCAGGAGCTCAAAGTCCTACCTAGCCCCACTGCCCTAAGGGGTGGGAGTGGGGAAGAGAGATTTAAATAATCTCCATGCTGAAGTCTAATCTGACCCACCAGCAAAATCCAAAGGCAGTTTCTGCTGCTACAGAATCCTGAGCCTGGAGCAGTATTGGCATTGAGCTGGAGGAAGCATCGAGGGCCTGCTTTGCAGTAGGGTGCACCAGGTGGAGGTGAGAGCAGTGTGTTACTCAATGTATTTAATCTGAATACATTCTGGAGTGAGATTCTTTGGGGGGGGGGGGAAGTGACCCACATAAAAGCAACAAACTGTCCTGCGGCACCTTATAGACTAACAGATGTATTGGAGCATAAGCTTTCGTGGATGAATACCCACTTCGTCAGACACATGTTAGTCTGTAAGGTGCCACAGGACTCGTTGCTTTTTACAGATCCAGACTAACATGGCTCCCCCTCTGATACGTGACCCACGTAATATCTGCCACTGGGCCCCCAGCAAACTCCACAGCTTCAGGATGGGATTGTGGCCCTTCTGTTCATTCTCAAACTGCTCTGGCACTTGGATAAAAAACCTTAACTCTGTGGCTGCAGCTCTATACTCTTAAAATAGATGGAGGACCACTCTATGAATGGCAAGCTGTGTCCAACCAAATCAACTGCTTCTCAGGGTAGGGGGCAGTGTTTGTACAGTAAATGCATTTATATCATATGGGGAAAAAACTACACTGACACCTTTAACACACTGCAGGTTCCCAGTAGCAGCATGCTACCCCGTGAGCCAGGGGCTTAGGTGAGCTTTTGCCTTCTCATACTCCAATAGGCATCAAAAGATTAAATGCAGCGATTTCTGCTGAATGCAAAGGTGGTTTGCCCTGTGGGTATTGTTTCTAGATGCGTGAATGGTTGGTTTGTTTGTTTTTCTCAATTGGCTTCCCTCAGAGAAACTCAGGTTCGTGCGAACCAGGCCAGGCCTCTCCTGCATTTAGGTCTCTTTGCATGGAGTTAAGCCGTGAGTTTTTAATAGTGTTTTGAGTTTGCATTTGGTGCACCTGAGAGTGACTCTCTCTCCCCCCGCACCCTGACTCTAAATAATTATGCAAAATGGTGCTTCATTGTTGGTCAGAAGCCCTGGAGTTGCCATCATGGACTGAAATGCTGGAGCCCCTCAAGAGAGGTGCTGTAACGGGGTGCACTCGCCTCTCGTGAGCACCCCCTCGGCCAAGCGTGTGTGCCTGCACACTCTCTCTCAGGTGGTCCCTACTCTGGGATAGAGCAGTGTCCCAGGGCTCCTCCCTGGAGACTACGTCTTTACCCTCTTGGGCTTTCTGGCTGCAGCTCTCCAGCTGGGGGCCTCACTGTCCAGGCCATTTCCTCCCAGTGGCTAATAGGGGAGGAGGTTGGGGGACCCAGGCCTGCTCACTACTCTGGGTCCCAGCCCAGGGACCCTGTAGATCACAGCTGTCTGCTGCGTCCCTTGAACTATGTCACACGGCTTCTCTAATTCCCTGGGCTGCAGCCCTGCACCATCTTCACCCTTACCCAGAGCCGGCCCATCCATAGGGCAGACTGGGGCAACCGGCCCAGGGCCCACGCTTTGTGGGGCCCCACGCTTCAGGAGGATGTAGGAGGGGCAGTGTAGCCCAGGGGGCTCGCAGGGGGCCTAGCACCAGCAGCAGGGGTCAGGCCTGCACCCCACACTCACCAGCCCAGGAGAGTATTTCTTTTTCTTGCCTGCAGCCCCCTGGGTTCAGGCTCAGGCTCAGCGAGCAACCTGGCCCCAGCTGGCTCCCAGCGTCCCCTGCTGCATCAGGGTCCCAGCGTCTCCCAACCACTAGTACTAGGGCAGGCGGACCCTGTCCTTCCACCACAGAGAGACTCTTCCCTTTTCTGGAAGGACCCTCCACCAGCACAGGTGAGGGCCAGCTCGTAGTCTCCATCATCCCTCACCCAGCCCTGGTGGCCCCCTCAGTGCCACACAGCTCCCCCTTACTCTGTCCTCTCCCAGCACTGGGTGGGGCCCTCCAATGCCACCTCCAGGCCAGGGCCAGCCCTTATCACCCCAGTCTCAGGGTCCTCCTTGCCTTTCAGCTCTCCACCTTGGGGTCTCCCACTGCATAGTAACAAGACCTGGGGTCCCACAATTCTGCTCTCTCCACCACCCACCAGGACTGGGGTCCTCCATCCATCTGCTTTTCCACCTCCCCTCCCTGCCCCCCAGAGAAAACAGATCTTAGAGCCTCCCCCCCCCATGCTGGATGGTCCTAGGGTCCCACAGCACTAGGGCACATATGGGCCCTCCAAGAGCCACCCGGTTCCTGAGACATGGGCACTGACTGCTGTGAATGTATAATTACAGTTAAAAAAATTCCACTGTAATGAGGGTAATGAGACCATATGCACCTGAGAAGTGAGTTTGCTGCAAGGAAGTCCAGGAAGGTGGATTTCAGAATGTAAGTGGCACGATACTGATCATGATTGGTGAGTTATTTTAATTATATGAACTTCATTATAATTATAATAAAGAATATTATATAACACTATAATTATACAGCTGAGTGCTATCAATATTTAACCTGCAGTTGCCCTTGAAGTTCACTGTAACCAGATTTCACCTGTATAAGAAATGTTAAGGGGGGGGCCATACAGGCTGATTTGCCCCAGGCCCCCTCAGGGACAGCCCTGCCCTTACCTCACCTCAGGGCCTTGTCCTAATGGAGTCCCAGCAACCAGCTCATGGCTCCTTCTCACTCTCCCCAGCTTCCAGCAGCACTGCCCTGTCCAGGGTTCTGTAATTCCATGAGCCAGCCACACACCACCTAAGCTCCTACAGCTCCAGCAAGGAACTGAACTCCCTCTAGCCCTGCAGCTCTTCTTATACTAGGCTGCTGGGCCCTGATTGGCTGTGTGCCACACAGCAGCTCTAGGCAACTTGGAGGATTCTCTCCACTGCTCTTTTGGGGGGCGGGGGGCAGGGTGTGGCAGGGCCACGAGGCCTCCAGCAGGGGGCCTCAGAGGGTCTGGGATACCCTGTCACAGGTGCGTTTGCTGATTTCTATCTGCAGTTGAATGGTCCCCACTGCAGCTGAGTTGCACTCAAGTGGTGAAAACAGCCCCTAGCTCAAAAATATCTGTTGTGCCAGTAAAGCCCTGCCTTGTGCTTCATATCAGGTGTTGTTCAGGTTTGTGTTTTGAGATTTGTCTCCAGAAAATAAGGATCTCCCTGTTTACAGATGCAATGCAGAAATAATGACGAGAGGAGATCAAAGAGGGATTTGACGACTAGGTTGGTTTGAACAAGTTTCTTACCCCAGGGCATTAAAGTGTGGAATTTCTGTGAAAATTCCCTCCATGTAAATGGCACTATGGGTCTGCAGTGTCCTCTCTGATTCCTGGTGAAATGTGTTCAGTTTACAAATGAAATGTGATTTATTTTTTACTACCTGCCAGCCCTGTAATCTCACTCTGGGCCCTGGCAGTTAAGCAGGGTTGTTTCATTATATATAGAGCATCATCATTAAGAAAGGTTTCAGAGTAGCAGCCGTGTTAGTTATCATTAAGAAAGGCTTTCTAGGCCACACCATGCCCCTACTTACATCTGTGTTAGCCCCCCTTTAGCTTACCCCATTTCCACCCAAGAACAGACTTGCCTTGTCTACATTCAAAGATACTGAGGTTTAACAAAAGGTGTGATTATAAACTGATTTAATGTTAAACCAGTTCAGTTTGGGGCTGATCCATACACCGAAATGGCACCAATTTAACTAAATGGGTTTTCCAGACCAAATTCATAAAATCAGTATCGATTTCTCGTGTAGAAACACATTGATTTAAGAGAAGCGAAAATCAATTTAGGCTGATCTACACAGCAGGTTGCACCAGTTTAACTTCAGGTGTTTTTTTTTTAAACCAATTTACTGTAAAGCACTCTCTGGGCACACTGATATCAGTTTAAACCTGCTTTATGTTGATTTAAATTGTATGAGTAAATTTCCAAGCACAAACCAAACCAATATAACCTGTCTTAAACTGATACAAGGGTTTCTGCACAATGGTTTGTACCAGTTTAACTAAACTGTTTTTTAAACTGATTTTGGTTCAACTGGTGCTACTTTTGTATGTGGATAGGGCCTTAGCTTACTTGGTTAAAATGTCAGAATTGCTGTATGAAAATCTACGAGGCCTCAGGGTAACATTCAAAGACAATGGTGTTACAGAAATGTTCATGAGGACTTCCTTAAGCTTGCAGTGCCCAGTTGATGCATGAGAAGAAAAAACCTCTATTTAGCTCTCAGATCCTCCCTTGTGTACATGCATAAACTGTGAAGCCCTTTGATCTAGAATGGATGAGACATACTAACTGTATATCTTCCTAGTACTTTTTTATTTTATTTTTTTTACAATCACCTGCTTTAACCAGTAAGTGGTTTCTCATAGTCGCCAGCTAGATTCCTAGGATAAAGATGGTTGGATTAGCACTGAAATGTCGAAGTGTTTATGCAGACTGAACACTGGAATGTTTTGGGATTTGCTCATCACTAGTTGTTGCTATGGTTCCAGGACAGATTTTCTTGTTTCCTAGCAATGATTGTCTTTGAGTTGAACCGTGGTTGGGCTCCTGATGGAAATATTCAGTCTGTCAGCCCTTTGCCTGCTCAAATGGTGTCTGTTTCACCAAATGAACTCTCCCCTCCTCCACCCCATAGCTGATAGCTTGCCTCAGGGAACATCATTTCATGCAGCCCAGCAATTTACACCTTGGTGAAATGCTTGGGATATTAGAATAACATCATTTCTGCATGGGACCTGATTTGATTTTTAATAAACTGCAGCAGTAGTATGGTAGGTATTTGTGAGTCATTGGTTGTAACAGAGCTGAGTAGCTACTTGCCTCCGAACAAGATTTTCAATGAACTTTCATTTGAATAAAAGATTGAATTCACTTTGGCCATGTTTACATCCCTTTCATGTTTGTGTTCCACAAATATTGATAAGTGTTTTGACACAAATGCTCACAGAACAATTTATTTAAGGAAAGATTAATGAAATATTATTTAATGTATACTGATACTTTTAAAACCAGGGGAAAAGAACAACTGGTTGAAAAACACCAGAAAAGTTTTGTGCTTTTGAAACATTTTGACCAGCTCTAGCAAATAATGTTCTTCTAAATATAACAATCCAGGTTGGAATGTGGTACATTTTGAGGATTTGCAAAAATTTTTACAAATGAGACTGTGACCCTCTGAATACTCATGAATAACAAATACAGCCTCATGGATAACAGCAGAGCAAACACATTCTGTTTATTCATGAATCATTTTTTATTCATCCAGCATTAGCAGGGGGTCCTGCACTCACTTTGAGTGAAAGAGAGGAACCCAGTGTTGCCAACTCTTATGATTATGTTCTGAGTCGTGCAATATTTGGTGCTATTCTTAAAGTCCCAGCTGCTCAAGTCAAGTGAGTATGTGAAAAGTTCTGTTTAATTTGTTTTTTAAAATAAGTTTCTAGGCCTCATGGTTGCAGAGAAAAGCTTGAAACAATGAAGCATATATATATTTGAGGTTCTTTTTATTCATCTTCTGCGCCTTTAGGATACATTTTCTTCATTGTTTCAGGCTTTTCTCTGCAACCATGAGGCCTAGAAACTTACTTTAAAAAACAAATTAAACAGAACTACCAACACTAAGCCTTTAAACACCATGGGTCAATCCCCTCAAATCATGGGATTATATATATAAAAATATATAAATAAATATATAGATATATAGATATATATATAAAATCCCATGATTTGAGTGCGGGGGGTGACCCATGGTGTTTAAAGGCTTAGTGTCAGTAGTACTGTAAACCTTTGACCAAACAAGTTATCCTTTTCCATACACTATACATTCAGTCTGATCTATATAAATCCATGGTACACCCACATCTTGAATACTTCATACAGATGTGGTCTCCTCATCTCAAAATAGATATACTGGCATTAGGAAAGGTTCAAAGAAGGGCAACTAAAATGATCAGGGCTTTGGAACAGGTCTCATATGAGGAGAGATTAAAGAGGCTAGGACTTTTCAGCTTGGAAAAGAGGAGACTAAGGGGGGATATGATTGAGGTATATAAAATCATGAGTGGTGTGGAAAAAGTGAATAAGGAAAAGTTATTTACTTGTTCCGATAATATAAAAACTAGGGGCCACCAAATGAAATTAATGGGCAGCAGGTTTAAAACAAATAAAAGGAAGTTCTTCTTCACACAGTGCACAGTCAACCTGTGGAACTCCTTGCCTGAGGAGGTTGTTTAAACAGGGTTTAAAAGAGAACTAGATAACCTCCATGAATTTAAGTCCATTAATGGCTATTAGCCAGGATAGGTAAGGAATGGTGTCCCTAGCCTCTGTTTGTCAGAGGGTGGAGATGGATGGCAGGAGAGAGATCACTTGATCATTACCTGTTAGGTTCACTCCTTCTGGGACACCTGGCATTGGTCACTGTCGTAGACAGGATACTGGGTTGGATGGACCTTTGGTCTGTCCCAGTCTGGCCATTCTTATGTTCTTAATGGTTTGATTCTGTATTAGGGATAACACAAGAAAGAATTTTTAAAAACCCTCTGCCTTAGAGAGAGCCTGGGTGTGTGTGTCTCATTTGTAAGAAGCCACAGTAATGCTGAGAACATCTATTTCTTTGTGCAGTCAGCATTCATAGCTATTTAAAGAAAAAAAAGCATCACAGTGTCATATCTAAATGAAACACAGCAGTTAAAAATAAAAATAATTAGTAACATTTTTTAAAAGGTTGACTTGGTTTTTCTCTGTCTGCTAGGAAACCCACATGCCAGACACAAATCTGGACAACAAAAAGATAATAAATGTATAAATCAGTGTGTATATTTTCCAGCCTGATTTTGGCTCAGAGTTGACCCTGAATAAAAATGTGATGATTGCTCTTTTCTAGTGTTGCATGTTTTCAATTCAGTGATCCCTCTGGTGGATATGCTTGTGAAAAGCAATCCCTTCCTAGAGCTGGGTGGGAATCCTGTGAAAATGTTTGAGATTTCAAAATGTTTCCTGTTCCACATTGGGACAAAAACAAAGACCTTTTTAAATTTTTCACAAAAAAAATGACAGATTCAGACCAGGGACTGAGACCTGGGTCCCTCACGTCCTAGCCAGTGGTTCTGTGCAGGGAAACAGGCAATCCGTTTTCAAGTAGCAGGCATTTTTCTGACAGGTGCGCCTCTCCCCAGGGCCACAGCTCCCCTCTCTTGCCGTCATGCTGTCTCAGGCCACTGGTTCGCTGTGCTGCCATTAAATTAGCACTTCATTTATTTCTAAATATTTAATCACCTGAAAAAATATCTGAGGGTGACAAAACATCAGTGCTACTGAAGGCCTTGAGCCTCCATGGCCCTGGCATGAAATGTCAGAGGCAAGATGTGGCAAGAGGAAAATACC
Source organism: Mauremys reevesii (assembly GCF_016161935.1). Taxonomy (NCBI): domain Eukaryota; kingdom Metazoa; phylum Chordata; order Testudines; family Geoemydidae; genus Mauremys; species Mauremys reevesii. The sequence goes on along the minus strand of NC_052635.1, from coordinate 43,806,030 downwards.
AGGAGAGCTCAGTTCTGTCTCTCCCACACATAGACAAGTGGCTGCTTCACAACAAATTAGGCCGAAGTTCTGAAATGAGACCAAGTGGCCATGTGTGTCAGCCTTTTACTATAGGATGGCTCCCTTAGGAGATGTTTAAGTGCGGCTACGTAGCTTAACAAAGAGCAGGTGAAGGGGTGACTTGATTAGAGGCTAAGTATCTATACAAGGAACAAATATTTAAGAATAGGCTCTTCAATCTAGCACAGAAAGATCTAACACGATCCAATGGGTGGAAGTTGAAACTGAACAAATTCAGACTGGAAAGAAGGAAGAATTTGTAATGGTGGGAGGAATGAACCACTGGAGCAATTTACAGAGTCACGGTAGATTCTCCATCACTGACCATTTTTAAATCGAGATTGGATGTTTTCTAAAAGCTCTGCGCTAGGAATTATTTTGGGGCAGGTCTATGGGCCGTGTTATACAGGAGGTCAGACTGGATGACCACAATGGTCCCTTCTGGCATTAGAATCTATGAACACCCGGTTGGTGCAATAGATTGTAAAAGGCATTCCCCACCCCCACTGGCTGTGTTGCAGATGGGTGTGATTTGAGGCAGGCTGGAAAGTTAAACAAAGTGTCTGTTAGAGGTGGTGGTGAAGAGTTGTATGGGTTGAAGAGTTGTTAGGTGCTGCTGTGTGTCAGCTCTGGCTGCCTCCTGCCTTCAGTTAACCCTCATGTGGCCATACATTGTTGTAACTGTTTATGGGTATGTCTACACTACACACCGGATTGGCGGGTAGCGATCGATCTATCGGGGATCGATTTATCACGTGTAGTGTAGACGCGATAAATTGATCCCTGATCGCTCTCCCGCCAACTGCGGAACTCCAGCAGTGCGAGAGGCAGAAGCAAAGTCGACAGGGGAGCCGTGGCCGTCGAGGTGCGGGCCGAGGGATGTGCTGGCCGCCACTTCCCACCGCCCCCATTGGCCTGGCGCAGCGAACCGTGGCCAGTGGGAGCCGTGATCGGCCAAACCTGCCTACGCGGCAGGTAAACAAACTGGCCCGGCCCGCCAGGGTGCTTATCCTGGTGAGCCACGTGCCAAAGGTTGCCAATCCCTGGTATAGAAGTATGAGCCAAGCATTCTATCTATGCCATGCAGCACAAGTTAGCTTCAAATGTCCAGCTAACCTCCACTGCTGCATCTACAAAATGTGTGGTTGGTTAAGTTTTGCACCCCTGCAGCTATTCAACAATGCAAAAAGTTCTGTGTGTGGATATTGGATTGTTAGATGAACAATTACCCAACTCTCATGTGCATATATCTGTTGGTCTGTATAAAAACATGGTTGTGTATACAAATCGGTGTGCCCCTATATTCTAGGGCCTGTTTGACATACTGATTTAGCAATGCACGTAGGCACATGCTTCAGTCCATCCCTAGGCCCAGATCCTGTGAAGACTTATTCACGTGCTTCGCTTTACACCCTGCAGGTCCATTGAACCAATGGGGGTTTTGCCATTGATTTCAATGGCACTGGAATGTGACCATTTGAGCTCCAGTGAGATCAGTGGTGTTGCTCACAGTGTGTAAAGTTAAGCACATTCGTAAGTCTTTGCACAATCATGGCTCTATTGGGCAAATCATTTAATCTCTTGCTTAACTTTAATCATGAACTGAGATCTCCATGACTTCACAGTCAGTGCTTGAATGCGTTGCTGAATGGGGGACTGGAAGCACAGCCCACAGTGTTGCTAGGCTCTGTTGTGGCTTTTATTGTTGCCTTTTTATCCTGCACAAAATTATAATCAATGTCTCTGCTTTCAGGCAACTCTGTTAATCAACTTTTTATTATTATGATAGCTTCCGTGTTTTCATTATACCATCATTTATTTATTGAATGGCTGCCTGAGCTTGCTACCCCTGCACGGGCACAGTTTTGCATCCACAGAACTTGCATCCGCATATATCAATTGCAGGAACGGATATAGCTACATCTTCTCTAGCTGGCTGATTTATTTTTTTTCTTTCCTTCAGTAATACAACCTTGACCAAGAAGATTTTTGATTTGCAAATTCTTGATTTTGAGCAGTTTCCAAATAGACAGCAGGGATTATTGATCTTGCTCAACGTAAACTGTACTGTTTGCTGCAGTGCATAAATTAATCAGCTCCCCTACGACTGTGCTGAACTGCTTCCGCTAGGCCTCCATGAGAAATAATTAAAGGTAGCGTAAGCCCTGCTGCTAACAATGGTCTTTTTGTAGAGCTCACTTATCTGCTTGTAATTCTTTGTGGAGACAGCTCAGGGAGTCACTTTTCCTTTCTCTCCTGATGCATGACACCTGCACTCTGCAGGATGTGTGGAGTTCAATTGCTGATGCTCATGGTGGGGATGGTGGTTTTAAAAAAAGAAATAGAGGAGGTATAGGGTACTGTATAGTGCAATGTTTCTCAAACTGGGGTCGCCGCTTGTGTAGGGAAAGCCCCTGGCGGGCTGGGCCAGTTTCTTTACCTGCCCCATCCACAGGTCCGGCCGATTGTAGCTCCCAGTGGACGCGATTCACCTCTGCAGGCAAATGGGAGCTGCTGGAAGCAGCGGCCGGTATGTCCCTCAGCCCGTACCACTTCCAGCAGCTCCCATTGGCCCCGAGCAGTGAACCGTGGCTGGTGGGAGCCACGATCGGCCGGACCTGTGGACGGGGCAGGTAAACAAACCAGCCCGGCCCGCCAGGGGCTTGCCCTACACAAGTGGGGACCACAGTTTGAGAAACACTGGTGTAATGCATTTGTTGTCCTCCAGCCTCTGAGGACAGTATACAAAATAGAGTATCCAAATGGCATTATGTTCTAAGGGCTTGTCTACACTTGAAACTCTACAGCTGTAGTGCTTCAATGTAGACACTACCTATGTCAATGGGAGGGGTTCCTGGTTGTCACTAAAACATGCTGTAAATTGGGGAATCAGCCAGATATTAGCTCCCCAGAGACATCAGCAATGAAAGTAACCAATGCCCGGGTGGAGTGTCAAACAACCCATCAACAGCTATTGTGCAGCAAGGGAGTTACAAATTAATGACTCACTTGCACAAGGCCACACCAGGGGAATTGCTCAACCTTGCCTGGGGACTCAGCAATGCCCCCCAGACATGCCTGGACTTGTGTATAAATGGACTAAGGGTATAAAACAGGACACAGCAAGCAACAGTGAGAAGACTGGCCCAGGTTTCAAGGGTGAAATCTGTGTACTATGAACTGATATATCCAGTGGGCTGAGAAAAACGGCTTAAACTAGATGTTGCCCAGCCTAACAGGGTTGAGAGTTTAGACTGCGTGCTTATATTTTCTTTTCTTTTGGCAACTAACTGACTTTTTGCCTATCACTTATAATCACTTAAAATCTATCTTCTGTAGTCAATACATTTGTGTAACTGTTTATCTTTACCAGTGAGTTTGCCTGAAGTGTTTGGTAAGGTGCCACCTTCATTTCTTCACCAGCTCTATGGGCACTGGGGCCAAATAGAGCTGTTCTAACTTGCACCTCTGCACCTATGGACCGTTTCAACAGTGCAGAATTACACAGAACTACTTGAGCCATTTCCCCTCCCTTTATAGTGGCTTGTGCATGCGCGCACACACACACACACACACAATTGCCTTTGGTTCTGCACTAATGATAACTGAGTGGTACAATTTAGAAGCCAGGTTCTGATGACACTGACTCACATTGAATAGTACCTTAATCGGTGAGAAACCTCCCTGAAAACAATGCAAGTATACGTACCCGAATCTGGTCCTGAGTTTGGACCTATGTATTCAGAATGTGGAGAAATTTTCCTCTGAAGGCATGAGGAAGTTTGGGATTTTTAGGGGGAGATTTTCAAAGCAGAGAGGGCAGTTTCAGAAGCCAGCGGAAATTAGGTACTTAATCATTTGTATTTTTGAAATTCACCCCCTTAATCAATCAAAGACCTTGAGATTCAGAATGCTGTGGGAGGAACAGATGGGAGATGGTTCCTCCCACGGGGCACTGAAATAACAGAAGCATATGCACGAATCAACAGGAAGCTGATTTAAGACCAAAGGTGTCAATAACACAAGTTATGGATACAGACAAATACACAAAGGGGAACCAGCTGCCAGCCTTCTTTTCTGTCAATAGATTTTCTTCTCCACTGCTTGAAAATTGAGAGTGAGGGAAAATTATCAATAGTGCATTGGAATCAAATAAGAAGGTGATCTTGAGATTTCTGCATTGGGACTTGCGAAGCAAAGATCATAGCATCTACTAGCTATAAAACCAAGGCAGTAAGCTGTTTGGTACTGGCAAATGAAAGCCACAGTTGTCTGCAGAAAAACTTTTGTCCTATTGTGGGCAAGATTTCTGAGGACTCAGACGGTAAGAAGAATTTCTACTTTCCATATATAAACTTGTCAAGTCTATAAAAAAAATGAAGCTTTCTATTTTTTTTTTAGTTCCATTATTAGCAATGGGCACATCAATTCACAATACAACCTGAGTCAAACCCTCATTCAAAACTTTAACCCATGCCTGAAGGGCCAAAATCCATGTGCTGTTTATGTAACAAGCTGATAGACTATGTCAGCTCTGTTTACAGACCCAGAGTCCAGTGTTTGGTCAAGAGGCCAGAGGCCCAGTAAACAGCAAACAATATTAGTTAAGAGAAGCAGAGCAAACAAAAGACAACTTTGCTTTTTGCTAAGATAAGCTTGGTCAGCAAAAAGCCAGGTGGGGAGCCGTAACTGGTGTCTTTATCTAAAGCTGCAAATGAACCAAAGGAATGAAAGATGCCTATTATGCCTGTGTCCACTCTTTCTGTAGAAAGAGATGTTCTCCCCACACACCTCGAGTTTATGGAAAGGTTTCAAGCATGTCAGTATGAGATATGATATCCTCCCTCCTGCTTCCCACAGATACCAGTGCCTGCCTTAGAAACACAAATGAGCAACTGAAAAACAATCTTTATGGCCATGTACTTTTCATTTGTCTTTTTGTTTCAACCCCTAGGTATGTACCTGATGGCAATCAGAAAGGCTACTTGATTCCTATGGACCCCAAATCAGAATTCAACATATATATTTTATACTAATATACGTTATACATTGTTTGACGTACTACCTGTATGTTACTTGTTTACATAATGTCTCCGCCCATGGTTTTAGATTATCTTTGACTATTGGCTACTGTGCTTATCTTGTCTTGCTGCTAGACCTAGCCAGGGGTTTGGGACTACCTTCCCCGTCACTTTCCTTTGCCCATGGAAAATCCATATAATCTACTCCATTGGCCTGGAGAAGCGAACCGTGGCCAGTGGGAGCCACAATCGGCCGGACCTGCGGACGGGCCAGGTAAAAAAACTGGCCCGTCCCGCCAGGGGCTTTCCCTACACAAGCGGCAGCCCCAGTTTGAGAAACACTGGTGTAGACACTGCTTTGACGTTGCAGCTCAGGCTCTGAAGCTTAGGGAGGAGAGTCAAGCCGGGCTGGGAGGCTTGCTACTACAGACAGGGTAGACGTACCCTAAGACAGGCCCCAGGCCATTCTGTGAGAGTAGGAAATGAAACCTGTTTTTACTAATTCCTACCTCCACCCTCCGTGCACGAAACAATTCTCCCTCCCCATTAAATACACCCGTTTAAAGGGGATGCAAAGGAAATAGGGAACCTTGAGCCAGAGCATCTGAGAAAGTGGGAGTGCTGGGTGACCCTGCCAGGGGTCACCTGGCCAAACAGCCACACCCAGCTCAGGTGTGTATGGAACACTGGGTCTACACTATATACTTACTTTGGGATAAGTGTGTCACTCCGGGGTGTGAAATATCCCCATCTTAAGACCCCATGTGGAAAGCACTATGCTGGCAGGATAGCTTCTCCCATGGACCTCACTACTGCCTCTTGTGGAGGTGGAGTTATTAAGCCAATGGAAGAGCTCTCTCCCGTCAGCTTAGAACATCTTCACCAGATGTGCTCCAGTCGTGCAGCTGTACCAATGTACGTCTGTAGTGCAGGCCTGCCCAGAGAGTAAAGAGGCCCAAGTGGGAAGGTTTCATCTCAGTTTGCTTCTCTGTTGTTATAGCGTAATGCTGCTAAATTCAGAGCCGCCTGTGAAGGGGCAGTTTGCCCCCGGCCCCCATTTGAGAGGGCTCCCAAACTGAGGGGCATTGTCACCTGGTGCACAGAGCCACCCAGGTTTGGCCCGGCCACCCCTCCATCATGGTGAGGGGGTGGCTGGGCTATACTGGAGTGATGCTGCAACCCTCTGTGCCAGGTCACAACACTTGGAGCGGAGAGCTGAGCCCAGCCCCCTGGGACAGGAGTTACTGCTATGGGTGAGTGGGGTGAGGCGCTCGCTATCCAAACCCCCATGCCCTGGCCCTCCCCTCAGTGGTAATATTTGGAAGGGTTCACATTTTTCCTTTTGCCCCCAGAAACCTTTGCGCAGCCCTCACTAAATTACCTGAAGCACTTGTAACTGTTCTTGGCACTTTTAGACCGGGTTTGCTAAGGCAGCAAAACCACATCAGAGAGTTGGTTTGCATCATAATTGTCCCCTATCCTGGTTATAAAGGACCACATTGTAGCATAAATCATAACTTAACCATGTTTATGGGAGACAGTGAAGTCTAGTGGTTAGGGCATTTGTAATGGGAGTCGGGGGTCCTAGGTTCTACTCCTGGCTCAGCCATTGATCTGCTATGTGCCCATGGGAGGGCCACTCTTCCCCCAGAGCCGGGACTCCCCCTCACTTTGTGTAAATAGTAGAGCTGGGCAGCGAACTCTCAATGCATTACATGGAAGATTTGAAAATTTGGTTTTGTTCTGATTTGGAATGAAAATGACCATTGTGATAGTCTCGGCAAAATGGATGCGGGAGCTGGGAACCCTGGGAGCTCCGGCTGCTGAGGTGCTGCAAGCCTGGACTCCCTCCCTGCTTTGTTCCCAGTGGAATGTCATTGAAACCTTGCAATTTCAACTAATTGGCAGATTTCAACAACAACAAAATGTTCAGACCAGCTCTAGAAAGTATAGAACCGAGCGTGACCAGACGTCCGATATTAGGGGTTTTATCTTCTATGGGACCCTATTATCCCTTCCCCCCATCCTGATTTTTCACCCTTGCTATCTTGTCACCCTAATAGCACCCAGCACAATGGTGGTTGGGTCCTTTGGGCTAGTGGAATACAAATAATATTTCATAAATGGGCTTAAAACTTGGCCTTTAACTTAGTTACGCACTATTGTTAAAGAACTGCCTACACTACAGTCTGCAGTCAGGCTCCCTGACAAGGTTGTATTTGTAGGGTAGGCGTGGCCTGTGGCTAAGTGATTACCAGGGAGTGAAGAAGATGGACTGTGTCAATCAATCAACTCCAGATTTCATCAGTGAATAAATTGGGCCGCATTTGCCCTTCGGTTGGCAAGGACACGCGCCTAATTTAGATCTACAAAGCCGAGCAATGAAACCAAAGATATCCTTGGAGAACAAACTTGTCTAGAGAGCCATGCTTCTGTTCTCTAATTTAAAATCCGTCAGCTTAGATCCCAAGGGAAGCTAAAGCTGCCTCCCTTGTTCTTCCCCTCCTCCCCCCACCATTTATAATATCTGGCATTTACAAATAAGACTTTGAGGTTTGTCTCATTTGTTATATTAAGCTTCTCATAGCCTTAAAGATGGTTTGTGCCATGTTGCGTAAAGTGGCTGCAGTGCAGGGAGGCTTTCTGTCTCCTCCCCCTTCCTGGTGGCACTTGACCCCTGGAGAGCTGTAAATACAATGTGCCAATCTCAGAACTTTATTACAGGGCCTAATCCTGCAAGGTGCTGAGCACCCTTAATAATTTACCGGCTTGTAAGGCAGCACAATAGGCGAATGCACTAGGGCCCCTGCACTTAGAGTCGACTCCTAATCAGCTTGTGGACAGACGGGAGAGTTAGTGATCTTGCCCTAGAGTGGCCTGTATATTTATTCTCTCCACACATCTGTCACATATTTCATAATCGTTCACATGCTCCCAGGACTGCAACAGCGGGGGCTGCTGTAGGTCAGGATTGTGGCGCATTGGCAGAGCTGCCTGGAAGAAGCCGGCGAGGACACCCTCTTGCACTGGGCATGGCTGAGAACCTTCCCTAGGAGGCTGTCAGCGTCACAAGCACTGAAAGCACTGTGTTAATAACACCTTCACTGCGATGCAAACTGTACTGGGAAGAAATAAAGAGAGGGGCAAACAATTCAGTCTGGTTACAGGCTTGTCACAAGCACTCACACAAACACAAGCACAGAGATTAAGCCCTCTACATTTTAAGACCCGTGTCAATCCGTAACTATTAGCCATTCCCTTTCTTTCTGCAACAGGTGCCAATCTCTTGCTTGGCGGCTGAGTGCTGTCCCGCTACCCCAGTCAGTTAGCTGCAAACATCCTTCCTGATGTTTGTCCCTAAAAAGAGAGCAAGGTACAAAATATTTCAATTGTACTTTAACAAGCAGGAAAGGGCTGTGAAAACCAGACCTTTATCCGGAGGGTAAATGATCTTTATCTTGACTCTGCTGCTGCTGCATCAGCTGGATATTCTCTCTGCATCTTTCATAGCTGGCATGATGCTGGAATGAACACAGCTTTGGAAGAAATTCAGTTCACACTCTTTGTGATCTCGAAGGGTACTGGCAGCTTCTTCTGGAAGCCAAGAATGAGATGGGCATAATTACAGCAATTATTAAAGGGAAATAATACGCTGGAGCTCTATGGGCATGATGAGAATATGATGATGATATATATAAAAAGCTTTAGTGCATGTACAGTGGCATTCTATCAATGATATCAGATGGAATTGGTGCCAGGCAGTCATATTGCTGGATAACTGGCTATTATTCACCAATGAGAACTTGGTTTCTCAAAGCGGACACTGAAATCTGTTGTTTTACAGCTGCATTACCGTCTTTGTCCTTAGACACTGAGCATTGTGATGAAAATGTTTCAGTATATAATAAGGAATAAAAATGAAACGGATGCACTACATGCATCCAACGAAGTGGGTATTCACCCACGAAAGCTCATGCTCCAAAATGTCTGTTAGTCTATAAGGTGCCACAAGACTCTTTGCTGCTTTTACAGATCCAGACTAACACGGCTACCCCTCTGATAAATGAAATGGATGAAATTCCAGCCACCCAGAAAAAAAAAATCACCATTCCTTAAAAAGAACAATACTTGTGAATATTATAGATTCTGATTGGCTTAATCATGTCATGTGAGTTTTCTACGCCAGTGGTTTTCAAACTTTTTTCATTTGCAGACCCCTAACAAGTTTGAACGGAGGTGCAGACCCCTTGGAAATCTTAGACGTAGTCTGTGAACCAAAGGTTGAAAACCTGTGTTCTAAGCCAGTTATACTACAACAGATTACTGATGTAAGGCTACAGGATAAGGAGATCCTTGCTCAAGCCCACATCATCCTTCTCCAATTATTACTATTTGCTTAGGACACATCCATACTCTCCTCACCCCTCCCACATGAGGTCAGTTCCCACTGCGGGTTAGGTACCCTTCCTGGGAACCCGTGGACCAACTCTACATGGGTAGTCATGGGCCTCAGGCTGAGTCAGGTCAGGGTAGGCTGTGGGTGGATCCCTTTCTTCCCCACCCACCCCTGCACATGAACGTGCTCCGTGACCTTTGCTGCAGGAAAACACTCCCATCTATGGACAGGCACAGTCAGGGGAGGCATTGATAGTGTGACTCCATTGGCACTGTACTGTCAGGGAGCACTAGGGTTCCTACCTCCTGGGATTCACAGGGTTTGGGGCTGACCCCCAGTTCATTGGTGGGAGCGGGGCCACCCCACTCCCCAACCCCTTACAGAATGATGTGGGGAGGATGCTCCACAAGGGAATCTTCCCAGAGGTCTTCTGCTCCTCCCAGATCCCCTCCCCTGGGTATTTCTAAGGTGATCTGGCTCTTTGATTGTTCTCAGTTCCAGATGAGGGAGCCCTCTCTGAAGTCAATGGCAGTTCTTCTGGGTAAGGGCTGAGTGAAAACTGAGTAAGACAAATAGGCTCTGGGCTCCACACTGGTGCTTCCCCTTCCACCGGGGACAAATACCCAGTTGTTCTGGAATAACAGAAATAACGCCGAGTCATTTCAGCACAGCTATTTTTATATCTATACAAAAGCCTCTTCTGCCTGGGACGATGTTTGATTCTCTCGGGAATATCCTTCAAGATCCACTCATGCCTTGTGGCGACACTGAGAGAAATACCAGGCCAGATTCTCAGCTGGTGTAAATCAACGGCGTTCCAGTGAGGTCAACAATACTCTTCTGATTGACACCAGATGAGGAACGGCACCCATTCTGCTTAGAAACCTTTCTGTACCCACAGCCCGCTGCAGTCCGCTCCCCTCATCGCTTATGTTTCAGCACATTTGCATTGAAAAAGGATCTCCTTCCCTGAAGTGTTGGCTTTGTTTCCTGCTGCTTATTCCTCACCTGAAGTCAGAATTCTTTGCTGGTGACAAAGCAATCGACTGCTGCAGAAGATAAATCTTCTTTGTGAGGAAAGAATGAAGGGAGGAAAAGAAAGAAAACCGGCTCTTTAGGGAACAAGGCTTTGAACTCCAGGAGAATGTTTTCCAAACTTCCCTTGTGTGAAGCCCAAGTAAACAGACTTTGCATGGAGGGAATATTATTACTTATGTAACATGAAAGATATGCACAATGCTTTACTAAACAGATACAGATGGAGGCCTTGCCCTGGAGAGCTCACAATGCAGGCTGAGATGAGAGCGGGAAATGACAGCAAAGCAGGGAGCGCAAAAGCAAAGACAATCAAATTGTGCAGTCCCTTGAGGGGAGCGTGCATGTGTCTTGAGGGTTACATCGGGAGCCTGTGTGCATGTGTTTTGTTACTACATGAGATTACTGGGGCAGGGGGTTAAGCACCCGACTCTCCTAGACTTTCAGTGGGAGTGGGGAGCCTCTGTCCTTGGTGACTTTGAAAATCCACCCCATAGTTGAGAAACTGCCTTCAAGAAGGAGCTTTTGAGAAAGGCTTAAAAGAAGGAACCTGAGCAGGAGTATTCAGGGTTCTAAGCACTGGTGGCTCTGGGGCATGGGAACATGCCTCTGAGAGAAATGGGGAGCAGCTAACAGCTTGGCCTGCGTGAATTCTCCTGCCAACTCTATGAAACAGAACTGCAGCTCTTCCTTTTCGTTTGGTGTCTTCTGCCCCTCCAGGCCTGTAGGATCTCTCCCTAAGTAACCACAGCTACGGTGCTCATTGTTCTCGTAGGTGTTCTTTGTAGAATGCTCACATGGCGCGTCCCAAGAGGAAAGCTGTGCTAAAGGAGAACAACAGTGATTGCAGGGCAACACAGTGCAGAAATGGAGTGACAAGTGGTCTTCATAACTAGACTTCATCTTTGTCATAGAACAGGGTGGGCTGAAAGGGGCTTTCTGAAGGAGATGCGTGGCGGAGCCTTGCCTATGCTAACATTGCTCCAGGTATGAAGGGCATGGAGCATGGCACAAAGGCAGGAGAGAGCAAGGGAGACACAGGGACTCTCTCAGTGAGAAGGTGTTTAGTGGAGATGGAGGGCAGAGATCGATAGATCCCAAGGCCAGGTCAATTATGATCCTCTAGTCCAGGGTTTCTCAAACAGGGGTCGCCGTTTATGTACGGAAAGTCCCTGGCGGGCTGGGCCGGTTTGTTTACCTGCCCCATCCACAGGTCCAGCCGATCGCGGCTCCCATTGGCCATGGTTCACTGCTCCAGGCCAATGGGGGCTGCTGGAAGCAGCGCAGGCCGAGGGACATACTGGCTGCCGCTTCCAGCTGCTCCCATTGGCCTGCACTTTGAGAGCACTAATGTGAGCCCTGCAAGCCTGAGTCTATCAACCAGAGCTGGGAGGCTTGCTGCTGCGGGCTATGTAGACATACCCTCAACACCTCCCTTTCACATCGACTTTAGAGGGTGCAATCAGCGCACTCTGTGCAAACATCAACTAACAAAGAATTAGAGGCCATGGCTCAAAATGTGACCGGCAGTATTTTGCTTGGCTAAACAGCCAGGAACTTCTGATTGTCAAACGTTTACTGCAGTAGAGTAAGAGGTAGGAGATAACTAGGGTAACAGCTAGTATTGTGGCAGGAACACATTTCAGAAACATTGTATAGGGAAAACATGGCAAGATGAGACCCTGGACATGGAAAGAGAAGGAGAGAGAGGGAGGGAGAAGTTGAAGATGAATGAGCAATCACTCACAGCCAGGAATCCAGCGGCAGTAGGTAATTACCCATATGCTTTAGCTTCAACGTCAATGTCACAAGGCCAAATGTCAATGTTCTTCAATCTCCCTGAGAAATTCGGGTAGCCAGGATGCTTGTACTTGCTAAAATTTCTCCCCCCCTCCCCCACCATCATAGATACTTTTTTGAAGGCCAAGTGATGAGAGTAAATCCAATCTCATGCTTCAGAGTGTGAAATGATCAGCTGCAAGGAGCAGGACATATGTTTTTCTCCCCATGTACCATTGTACAATTTGCTACGTGCTAATGTTTGGCCACTATTGAGTGGGGCAGGGTACCAGACTAATTTCGACCAGCTCAGTGGTCTAATGAAGTCTGACAAATCCCATGTTCTTATCATAGGATCTACCCAGGCGAAGAACAAGCATGTTCAGAGTAGATACATTCCGGTTTTGAAATTATTGAGTCCTAAAGATTAAAAACATCCTTGTTATTCAATACATTCCAGTAAATCAACAGAAGACATTATGGTTTGGCTGCTTGTATATCACTTATGCCATCCAGCTCACAGCTCAAGTCTGAGACTATTAAAATCTAGGGGGAAAATGCTGTTTCAATTACATTTGGCAAAGCTCTTAACCCCAAATAGCTTCGGTGTCAGTCCAGCTGGCCATATATTTGTAATGCCCAGATGATCTGTATGATGGTCTAAATTCTTTGCAAATAAATAAAGATATTAATAACGTCAGTCTCAGTCTCTCATCCTTGGATTAGACTAGAATCAGGCTTTAGGTGGGATCTTTACCATTTTTCAACTGAAATTAATTTAAAACTATTATTTAAAGGTGCATAGTTTGTCCCAGGCATGCTGAGTTTCTTGTACATATTCCAGCAGAAAACTTTGTCTTCCGAATACATACAGGAGCGTATGGAAATTTTGTTATGGCCCAATGATGCAGAAAGGAATTGGCGGTGAGATTGAACAAGGTCACTTTAAGGTGCAGAAATATTTGTAAAATGTACTCCCTTCCCCACATCATATAAAAACAGGGTGGGAGGGAAGGAAAATAAACTCTTCACTTATAGGGAATGATGAGGTGTGATTGATCTCTGCAAGAAGGAAATCCATTTTTAATCAAAATTATTTATAGGGTTAACCCAAAGGCCGTACTTGCCAGCCTGCTCCATAGCTAAGCAGCATGGACTGTGACGTGTTGAAGATGGATGGAGTATTTCTACAGTAGTTTGAATCAGCTTCAAACTCCTGTAGCTAAGGAGACTGTATCACTCATGGACAAGATTTTCAAAAGTGACTGGTGATTTTGGATGCCTCAAGTTCTGAGTGTTCAACTACTGCCTCTCACCAGTATAGTCTCATTGCTTCCTTGTACCCCTTGTCTGTCTTCATCTGTTGTCTCATCTTATACTTAGATTGTAAGCTCCTTGGGGCAGGGACCATCTTTTTGTTCTGCTCTTGTATAGCAGCTAGCGCAATGGGGACTTGGTCAATGACTAGGGCTCCCCTGCACTGCAGTAATACAAATAAATACATAATAAATATTCATATTAATAATGCCAACCACAACTTAAACAGCGTGATTTTCCAATAGTGGTAAGTACCCAACTTCTGAAAATCTGGCCTCTTTTAAAAATCTTGGCCTAGTGTCCCATTTTTTCCTCAAATGGGAATTTGAAGAGACCTGTCATATTTGCAACAAAGAATCCTGTGGCACCTTATAGACTAACAAACATTTTGCAGCATGAGCTTTCGTGGGTGAATACCCACTTCTTCGGATGCAAGAAGTGGATGCAATACCCACTTCTTGCATCAGATCCAGACTAACACGGCTACCCCTCTGATACCTGTCATATTTGGTATCTATTGGTTGAAACGCTAAACCTATTGAAATCAATGACTTCCTTGTTTACCTGCATGTATGCACCTCGCACAGCCAGACACCACAAGAATTTCAATTTAAAGCCACATGTGCAAGGAAATTGCAGAAACCTTCACAGATCTCGTCAGAATCAAAAGACACATGATACAAGGAAGGCTGGTGTCCTGGTTAATGCATGGAGCTGGGACTCAGGAGACCTGAGGTCAGTGACTGCCTCTGCCACAGACTTCTACATGTCCCCTGACAAATCATTGACATTTCTTTGTGCCTCCACTCCCTATCTATAAAATGGAGATAATATTTCCTTGTCTCACAAATGTGTTGTGGGGATAAATTCAATAATGTTTCTAAGCTGCTCAAATAATATGGGGATAGGGGCCAGATAGGTATCTAGGTGATATATAGAAAATAAATTTTTACCTAGGTATAGGGTTGAGATCTTCCAACCCTTTCCCCTAGACACTAGAGGAAAATATGATGCAATTTCCAGGTAAAATAAAGGAATTTTGAATTTCTCCAAAGGGATAAATGACTGTGTCTGATTGTCTGGAGGAATTTACAAGGAAACAGTGGAGTAATCAGAATCCTGAGTACCTGCAGGTGTCAATATTATAGACACTTGTTGACTTTTTCTTCTGCGGGCAACTTAGTCCAGAAGGAGACAGTGGGAAATTATTGCTGCTTCATAGACTAATGACTGCATTTCCACTAAGAAAGGCACCAGCTGGCTAAGGGGACATGTCACAGAGAGTTCTTGGCCCTATGAGGGCCTGATCCTGTGGGGGAGCTGTCATTCATTTCCATTGCTGCCAATGGGGAAGCCTGGTGCTTAGTGCTTCGAAGCACTGGACATTCAGGAGGTATCAAGAGTAGCAAGCCAGAATCTTTGGCCAGGTTCTTTGAATATTAACCCTGATCCTGGAGAAGGAATAATAAGTAATGTACGATGCAGTGTTGGAACATTCTGTTCTGTAATTTTCTCTCACTTCTTTCTTTGTATATATTATTGCCAGAGGAAGCCCATGGAATTAGCCCCCTTCTGAAGAAGCACATAATGTTCGGATGCCACACTGATGGGTGTAGTATAAAAGAGAAGAGAAGTTGGACTAGATGACCTCCTGAGGTCCCTTCCAACCCTGATATTCTATGATTCTATGAAGTTTGGCAGTGCACGTTGATTTTACTCATGTTTTTAGAATAGATTCAATGTCTTGGGTTGCTTTAAACCTACCTATTGTCAGTCACATAATCCAATGCTATAAAAGACCTAGGTATTATTTTTGTTCTGTGTTTCATTAAAAGGCACCTGATATGCTTTGGGAGAAAGGAAACTATATATATATATATATAAAAACTATGGATTTATTATTAGAACAGACTTTGATTAACTTTACAGTGTGGAAGTAATTAGCTAGATCTGCAAATACAATCAATTTCCTATCCTTGTGGATGTAATCATAACATCATAGCAGGGGCAAGCTTAAAGTGAAACAGAAAGGGCTCAGTTCTGCATTCTGGTGACCACTGAAATCATTAGAAGCAGTGAGTTGGTTTAGGGCCAGATTGCAACTCCTTTACTCGCAGCAAATAATCCATTACTCCATAGGTAGCAACATTGACTTCAGCAGGACAGTTTTCAGCATAAAGTTGTATTCAAGTGGGCCCCTTACTCACAGTCTTGATTAGGATGTTGTCTGGGATAGGGACTGTCTTTTTTAATGAAATGTTTGAACAGCATCTAGCACTATGGGTCTCTTGCACAATAATAATATGCAAGGAATAAAAAAAGGTCAGGCCACAGACACTTTCCTTTCCCTATTGCTTTCAAAATAAATATAGTGTAAAGAACTGCTGATCAAAAGTTAATTTTATGGGGTAAGAAATAATAATTAACTGGAGATCTGGGCCTGCTCCATTCAGATCTGTATTGGGGTTCAGGCACCATAAAGACTGCAGCTGAACCAAATTCCCTTCCAGTCTGGAGCCCTGGCCTTTGAGAATCACCCCCGTTCTAAAAGTCTCCCTTTCCTGCAGCCTGTTTGCTGAAGTACACGGATTCTCTCCTCCCCCTTCTTTAGACAGGAGGTGGGCAGGTCCAAGTGGATTAAATATGCAAACACACTGTACTATCTCCCTCTGTTCTGCCAAGGGCTTTCACTGGCTTGCACGGACCATCAGCAGCGACCAATCTGAGCAAAGAAAAACCAAAGCGGGGAAACTGCAGTAGCTCTGCTATGAAAATCAGGCAGCAAACAAACTAAGCAAGAGAAAGTGGGGAGGAGACTATCAAAGGCGGGTGTGTAGTTAAAAAAAGAGCTTGCAGGGGCACCTGTGAACCCCCTAAAGTAACTGGGTGGATTTGTGTCCTAGGGAGGAGAAAGACTCCCAGGAGGAAGAGCTGGAAATTGCTGTGAGCAGAAGGAGGCAAATCAATCTCCCACCCCCTCCAAGAACCTGGTGTGTCCGTGTGAGGGAGAAAGGAGTTTGGGGGAATGAAGCTGGAAGATCCCGAGACTCCGAGAAGAAAAGTTGCTGCGAAGGGGGACTTTGCAGTCTAGAAACTGAGCTCTGCTCCGCGATGGGCTTTCTGGTGTCTAAAGAAAACCTGCTCCTCTTCCTCTGCGCTAACGTCTTCCCTGGTAAGTTTCCCTACGACCTTGGCCAATTCCCCCTCACTGCTCCCCAGCTGGAGATTGTCCCATTGCAGCAAGGAATCCCCCCCCCACCCTTAAAAGAACCACCTGCTCCTTTCCATCAGATCCCTCGGGGATTCCCCCCGCCCCCTTGCCTGACACTGTCTTGCTTTGTGTTTATTCTCTGCTTCTTGGGTGGGAAAGGGTTAACCCCCCCTGGGGATTTAAACGCACGAGTCCTGCGCTCCCTCGCTGGTGGCTGGTCCCCCCGGCGAAAGGCAGCGGGTTACTGGGTCTCCCAGCTGCAGCTCAGGCGGACGGGGATGTGCGCTGGGCGCTCCCGTTTTTCTGTAACCCGGGGCAGACAAAACCATAACTAAGGACCACGGTGCCTGGGAGCTGGAGAGGGGCGGGAGAGCCCTGGGCTGAGTCCCCCACTCGCCCCAGATCCTCCCACTGCCTCCCTCGCCTTAGTGCACGTTCAGCACCGGCCAGAGACCTTTCCTGGCAGCTGCCTCCGCGACGCTTTAATTTTTAATCAGCGGAGTGAAGGGGGAGCCAGGCTCTGCAGCCTCCAACTTTCCAAGTCATCAGTGAGGGGGCCTGTGGGCTCTTGAGCTAACTCCCGCACCAGCCCCCCTTCGCCTTTGTCTCTACGACAGCTGCACAGATGTTGTCGCCAGGAGTGACCTGAGTTACTGGACCAGGAAATTCTTGCTTTGCTCAGGGGGTTGAAATTTGGTCTGAGAGTGGCCGGTTTTTTATGTGTTTAATCTCCATAATCACAGACTCTCTCTCGCACACACACACACATCCCTGAACTGATGTCCTGGTCCTATTTCCCCTCCTCCCCCCCCAACACCTCTTCTTGCCCTCTCCAGAGCAAGTGGCCCTTTCATATGCCCCACTCCATGCTTCAAAGCCTGACACTTGCTGATATTCTCCCAGCTGTTCAAGAACGGGACTGCTTGACATCCACAAAGAGGCCGAAACAATTTAACAGGAGAACAGTCCGCGCAGTGTATTTCAAGTGCTTTTTAACAATCTCACCACCCCCAAGACAGTTCCTAGATGCTGTTCCATGCCACATTGTGAACTAACCATGGTAGATGCTGAAAGGTGCAGGCCACTCCCACTGGGGTATCCTGTCACTGCCATGTCATGCCCATCTATATTCTTTCCTCCTCTACCTGTCTGCATTTCTAATGTGCCCATCACCACAGTATCTAGGTGCTGTACGTATATAAGTAAGACTTGCATCATAGTGTCTCTGCCAAAGGACAGAAGGGCTGGGGCCTATTCAGGGAGAGAGGAAGATGAAGCACTCCCCTCCTCTCCCGCACACCAAATGTCTCTGCTCCCGTCTTCCTAACTTACAAACGTTTCACACTTTCATGTCTTGCACTTTCCCTGCAGTGTGCAGCCATGTGGAAACCCGAGCCCACGCAGAGGAGAGACTCCTGAAGAAACTCTTCTCTGGCTATAACAAGTGGTCCCGACCTGTAGCCAACATTTCAGACGTGGTCCTGGTCCATTTCGGATTGTCCATCGCGCAGCTCATTGACGTGGTAAGTGAAATTGACTGTATCTATAAGCAGTGGAGATTTTAGGGGTCATGGGTGAGGGGTGATTCCAGATGCAAGCCAGCGTGTGCAGTTTTTGCAGACTTATTTCATGAATATGAATATTTTACTGACACTGAAGAACAGTTATCCATATGAACAAGTTCTATTGAAACTAATGGGAGAACTCATGCGGATAACTGCTCATCAAGGTGTGCAGTCTGGTGGTCTTGTATTATTTATTTAATTATAGTAAAAATCATGATGCCCTTTCTGAAACCAAGGGAAAGTCCATGGTACGCCTCTATCCCGATATAACACAACCCGATATAACACGAATTTGGATAGAACGTGGTAAAGCAGGGCTCCAGGGGGGCAGGGCTGCGCACTCCAGTGGATCAAAGCAAGTTTGATGTAACGCGGTTTCACCTATAACACGGTAAGATTCTTTGGCTCCCGAGGACAGCGTTATATCGGGGTAGAGGTGTATAAAATCAAAAGATCTATTAAGCTCAAGGGGAGTTTTGGGGGAATTAATTTTGGCTGAGTAAGAAACAAGTAAGGTGTTTAGAATTTGATCTATAATTAGAATTCATAATACATAATCCTCACAAATAATTGACACATCTATTACTTAGTTTATTCAAGGATCCCAAAGTTCTTTCTTCACATGGAAAGTCCATCTACTGCTTTGAGGCATAGTGGCTGAGAGAAAATGTTCCTGCATGTTTTCTCAAAGGGAATCGACATGTATACAAAATATAGATGACATACAAAATGGATTGATTTTTATTATGAGTCAGGCATATGCATTGGCGTGGTATTTAAAGGACATGATTTTATGGCACTTGGAGCTCAATTTTCAAAGAAGAAAACAGGTGCATGATTCCACACCCACACAAATCTGCATTTTACTGTTCTAGCATGATTGTATGCACAAATACCAGTTTGCACATGGAACTCAGATAACTAATTTTGCATGCCAGTGTGTGTGTCTGTGTGCATGCATACCTGTTTTGAACATTACATTTTTGGAAGCTGTCTGAATTATTTCTTAAATAGAAAACTATATGTACAGTATGTTCTTATGTATGTAACAGAGAGAGAAGAAAGATAATACAGGATGGTGTAGTATAGTACACAAGAATGATTGGCATGAGTTTGTGCTTATACGCAAACAGTAAAGCTATAAATAAATTTTACAGATCATTCCAGATGAGTGCTTATTAACCCTTTATTCCATACCACACCATCATGTACTCTCTATATGCCACCTATGTAACAGAATCACTATTTTTGAAATGGATGAGAAAGAAATATTGATGCTAACTTTCATATTCCTCCCTCTGAGAAGCTAGGCTGCCTGTATCCTGGGTTCAGCCATATGTGACTCAGATAAATATTCCAGCTAATACAATTTACAGACCTCTTAAAACACCTGTAATAGTTTTTCCACCCATAATGTTATCGTGATCCCTATGGTTCTTCCACTCAGATTGCTGAATTCTATTGAGAAGAATAGACGGTCCCTTTTCCAGTAGTAAGAAGGTCCAATTTCTAGCCTTCATGAGTCATGAGATCTCAGACCTTAAACTTCTCCCTGGTTGAATATTGTCCATACTGGGCCTCATGCCATTGTAATTTAGAGGGGTAAATTCTACTTTTGGGTGGAAATTAGAAAATGGTTCTGGGGTGGGTGATTTCAAAGAAGGGTAGTTCTTTGAAGCTGCATTCATGTTTGGGATGTTAGTGGTAGTCGCAGGTAGACTAGATTAGTGGTCGGAGTACAGGAGAGAGGATTGTAGATTAGTGATAGATGCACATGGTTCCACCATTTATCACATTTATATGTGGCAAAGATATCTGTGCAGTATACAATTTAATATAGGTATTTGAGAAATGAATGGCATATGTGCATGAGGGGTTGTGTATCTTTTTATATATAAGCCTTTGCTCAAACAACTTCAAAAAACAGAGCTTGGCATTGATTATTATATTATTATTGTGATAGCAGCTAGGAGCCCTAGTCATGGACCAGGACCGCATTGTGCAAAGTGCTGTACACACACAGAACAAAAAGGCTGAGGAGCCCAAATCTGTCATTGGTGGTATTAGGTTGTATGCATTTCATCTGAATAATTGATAAGATTAAAGATGGTACATCAACGATTGTGGTGGCATAAGAGATACTTTCTATTATGCAACTGCCCAATCATGGACGGTGAGATCAATACTTGTGCTTTTCTTATCTTACCTAGGAAGAATATACCCTGTAAAAGTCATATTCTGGTGTTTAAAACTGCAGTCGACATGCAGGGCTGTAAAGCAGCTGAGATTTAGTTAATTATTCCCCATCTCCTTCAGTAAGGTTCTCTGGTTCCTGTATAACTCTTTCCCTGATAGGATTCCTGTATCATCTTCCCAGTCCAGCTGAGTGTCTGTTTAACGATCCCCCTTCTTACCACAGGAGCATTTCTTAAGAAAACTTAGCATGATTGTCAGACATGGAGTTAAAAGCGCAGTCTTCCCTTTTCAATGGAGTTTGCTTCTCCTCTAGACACATCTCAATGGCAGAAAGTCAAAGAAAGCAAAACAGGATCAATATTCAAATCCTGACTCGGTCTGACAAAAGCCAGAAAACTCAATATCAAATCCACTGTCCTGCTGTATCCTTACTTCACCCTGTTGTGCTGAGGTCAATTTGATACTGGCTCCAGGTTTTTTGCTGCCCCAAGCCAAAAAAAAATAATAAAAAAAAAAAAGCTGGAGTGCTGCCCCTTGAAAAGTGCCGCCCCAAGCACACGCTTGGGATGCTGGTGCCTAGAGCTGGCCCTGGGTACTGGACTAAGTGACTATGAGACTGAGACATGGGTTTCAGAACAGACTAGATAGAACCCATTTACCTCTTATGCCCCTCTTTGCTGGGTAGCATGGAGTGCAGCATATTCACCTTGGGAAAAGAGACTGTGCAGTTAAATTCCACCCTCAACTGTGTTGCTACCACAACCCCTCTGTTCCTCTGTTAATAGTGAGCTGCTTTCGCTCAAAAAAGTCCTGACATCTGAGCTCTTTTGAAGCCAGACCAATGAGGAGACCAAACAAACAAACAAAAATCATTAGTTTTGCTGCAGCACCTTAAACTGTGAGAACCGAACGGAGTCCAAAGCACTTTTCTTTGGGTATTTACACAGAAGCTGTAATTAGCATGCAAGCAAACTAGCAAACATTAAACAGTTCAATTAAATTGTATTAGTGATAGCTGAGCAATTTGCATGCCTTGCATTGGATTTCATTTATTTATACATAGTTATATTTTGTAACTTAACACTCCATTCACGTTTAGCACACACACAGAGCTGTATAGATCATCAGAGATATCATCAGGTTGTGTGTTTGCAGAATGACTCACATAGTTTTGGTCACTAAAGTGAATTTGTAGTGTTTTAAGTTAACATATTTGTGGAAATGTAAATACTGCAGATGCCCAAGTTTTCAGAACTGCACATACAAAATGCACATGAATGCTGCTTGATTGCACACTAAGACATGCTAAATGTGCAGACAAAGGACTAATTGCACATGCAGCTGGCCATGTACACATGCTTACTGTGTTTGTGTGTGCAAATGTGGTAAATGCACACAGAAATGATCAAATATACATCTAACCAGCTAAGTGCTTAATGCGTTTACTGCAACTGAATATCTGTTGTGTTTATACAAGGAAATATTTCCCAAAGTGCCTAAGGTGGCGATTCTCAAAGGCAAAAATGACAGTTAAGCGCCTAACTCCCCTTGACATCTCTGAGGCACTTTTGAAAATCTCGACTCCAGTGACTTATGAGCATAAGTACCTTTCAGTGGGACTTAGGCTCTTAAGTAGAGCTGGGTGAATAATGGATTTTTCAGTTCACTGGCAGTTCTGAAAAATTAAAATAATAATTTCAGGTCAAACCAAAAATTAAATGTTTATACATTTTTGGCAAATTGAAAAGTTGAAAAAAAATTGTTTTGGGTCAAATGAAATGTTTCATTGTGGTTTAGAGCACTTTAAAACATTTACCCTTAAAAAAAATAAAACAAAAGAAAATATCTAAATGCAAATCTATTTTGAATTGAAAAATCAAAACATTTCATTAAAAAATGTCAAAATGAAACGTAGATATTTTCAGAATTTGGGGTTTGTTTTTTCAGAATGAACAATTCAGCGAAATGGACATGAATTTGTGAAACATTTTGGCATCACTGAATCTACTTTTTCTGCCAAAAAAAATGTTTTGGTTGAAAAGTTTTGGCCAGCTCTGCTCCTGAGTCCCTCAGGCACTTTTGAAATTTTTACCTGTGGTCCTTATTATATTGGAATCGAAGCAACAACCAACCCAGTACTTACATGCCCAAAGTAGATGCACAAAATGCACGTTAATTTCTGAGAATTGGAGCCTTAATTCTCTCTAGATATAAAAAAATGCAAGACAGATTCTTTTAAAAAAAAGAATGAAGCTGTGTTGCACTCAGAAACAGGTCTTGGGAGGAGTGAATTACTCAAGAGATTAGAGGATATAAAGCCTTTAATTTCTTCTTGACCAGTTCAAATCCAGCCCAAATTGGTAACAATCAAAAGTTGTCACCTCCTGATGGCTTTTCAGTGACCTGTATGAAAGATCCCTATGGACAGATGTCCCATTTGCAAATGCTATTCTCACTGGTGACACCAGTTGGCATCTTTATTGGCAGTTCCATAAGAAAAGCCAAGGATTGAACAAGCAACGGAGACTGAGCCACCATCTCTTTAGACGGTCCCTGCAGGTTAGATCTGGCAGGACACTGAGGGGAAGATTTCACTGGCATTGCATCTCTTGTGGATATAAAGAGGGTTTCAGTCTCCAACAGCTGCCAATTTAGCTGTCACTTTTTATCAGTGCTAAATTCATTTTTTATAAATGAGAGAAAGAGACAAGCAGGGGTTAGGAAAATATGAATTGTTTTCCAAAGAAGAACATTTTAAATTAAATGGCAATGGTTGTGTGAGCAATCATTGCAGCTGAGAGATATCCCCTAACTCAGGAAAAGCATATAGTTTAGAAGTGAACAAACAGCTAGAAGAAAAACTTAAGAGTCTACAAAGTGTCAAGCTCTGAATACAGGTAAACCAACCCACCAGTTCTCACTACAAGTCTATCTGAAAGCTACCAATTTGCTATAGGAATTTCTTTATGGTCTGTGATAGGTATGTGTGAAAAACTGTGTGCTCTGGAGGAATGAGGCAAGGGCTAGCCAGCGGGGCCTTGATTCTAATCTTACCACCGGAGCTTCCTTCCCAGCACAGTACTCTAGTGTGTTCTCTCTGGAACACGCTTTGGAGAGGAGAGAGGCATGTTAGAGCTAAAGGTAGAGAGCCATCGATAATGGCCTTAAACTCAAGAAGGGCAAGTGCAGATCTGGCACCAAGCATCACTTCCAAGCAGTCAGAACAATGCAGGAAAGGAAGTGCCGGGGAACTGCCTATGGACATGTTCGAAGGTAAATCATGCAGGGGACATATCCAGATACCCCCACCCAGCCCACGTCTGCAGCCAGATTGGTACTGCCCTGCCAAGGGAGAAGTTGCAAGGGGTAAGCGATTGGTTCTCAATAGGACAGCTTCCCTGGAAGTCCCTGTGAAGCTGTGCTCAGCAGGCCACTGCGGGAGGAGTGATGGACTAATGTAACAATCCTACCCTCATTGTGGTGGGGGCTGGATTCTTCTCCTGCCCTTCCCCCACCCCGGTGCTGATCTCATCTTGGCTGGGCCTTATAATGTCCTTCGAAACAAAAGTCTCCTTAGTACACACATTTCTAGGAAAATCTGTTAAACAAATCCAAGTTGGTCATCTGCCAAGTCTGCCTAGTCTTAGCCTCAGCTGTTGGGTGGTATCAGACAGGTGCATTCTGTCCCATGCTAAACTCCAGGAACATCTGCTTTTTTTAGCTGAAAAATATGTTTTTTTGCTGAGATTATTTCTGATTACAAAAATGGACTACAGTAAACATGCCTCTGCTTTCTGAACGTGTGGCTTTTTCTTTTCAGGATGAGAAGAATCAAATGATGACCACGAACATGTGGGTGAAGCAGGTGGGTGAGCCCAAAAGGTGTTTTCTTGTATTGTTTTCCATGTATATTTCAATTCTATCTCCTCCCAGTCCCTGGTAATGGATCTGTTTTCCCCCAGGAGTGGTATGACTACAAGTTGCGCTGGGATCCTCTGGAATATGAGAACGTTACATCCATCCGCATCCCTTCAGAACTCATTTGGAGGCCGGATATCGTTCTCTACAATAAGTGAGTCTGAGCTCCAGGAAGGCGACTGTGTTCCTTTAAAAATCTGCTCCACTCTCTGCTCTGGGGAGATTGTTGTAATTTTCTCTCTCTATTCTATTTGATACTATTCTAGTCTATCCAGGTTCTTATGCTACCATAATTGCTGTAGTATCTGTAGTAAACCTTCAAGTCATACGCTAAGCAACATCATTGACATCTGTCACATTTGGTTTGTTCTCCCTCCCTTTCTCTCCCTTCCTCTCCCTAGGGGGAGAACTGTGCATGCAGTGGAATGTTTTGTTTGGGAAGGGTTTTGTTTTTGTTTTAAAGGCTCATCCTTTAAATATACTCGGATAATATTCTGGGAGAATTTCATATGTACGCTCTGTCCAAAATTGGCTGAAAAGGGACCTTAACACTGTCGGTTCTAACTGCTAACGGCTTATGGTCTTGGTTTCACTTGAGAACCTCTCCTTCCTGGGCAACAGTGCGATGTCCTCTAACTTATACCCAAGCAGTTCTCTGTAGAAAGTGCTAGGAGGAAGGGAGGAGTGTTTCCTGAGAAATTATTTGCAAACTTACCTACAGCTTCTTGGGCTGGGTACTGTTTAGGAATCATTATGCAGGTTCTGGGATTGTTCCAAGGAACCTCAAGTGTTGTTTGTAAATAAACTGTTGCAGCTGGATCTGCGTGTGTGAAATCTGGGTGTCATATGGACACATATGGCAGGAGAAGGTGGTTGCTTTCTTTACTTGAGACCTTTGGACAGTAGTAACCAAATTTGTTTCTCAGTGAGCCCTATGCAAGCTCAGTGTCAGGCTTTCCAGGGCTAGAAACCAAAGGAGGAGTAGCAAGGGCATTTTAGTTGAGAGAAGAGATGTCAGCACAGTTCAAAAGTATCTTACATGGGTGATGGGAACATCAGAGTTTGACTTTCACACATTCCCGATTGCAAGGGAATGTTGGTCAACTCTACCAAAATAATTTACAAATATTTTTGTGACTAAAAACATTGAGTTTGTTTGGCTGTGAACTGTGAGATCCTGTTATTGTTGGTGCTGATTCAGATGGCTGCCGGGTACTGAAGACAAGCCTCATGATTCCTAAAAGCATCACAAGTTTTAACATGACTTATTATTTCTCCAGAAAATTCACACAGGAAAGTGTGTCATCCAGGGTTGGATAGTCACTATTAATCATTCTCCTCTTCTAAAAGTTTCAGTTGCCCAATCAGGGATTAGAAACAATGCCATGTGACTTGACATAACGTAGGGCATAAAGGCTGTGGTAAATTATACTAGTTGGAGCACATGGCCCTAGCTCCTCACATCCTCTGCGTGCTCCCTATATATCTGAGGTAGGGGCACATCAGGGGTGGAATGAGACAGGGTGACCGATGCAGTGCTCTCTCCAGTTCTTGGTTGGTGGAGCAGTCTCTATGGGCTAATAGCATTGATTGGATACACAGATTAGGCATGTAATCACACATTAACTTCTTAGACAACCTGTACATGTACAAAAGCACAGAAGCAGCAGCTGTGTTACAACCTGCAAAAAAATGCTTTATGTGAAGCACAGAATCTTCGGTTCTTCCGAAGCTGGTTTAAACTGGGTTGCTTCTCCCTGGGTTCTTCCATTTTTGTCTTGGCTGCTTTCATTGTAATGAAGTCACTTGTCATTGGCTGAGGTCTTAAAGGCTTAGCAAGGTCTCCGAATGTCTTCACTTATTGTACTTGCAATATCCAAGCTCTGGTTGTTGGAGGACACATAGCCTTGCGTGGCAATCCTGGCCGAATGTGCCCTTGGAACGGCGAACAGAAATGGCTTTTTAAACAGACAACACTTTGTGACTGAGTTTTGACAATGGAACTGTCTTCATTTTCAATTAACAGTTGCATGGTTCCAGTTTGGTATGTTCTCTAAGAAATGGTTGAGGTAAATATATAAATCTAGAGGGTGTGCCGCTTTACAGACTATTGAAACAATCTTTTCCATTCTCCATGAGCCTGATCCTGAACAGTGCTGAGCTTGCAGCTCTGGCTGAAATCATTGGGGGTGGTGTGTGCTCAGCACCTCTGAAGATTAGCCCTATGTAATTATTAATTCATGGGCACTTAGACCTTCTTATCCTAAAAGCAGGCACAAGCTAAACACTAATATATGATCAGTGGCTTAGACTGCAGCCCAGGAAGGGTGCGCATAATTTCCTGCAACTTCCACATGCACATGGGAGTCCCTGTTTCTACACCAATCAGACACAGAAAAATACAATATCCACGTTCAAATCTTTTTCAGGTAGCCCCTGAAAAAGCAGCAAACCCAGCTACCATTGGAATGGGATTAGAGCCTGAAAATGTTAGCAATGGAATAAGAAATAATGAGCCTGCTTCTCATTACATTAAAGACCAATTTATGATTAATAAGAATGAATCATTGGAATTGCAGTCACACCAGTCATGGACCCCACTGTGGTAGGCACTGTACCGACACAGAGCAAGTAGACAGACTCTGCCCCAAAGAGTTCACAATCGAAGTGTAAGGCAAGAGACTACAGGAGGATACAACGAATGAAGAGGAGAAATACAAAGAGAGCACTGCACATCAGCTGCCTGACCATGTGGGGTTTTTAAGGCTGAGAAGTTTCAAGAAGGGATTTGCAGGACCGTGAGCAGGCCTGGAGGATGATTATAGGGATTTTTTTCCCATGCTTTATCTCTTTCTGACAGTCTAAAGGGACCTTAAAGTAGGTGTCAATACTTTATGGCTAGTATAAGGCCCTTTATACTGCCAGAGTGGTATAAAGGGGGTTTAGCAGAACTTTTAGCGGAAAAGGCCCAATCGTCCTATTTCAGTGTTTCACCATTTTAATGTGAATCATTTTGGAAGGCCCCACTGTGCTTACAAAAAGAGTTCTGATATTCTTCTTTTGGATGAGATGCTTGGGGCAGGGGGTGGGGTGGGGTGGGGTGGGGAAAGCTTCTGGCTATGAGTCCACACAGAAGCCTTCCTTGTTTTTAACCTCTGGGAATAGATAGAAACGATACGATGGCAATTGATTTGAGATTTTCATCTTCAAGGAAGTCATGCCCCTTGTTGTCAGTGATTCTCTTATCTGAGCTCATTATTGTCAAAAGCTTCAATTTATGCACTCTGGGGGCCCAAATTAAGTCGGTAAATTTGGCCAGTTTGGCCTGCAGAGTATATGTAGTTGTCAACATTCATAAGGAATCTAAAACCAAACTAATATCCTCGGAGGAAATTAATATGCGGTTGGATTTTGCAGGCTTGATGAGATAAGCTCTAAGACTCTAAATTCTCTCTACTGAATCTGACAAAGCATATGTAAAACAGAGGAACATGATTTCATAGTGAAAAGACAAAACCTCCTTTCCTTTATTTTCTTTCTCAAGAAGGCTAGATGTTCCATAACTGAGGTTTTAATGGTTGTGAAGGTAGCTTACCCAAGGCTCGATAAAGATGAGCAAATCATTTGTAGTGAATACATTTATTTGACATGTTTATAGTCCATGAACATTTTGCAATTTCCCTACATGTATTTGCTATTCAAATTATTTCTCAAACAGTTTCAGAGAATAATTCAGGGGTTCTGATTTTCCACTGCTTTGCCACCATGTGTAGCTATTTGACCTGTGTGAGACATGCAACATGCTATCATCAATGACTATGAAAGGAGAATTCTGAACACTAGCCTTACATAGATCTGTCAAATCAATGGAGGACTGTGCCCTTGGATCTGCAGGTTGAACAGTTAATTGAGAATATTTGATATTTGAAATTCAAGCTTTTCCAGATGATTTTAATTGGACACGTAATGGCATTTCTATTCTCTAATTAGATGAGTTTAACACTTGGAAAGGAAGTTTCTGGTATGAATTATTTGCACTTAGGAGTTCAAAATTCACTCTCTGAATACTAATATTCACCTAAAGTTAGTTGTTTCTATAAAAAATTCCTGTCAGTTAAAAGCACTTGGTAAAATAGTCAGAGAAAATTAACACAAGGGACATGATGACATGTGAAATGAGTTCAAATATTTATTACAATGAATATTATCAGGAAATGTTTTGAAGAATTCATCCAGTTGTAATATAGATACAAAGGACTTCTGTACATAGTTATAAGATGATCTGGTAGATGGCTTAATATAAATCAATAGAAAGTAGATAGTTTCTTTTGAAAACTTTGTGGGGTTTTTTTTTTTAACTGATGAGGCCCATGCAATAAGACAGAGTTCCTGACTGACCTGAAGGACATTTGGAACAGAAATTATCTTCCCTAAAATTATTGGAAACATTCTGACTACTGGGGCAATATGGTATTTTTCCCCATAGGGTGACCAGACAGCAAATGTGAAAAATCGGGACGGGGGTGGAGGGTAATAGGAGCCTATATAAAAAAAAGACCCAAAAATCGGGACTGTCCCTATAAAATCGGGATATCTGGTCACCCTATTTCCCCATATCATTGGCAGTTGAAGAATATCTCCGAATGACATAGTCTGTGTCTACCAGTCTGTCAAAGAAGCAGGTAGAAGATGCAGCCAGTTCATTATTTATTGGTCCTCAAGTTGCTGAAATTGAGATAACAGGTAGAACAAAGAATAAAAAAGACTAAATCTTCACACAAATTAGACATGAAAATATATGCATATATATGTATCATCGGTGATTTAGATAATGGCATAGAGAATACACATAAAGTTTGTGGGTGATACCAAGCTGGAAAGGGTCGCAAGGGCTTTGGAGGTTAGGATTAAAATTCAAAATGATCTGGACAAACTGGAGAAATGGTCTGAAGTAAATAGGATGAAATTCAATAGGGACAAATGCAAAGTACTCCAGTTAGGAAGGAACAATCAGTTGCACACATACAAAATGGGAAATGACTGCCTAGGAAGGAGCACTGCGGAAAGGGATCTGGGGGTCACAGTGGATCACAAGCTGAAGATGAGTCAACAGTTTAACACAGTTGCAAAAAAAGCAAACATCATTCTGAGATGCATTAGCAGGAGTGTTGTAAGCAAGACACAAGAAGTAATTCTTCAGCTCTACTCCATGCTGATTAGGCCTCAACTGGAGTTGTGTGTCCAGTTCTGGGCGCCACATTTCAGGAAAGATGGGGGGAAATTGGAGGAAGTCCAGAGAAGAGCAACAAAAAATGATTAAAGGTCTAGAAAACATGACCTATGAGGCAAGACTGAAAAAATTGTGTTTGTTTAGTCTGGAAAAGAGAAGACTGAGAGGGGACATGATAACACGGTGTTTCTCAAACTGGGGTCGCTGCTTGTGTAGGGAAAGCCCCTGGCGGGATGGCCTGGTTTGTTTACCTGCCCCGTCCGCAGGTCCAGCCGATTGCAGCTCCCACTGGCCGCGGATCGCCGCTGCAGGCCAATGGGGGCTGCTGGAAGCGGCGCAGGCCAAGGGCCATACTGGCCGCCATTTCCAGCAGCTCCCATTGGCCCGGACCAGTGAACCGCAGCCAGTGGGAGCCGTGATCTATCTATATACGTAAGGAATTAATTTTCAGGCTTCTATAGCGCTGTTTAAATTAAAATAGTATATCAAATTAAAATAAATTTGTGCCTCATTTATATGCATTCTGAAAACATTTAATCTGATGAGCTGATGTATATCTGAACTACAAGGAAAAGAGAAGCTGGCAAAAGGATCTTCATCAGCAGAGCTTTTTAATGAAGCACAGTTGATATTTGTCAGCAGAACAACACAGTTCTTGAATTTCAATTCAACTCACTTTATGATAAAGATGAAATGAAAAGTTTAGAGGACACTCTGAAGTGAAGTTAAATCTAGAAATTAAATCTTGAAGGAGTATAGAACAATGAGAAGGTGTTTACAGAGGACAACTGCTGTAACAAGCCACAAGTCTCTTCTGCCAATATTGATATAGGATTTGATAGAAGAAAGTAAGACTTCGGGGCGTTATTACTGACAGATATTTAGGCCTTTCTGGCCTGAACAATTAAGAGATCTTGACTACATTATTTGTTTTGAAAATACTCTTGTTTTGATACTAGTCAGTATTTCTGGAGGATTTTTACCTGTCCGGTTATAAAACTATATTGCAGCTTAATTGTCTTCACTGAACGAGACAATAATATGGTTGTAATCTGAGACATGACTATATACAAATGGCACCTTCTTACTGAACATGTTTGTCTCCGAATGTGTAGTCAGAGTCAGATCTGCTAACTTGACTATGAGTCTAAAATCCACTGAAGCCAATGCAATAGCATCAGACCCCAATTAGCCTTACACAGTCAAGACAGCTGTAGGGAAAAGGAGCTGGGTTCAGTTCCAGTTAGCAACTCCTCAGCTGAATTGTTAACTGAATTCCAACTGCAGGAACAAACTCTGTTCTTCCTTGCACACATGAAATCCCACTGAGAGCAGAATTAGGTCTTGCAGCCCTTGTGTTGCTGGTGATAATGAGTGAGCCAGAACAGAACCTGCTTGACTTTTGGCTCCAAGGCTGAGTTTGCAAGGTAGGCAGTTAAAAATGATCTTTCTTTCTCTATGTCAAAAAAAACAGAAACAGTGTAGAAATAATTGAGAGATGATATCTATAGAACCAAACAGTGCTACTCTTACAGAGACAAGGTGGGGGACTATCGAACTTCCATAGAGCTCTTCTTCAAGACCTGAAGAAGATCCCTGTCCAAGTTCAAAAGCTTGTCTCCCTTGTCAACAGAAATTGGTCCACTAAAAGATATCTCGCCCACCTTGTCTCTTTGATATCCTGGGACCAACATGGCGGCCACAACATTGCAAACTACTTCTCCGAAGTCACTTCTCAAGATGGAATCAAACTCTAGTAACAAAAAGGTCTGAAAATAATTAGTCTATAATATGTAGACTGGTAAACTGCTCCTAAGAGATGGTGTCTGAATGAAACCCCATGGCTTTACGTAACTCTGAGGAGGGAATTGTAGATGAGCAAATATTATTATTCTCAGATGTATTTTTAATAAAGACTATGGGCCGGAACTTCAGCTGGGGTAAATTAGCGTTGCTCCATTGAAGTTGATTTCCCCTGGCCGAGTATCTGGCCAATTTTTTTCTGTTCGGTGTCCTCCCCTCTGCATTCACCAACATAATGCTCAGCCCAATATCCAGTGAGAGAATTTGGTGCTTTTACTCTGTTATGAAGAAATTAAGGCAGGGATCAGAGGAACAGAGAAATAAAGCAATGTCCTCTTGTCTCTTCCCCTCTCTGTCCTTCCTCCCCAGCTTCTGGCTTGTAAATTCATATCAACCTAGTGATGGGTGAATCCTGGAAGGTTTGGAGGCTTGGGTCAGTTAGGGTGACCAGACAGCAAATGTGAAAAATCGGGACCGGGGGTGGGGAGTAATAGGAGCCTATATAAGAAAAAGACCCCAAAATCGAGACTTTCCCTATAAAATCGGGATATCTGGTCAGCCTAGGATCAGTTAGGAGAAGCATGTTAGAGTCTTGGGACTTGCTATATCTTCTTTGGTAGCAGTGAGGTGTCCAGAGGATTCCAAGCTGCTTTCTCCTCCCCTGTGGGCTATGCTGCTCCTCCTCCTCAGAGGCAAGAGAGGTAGGCTGGAGAACCTCCTGGTAGAGGTAGCCGTCTTGGCGTTAGGGCTCTAGCCACCTACTCTGCTCCATCGCGACTGCCTCTTAAACGTGGTGCTGCTCTTGGGCTTCCTCTTGAACGGCACCCCGGTGTGCAAGCAGCAGAGATATTCAGGATGCCGCCCCCTTCCCCTTGGACCCATAATCTTCATTAGGGTGAAAGAATTTGCATGCTCTTCTCTCCAATGTTTCAGGGTCTAAATTTCCACCCAGTCCTCCCTAAAACGCAGTGAGGCATAACATTCTTCATTGCACAAACTCAACGGTGAGCTGCCCGAGGCGTTGGATCCTAATGGACCATAAGGTTTGCCTTTCCAGGTCAGGCCATCTAGCCTGGTAACCTGGTTCTGGTGTTAACTAAACCAGATACTGCAATAATGTACCTAGCCAATTGAATGATGCTGTACATGGGAGGGACCATTATTAGCATAATCACTCGGCTGTGATGTGAGTCCAATTATAAATGTACTGTTCTATTAATGAATGATTTACTCATGCCTCAGAGATCTCATTAAATGCTGAATGAGATTCCAGTTTCTTATCAAAGTTTAAAGGACAACAACAACAACAGTAGTGTGAATTGAAGTGTCACACACGGTGAATTTTCATTGCTCAGTCTGCTTTTACAGGAAGGTAAAATCAGACAGAAAGATTTGTTCTAGTCAGGAAACTGGAAGGAAAATGCCCAGGCAAAGAGCAGCATTCAAGTCATTGAATATCAAGATTGCATTTTTCAATCAGAATAGACTAAAATGCAATAGTACCATTGCCTGATTTCATTAATCTTTTGGGAGGTATTGAACTGAAGGTAGAATGGCATGGAAAAAAATCTTTTTGTCAAAAACAAACAAAAAAAAAACTTGAAAATTTTTAAACAAAACCCAAAAAACTTAGTTTTGGGCCAAATACTGAACATTTAGGGTTACGGCCAAAAAGTTTAGTGGTCGGGGATTTATATTTTCAATAGGGTTGTCAAGCAATGAAAAAAATTAACCACACGATTAATCGCACTGTTAGAACACCATTTATTTCAATATTTTGGGATGTTTTCTACATTTTCAAATATCTTGATTTCAATTACAACACAGGATACAAAGTGTACAGTGCTCACTTGATATTTATTTTTAATTACAAGTATTTGCACTGTAAAAAGTAAAAGAAATAGTATTTTTAATTCACTTAGTACAAGTACTGTAGTGCAATCTCTTTATCATGAAAGTTGAACTTACAAATGTAGAATTATGTACAAAAAACCTGCATTCAACAATAAAAATGTAAAATTTTAGACCCTGCTTCTTGTTCAGGCAGTTGTTCAAACAAACAAATGTGTTTACATTTACAGGAGATAATGCTGCCCGCTTTTTTGTTTGCAATGTCACCTGAAAGTGAGAACAGGCATTCGCATGGCACTGTTGTAGCAGGCGTCCCAAATTATTTACGTGACAGTTGCGCTAAAGATTCATATGTCCCTTCATGCTTCAACGACCATTCCATGTTGACGACGGGTTCTGCTTGATAACAATCCAAATCTGTATGGACAGACACATGTTCATTTTCATTATCTGAGTCAGCTGACATCAGCAGAAGGTTGGTTTTCTTTTTTGGTGGTTCGGGTTCTGTAGTTTCCGCATTGGAGTGTTTGTCTTTTAAGACTTCTAAAAGTATGTGCCACACCTCGATTCAGATTCTTAAATCTTGGGTCAAGTGCTGTAGTTATCTTTAAAAATCTCACATTGGTACCTTCTTTGAGTTTTGTCAAATCTGCAGTGAAAGTGTTCTTAAAATGAACAACATGTGCTGGGTCATCACCAGAGACTGCTATAACATGAAATACATGGCAGAATGCAGGTAAAACAGAGCAGGGGACATTGAACTCCTTGGGGAGGAATTGTGTCACAAATTTAATTAACGCATTATTTTTTTTAATGAGCATCGTCAGCATGGAAGCATGTCCTCTAGAATGGTGGCCGAAGCATGAAGGGGCATATGAATGTTTAGCATATCTGGCACATAAATACCTTGTTATGCCAGCTACAAAAGTGCCATGCAAATGCCTGTTCTCACTTTCTGGTGACATTGTAAGTAAGAAGCGGGCAGCATTATGTCCCACAAATGTAAACAACCTTGTTTGTCTTAGCAATTGGCTGAACAAGAAGTAGGACTCAGTGGACGTGTAGGCTATGAAGTTTTACATTGTTTTGGTTTTGAGTGCAGTTATGTAACAAAAAAAATCTATATTTGTAAATTGCACTTTCATGACAAAGAGATTGCGCTACAGTATTTGTATGAAGTGAATTGAAAAATAGTTTGATTTCAGTTACAACATAGAATAGAATATATATGAAAATGTAGAAAAACATCCAAAATATTTAATAAATTTCAATTGGTATTCTATTGTTTAACAGTGCGATTCTATTGTTTAAAACTGCGATTAATCGGGGATTAATTTTTAAATGGTGATTAAATTTTTGGGGTTAATTGCGATCAGGCTTGGGCACTGGTATATCTTCTTGTGGCTGGTTACCAAGGAAGAAACTTCATGTGATGCAAACCAGTGGCAAGCAACGGAGCTAATAAAACAAACAAAAAACCGAGAGGAGAAATCTTCTGCTAAAAACTGGAACTACATTATTAAATCTGGTATAGAGCGAAACCGTTTTTTCTCCAGCCAACATGTCCCCAGCTGGAGCTGATCCAGGATAGGGATCCCTCAGTCCTGCTCTATTGCTTCAGTGCTCAGATGAGATGTGACAGCAGTGGCACAATAGGCTAGTGTGCGGGGATTAGATCTTTTGTTTATCTTTAGGAGAGAGAAAGAGAGAAGTGGCCCAGGGAAGACTCTTTGGGGCTCATTTCTGACTGCGGGGGGTGCAGCTGGAATTATTAGTGTGACAGGGATGGTGAATCTGAAATGCTTGGACAATTTAAGAAATGGTTTGACCCACATCTTTGTAAGCCCATCCCCGCCAAGGAAACAGGGCTCTCAAACTAAACTCAGCAGGAGTCACGGCATTGAGATGAGCAGCGACAACCCATGCTGCAGTGCCCGTCTGCCGCACACTACATTCTGCCACAGGAGGAAAGAAAATGTTGGTGAAAAGGTAACTTTTTAAAAAACCATTGCCACTGGGATCTGCAATCGGCCAAACCTGCGGACGCGGCAGGTAAACAAACCGTCCTGGCCCGCCAGGGGCTTTCCCTGCACAAGCGACGGAACAAGTTTGGGAACCACTGGATTAGTTCATCACAAACTTTGTTGTGTTGTTATTAGAGATGGTCCCAGACCAACTTCTCAGGTCCAAACAACCACAGACATGGTGGAATTTTGGATCTAGAACCTGTTCTGAATTGCTCAGCTCTGGCCTGTTTCCAGTAGTTATTTTGTAGGGTCAACTGTGATCCAAAGAAAATTCAAGACTGACCAAAACACACTAAACCAGAAATACAACAATATTGCAAATTATGCAAAGTCTAAATGGGGACATTGCCCCAGTTACCTTGACGTGACAAGCATTTATATTTTATAGCAACTTAATATGTTAACTTCATTCCATAGTAATTATGGATTTCCCATTGTCGCCTGGAGACACTCCCTGGTTGCTTTTAAGCTTGCTGTATACGGAAAGTGGAGTCCTGCAAAAACCCATCTGTTGCCACATAACAATAGCATATTGAACAATGGTTCTTTATTGCAGCTATCTGAAGTTGAAGCCTACATGTGTCAGTGTTAGCTGAGCAAAGGAAGCTGTAGCCTATGTGTAGAACTCAGTGACTGGGGAATCAAGAGTTTGGTTTCTATTACTAATAGGATATTCTCCCTAGGTTTCCATATAGCAACCGTCACAATTAATCCCATTCTGCGTAGTGTGCAGCCATGCCAACGGATGGCATGATGCTACCAGCACTGTAGGATTTACAAGCAACCTACAAGCTCAAGCCTGGTCAGGAGGTAGATGGAAGAGCATCAAGGAAAATCTAGGTACAGCAGGAGGTGTTGTTACTGACTAAAAATGGGTACTGTTCTCTGTGTCTGGTATGAACCAATGCCACAGCTGTGCTAGTGGGCACTTGGCTGCTGGAAGGATTCTTTCTTGGATGAGCTGTAAAGCATAAACCCTGGTCAGTTCTGAATTTAAGTGCTTGATTTGTATAAGGTGAGGCCTGACGTTTGCCTGCCTAAGCTGGCACCTGCAAATCAAACATTTTTGTATGCAAATAGGTTTCATAACCCACTTGCTTTACTACACATACCCAATTTTCATGCACCATTATAGCTCTCGTATGTGCCAATGCAAAAAAAAAAAGTGTCTTGGAATTCACTAAATATCCCCTTGCACATTTGGCAAGAGTTAGGGAGTTAACGGCATCCCAGAAATTTTGAAAGCGTGAGCCATATTTTGCAAGGTCTGTGAACTAATTTTAAAGCAATGGATTCTAATTTCCTTTTTATCTTATTTTCCCCTTAGTGCAGATGGGGACTTTGCAGTCACCCACCTGACCAAAGCCCACCTCTTTTATGATGGAAGAATCAAGTGGATGCCCCCTGCTATCTACAAAAGCTCCTGTAGCATCGATGTCACCTTCTTCCCCTTTGACCAGCAAAACTGCACCATGAAGTTTGGCTCCTGGACCTATGACAAAGCCAAGATAGACTTAGTGAGCATGCACAGCCATGTGGACCAATTGGACTACTGGGAGAGTGGAGAATGGGTCATCATCGATGCCGTGGGCAATTACAATATCAAGAAATACGAGTGCTGTGCAGAGATCTACCCTGATATCACCTACTTCTTTATTATCAGGAGGCTGCCCTTGTTCTACACAATTAATCTGATCATCCCCTGCCTCCTTATCTCCTTCCTGACTGTCTTAGTCTTCTACCTGCCTTCGGAGTGTGGTGAGAAGATCACCCTTTGTATCTCAGTGCTGCTGTCACTGACCGTGTTCCTGCTGCTCATTACGGAGATCATCCCTTCCACCTCCTTGGTCATCCCCTTGATTGGAGAGTATCTGCTTTTCACCATGATATTTGTCACCTTGTCCATCATCATCACTGTCTTTGTGCTCAACGTGCACCACCGCTCCCCCCGCACCCACACCATGCCCGACTGGGTGAAGCGAATCTTTCTCGATGTTGTCCCACGCCTCCTCTTCATGCAACGGCCCTCGGTGGTGAAGGACTCTTGCAAGAAGCTGATTGAGTCCATGCACAAAATAGCCTCCTCTCCGCAGCTTTGGTCCGAGACCGAAGTGGAGCCTAAGTTTACTACCTCCTCTTCAGACAGCCCTCAGAGCAAAGGACCGTCACCCGCCTCTTCCTTCTGTGCCCATCTTGAGGAGCAAGTCAAACCCCAGACTGTCGGCAAGTCACCTTCTCTCCAGTACTCTGTGCTACACCAAGAGCCAGCACAGGCTAGCTGCTCCTCCCTGCAGCCCCCCTGCCATCCGCTGAGTGACACCCAGTCCACGTCCATCTCCAAGAGCAGATCATTAAGCGTCCAGCAGATGTACAGCCCAAATAAAGTAGAGGATGGGAGCATCCGCTGCAGATCCAGGAGCATCCAGTACTGCTATCTGCAAGAGGAGTCCTCTCAGACCAACGGCCAGACCAGTGGCTCTCCAGCATCTCAGCGGTACCATCTGAATGAAAAGCAGCCCCAAAGCAAACCCTCCCAGTGTAAATGCAAGTGTAAAAAGAATGTGGCAACCAGCTCTTCGGAGCAAGGAACCAAAACTCTCAGCACCAAAGAGCAACACGTTTTGCTGATGTCCCCTGCCTTGAAGCTGGCAGTGGAGGGGGTCCATTACATCGCAGACCACTTGAGAGCCGAGGATGCAGATTTCTCAGTAAGTACAGTTGGCTGCCTGCCACCCGTTGTGATTGTGAGACAAAACAACTCATGTAACTAGAACTGGCTGAAAAGCAGGTCAAACAATCCCTTCCACCCCTTTGTAATGTCCACATTTTTATGGAAAACTTTTTCAAATTTTGAAACATATCAACCAGCTTTAGTTATACCCTTGGGATCCAGCCAATGAGCATTGAGGGCCTGCCGTGTCTTGCAGGGTTGGGGCTCGGGTTAGTAGTGCTTCCCTGTTGCTGCTGCCTATTTCATGATCGACCCGTACAGGAGACGATTGTAGCTTATTGTTGAGAACCACGTCTGTCATTCCTCTTTTAACCTTGGCAGCCGCCACGTAGCTTTCAACAGATTGGCTTTGTTTAGGAATGCACTGTGCTATTCCTCTGGCACTGGGTCTTGTTAAAATAACCATTGTTTCTAAGCTTAGCATACTGCAGCTCAGAGTTGTAGCTTCACTTGCCTATAAATAAGAGATCTGGACACCATTTTATAATGATACAGCAAAGAACCAGAACACTGAGTGAAAGCAAATCATACTGGACGGAACTCAGCTGAGCTCTACACACCTGACCTATGGTCCTGCAAGTTGTTAAACACCTCCCATGAGAGGATGAGCACCGTAAGTGGAGGTTTGATAGGAGAGTTATAAAATCATGACTAGTGTGGAGAAAGTGAATAGCGAAGTGTTATTTACCCCTTCACATAACACAAGATCTAGGAGGTCACCTGATGAAATAAATAGGTGGTAGGTTCAGAACATACATAAGATAGTACTTCTTCATACAAAACACAGTCACTTATGGAATTCATTGCCAGAGAATGTTGTAAGGGTCAAAAGTATAACTGGATTGAGAAGAGAACTGGATAAGTTCATGGAGAATAGGTCCATCAATGACTATTAGCCAAGATGGTCAGGGACACAACCCCATGCTCTGGTGTCCCTAAACCTTGGACTGCCAGAAACTGGGACTGGACCACAGGGGATGGATCACTTGAAATTGACCTGTTCTGTTCATGCCCTCTGAAACATCAGGCACC
Source organism: Mauremys reevesii (assembly GCF_016161935.1). Classification (NCBI taxonomy): domain Eukaryota; kingdom Metazoa; phylum Chordata; order Testudines; family Geoemydidae; genus Mauremys; species Mauremys reevesii. The sequence goes on along the minus strand of NC_052635.1, from coordinate 43,766,858 downwards.
GGGCACTGTCAGAAGGCAAACAACTGGGTTAGATGGACCATTGTTCTGACCCTCTATGGCTGTGTAAATCCCATTGACTTCAGTGGGAGCTGAAGGTGCTCAGAACCTCAAAGGAACAGGTCCCAGCTGTTGCAGAACATAATAACCCATGATCCTATGATCTGGGAAGGGAAAGCTTGTACCACTGCAAGCATCAGATAAAAAGGAGAACTCAAAGGCAGTCTCTGCTGCTCATTTGTTGGCAACTTGACCACATTTTACTTTGCAGCTAAGCCTCTGTTAGACAGGGAGTTATCACCCTCTGTCTTCTAGTAAGTGTTGACTCTGGATAATCTGGAAAAGTGAAGCACCACAGTAGTTCATTGATATGACAGCCAGGTAATACTGTGAGTTTAGGAGTATCTCTGATTCTCCACTGTCCTGAACCTGGGGTAATTATTTACATCCATGTAAACTTAGTGCAAAGCAATTGTAAATACCAGCATTGGTAGCATTTTACATCTACTCTCCGTACATGGCTACGGCAAAGGGGCAAGGGAGTGGGGAATCAAACCCTACTCTTTCACTGGTGGAGATGTGGGTTCAAATCCTAGCTAAAGCCACACGAGAAATGTGATTTGTCCCATAATTTCCTTATTCACATAATAGAATTTGGAACAATTCCGCAGGGAAGACCACCAACTACCGCCCCATGTAAGATCAGAACTGGAATAGCATGGTTAGGCCAGGACAGGTCTGAGGTGGGAAGCTTACCCAGAGCCTGCACAACCTATGTTTGTGTCAAGCCATTATTTGTAGCAACCTGTCGTGTGCATGAATACTACGTTCACTCCCATCTATTGTAGTTCTTTCACCGGGTTGATGGCAATGGAATGTGATGGGTAAGATCACCTGAAAAAATCACTTGCTATAACTAGAAGCAGAAAATTCATCCATTGGTAGAAAAAGCTACTGGAGTTGATCAGCTGTAGCAAACATACATTTAAGGCTACACTTTTGATGTTAATGTCTAAAGGTTTATATTCAATGCAACATGCGGTGCTTTTGTACATTAATCTCCATTAACCCTTTTGGATTGTAAGCTCCCTCGGGTAATGATTGGCTTTATATTTGTCTCCTGTACAGTGCTGAGCACAGAGTTACATAAATGACAAAGAACCAGAATCCTAATAATAAATAAATGTTGCTATCTCTGGTATTTACATGTCCTCTTACCCCTTGCCCACATTACCATAGTATCTGGCGCCTCACAGTCTTTAAGGTCCTCAGAGATATTTAGGTGCCTAAATCCCATTGAGTTAAATGGGAAGGAAGAACCTAAATACTCCTGAGGATCTGAGCCAGAAAGACTCGGAGCTGCCTATATGGTGCCTTAGTCCGCCTCAGCTGGGGTGTAAATTCTAATGCGCACCACCGTGTTGCACACTAAGTGGTCCATGTGGGCTCTGCTGGAACACACTAAAAGTTCCCTAGTGCGTATTAACAGGATATCGTTGAACCAGGACCACACTAACATGCACTTGGAACTTTTAGTGTGTACCAGCAGGGTCCGCACAGGCCAGTTAATGCACGACACTGTGGTTCACACTGGAATTCACACCCCAACTAGTGCAGACTAAGGCATCGTGTAGCCCTAAGTGACTTGCCAAAGGTCACCTAGGAAGTCCCTGGTGAAGCAGGGACACCAACCCAGGGCTCCCAAGTCCTTGGCTAGTGCCCTAATCACTGGACCATCCCTCTTCTCTTCTGGGCCACAGCTGTGCCACAGTGAGTTAAAACTACATGAGTCAAATCCTGCTTTTATGTATTCCAATATGAATCAGAAGTATTTCCACGGACATCAATAGAATTTGGCCCATATAGTTCCCATGATTTAATAAAAGAGACATAATTCCCCACTTTTTACCAAAACAACGGTACCTTCCATTTCATGTAAATCTCTTTATAAGCTTGTCAGTATAAGTATAGTATTGAATAAGTGATTATATTGGATCCCTCGTAATCCATCCTTTTCATTTGCATTATAGACAGTGTGTGATGAAAACCACTAGTGCGTGCCTTCTCCTCTGGTGCCATGTGACACTTTCCCCTTGTGAAATGGTCCGATATCTTCAGGGGAGAGCTGCCCTCATCATGACTGTCAATGTACAAGAGAAAAGAACAGCTTTGTCTTCTGTAAATGAACATTCCACCACAACAGTCTAATGGGTTAGCGGTTAAAAAATATCCAGCATGAGAACTCAAACAAATCGGAAAACTATGACCCTAGAGACCACTGATCCTTTAGCTTTCCCTGGGAATAGATGCCAAATCTACTATGTTAAGTTGCTTTATTTTTTTCCTCTATTCCCTGCTACATAAATAAGCGTGTTTCACTTATAGAGTTTAGCACCATAGTGACTCTTGCAATTCCCTCAGAAAATAGAAGAGAAGGGACTAGTGGAGAAGACCTGTACCCCTGTGTTTTTTGTAGGGTTGAGCAGCTGAGCCATCGCCACTGACTTTCTGCACTTCCCCAATAGATTTTGTGGTTTGCTCTTGTTCTGAATCCAGACAGGAAATAGCAGAAAGAGATATTACAAATGTGAACTGAAGATTCATTCTTGGGAGTACAGCTGATGGAAACATGAGGATTCTATAGGACCGTCCAATATTTCAGCGTTTACTTTCATCCTGACTTGGGATGAAAAAATCAAAAGCACTGAAATTTGTCATGAAATTAACTTTCCAAAACATTGCACCAGCTGCCCCAAGCCTATCTACTTCAGAGACACTGCACCTATGCTTGAGTATTTTTAGAGACCTGTACAGCATTGCAATGGAGAAAGAGTTTCTCTTTAAACTCTCGACTGTTATTTGTTTAGTATCATTGCCACAAGGGACATATTTCTAAATTAAAAGTAAATAGTTCATTTAATTAAGTGTTCGAATCAAAAGAAAAATGGGAAAGCAGGAAGCAGCAGTCTGTTACAAAACGTGTCTGCATGCAAATCCAGGCACAGAGTCACACTTAGGGAAATGACTGAAAATTGAATACCTCCAGTATATAATAGAAATGCCATCAGATTTCTTACAATCTGTGATGAGGAAGAGAAGCTGTATGTCAAACCTAAGCTAGAATAACCAGATTGCCTTTTCATTACCACCTATGCATTAACAGCATGGTCTGGAAAGACAGACACTCATGTTATCACAGTGATACCCATTTCTGCTTGAGAAATACACTATTTCCTCTGAACAAATGAAGGTTTTACCAGTAATTAGTATCCCAAAATGGTGCGCTGCTGATAGCCTGCATTACTTGCTCTTTGCCTACTATTTAGGATACTTGTTTCAGGAACAAACGTTTGAAGTGCCTTGGAAGGTAGCATTATATTGTGACAGGAAAACCATCCTCTGCATTATAGTAAAATAAAAACGGTTAGCTGAAGAGCCTTCATGTTCAAACCACCAGATCTTTCCATTGGCTGAAGATTCTAATGCTGTTCCTATTCTTTGGAAATGATAGGTTGGTTTGTGCAACATGGAATAGTTAATGGTCCAGTCCATTTAAATATTCAGAACCTTCCCCCCAACCCAAATAAACGTATACGATTGCTTTAAAGAACATAAAGGCTAGGGAGGTGAATTTTCAGTTGGAAATGAGTGAATAATTTGTAACCAAAAGTGTATTCAACACATTTTGCACCTTCTTCTGTCCATAAAGGCCATGATCCACCAAGGTAATTAAACTCATCATGACTAACTCTACCCACAAGTATTCCCACTGAAGTCAGTAGGAACACTCAGATGCTTATAATCAGGTACCTAGCTGAATCAGGGCTACATTGTCTGCAGAAACCCTTCTTTTTCTCAAAATGTATTCAGAATGTAGAATCACTTGTCCACTAAAGTCTCCAGTAGTTCTTGCCCTACAAGTTCCTCACAGCTCTTCATTGTAAGGATTCAATACACTAAATTTGAGCTGTTCTGAGTGACTTGTACGTCCCATGGTATTGTTTGTGTTCCTGAATCCTAACTGGGTGATCCTGACTCTTAGAATCAGAGTTCCTGCACAGATACTCACACTTCTGAACTGGATATTTGCCTCCTGTGTATGTTCTGCAATATTTGCTTAAAAGTCACTATTTTGGCAACATTGCCAGGAGACTCATTTCAAGGTTAATGGTAGAAAGCAAATTCAAGGGAAGTGTGATATGAAGTGATTTAAAAATAAAATTGGAATGATTATTTGGCGTGGGAGAGGGTTGCAGAATTTCCCCCAGCTTTATTTCTAACAGCATATAGCAGACACTCTTGGGACTGCTCTAATTTATGCCACAGTCAATGGCCCATCTGCCAGGTAGAGATCCCTGGAGCACATCAACATTCCAGCCATCCCTCTTCCTCACACCAATCCCATATGCCAGGGGCTGAATGGAGCTGGCCTAGTAACTGGCTAGATAGGTTCACCTGTGAACTCCCTCTTACCTGGAGGGAGTCTTAGATGGGGAGATCTAGCTACTTTATATCCCCTAATCCTGTCCCTCAACCTTGGGAGAGCCTCTTAAATCTAGGTAAAATCCAGATCAAGTGACATCTGTATGCAAGTTGCTGGTGATGTCTCTATAGATTGCACTGCATGGGAATTGCTGTATAGAGGGCAGGCTGAAGGGGAATTTCAGTCAGAGGGAAAGACTATAGCACAGTTAAAAACATCTAATTTCCCTTTCTTCCTATTCTTTTTTTGTCTCCTCTCATCCTTTCTGTCTGTGGTGCTGAATGCCAATTGACCATATTTGATGCAAATCCATTTTCCAGAAGAGCCGAGTATTCAGTGAAGATACAATCAAATTTAGAAGCAAATTTCAATTAGGCTGCTTACAACTCCTTCATGTTTCCTTTCCTGGAACAAATCACACACCTAATGCTTTACTAGCACAACTACATCAAGCTCATTTTTACCTTGGATGCTGAAATATTTGCTAAAAGTGATTTTCCAATTGTGCATTGGATGGTGAAGTTCAAAATCTGTGCTTTGCTGGTTACATACCTAAGACATAGAATCATGGAATCATAGAATCTCAGGGTTGGAAGGGACCTCAGGAGGTATCTAGTCCAACCCCCTGCTCAAAGCAGGACCAAGCCCCAACTACATCATCCCAGCCAGGGCATTGTCAAGCCTGATCTTAAAAACCTCTAAGGAAGGAGATTCCACCACCTCCCTAGGTAACCTATTCCAGTGCTTCACCACCCTCCTAGTGAAAAAGTTTTTCTTAATATCCAACCTAAAATTGTGATTTTAAAATCTAAAATCAAATTATGAAACAAAAACAATCCCCCAGAACTTCTCTAGCTCTCCCACATAGGACAAATGTTGAATATCAAACTATGAGCGTCACAATCCAATTCAGAGTCCAACATTGGCTGTCATCAAATAATGAATAAATCAGAGAATCTCATGAGTTGCTTGTGGACAACTGATGAACGGTGGGGGAGGGAAATGAAATTCATAGTCTAAATTATCATCCTGATCCCAAACTCAGTGGGAATTTTGCCCTGGCTTCCAGTAGTTGCAGGATCAAGACTTACTCACTCAATTTTGTATTTGAAAGTGATTCTGAGCATTAAACAGCCATCATACCACCATTAAGAGCTCAATGCAAGGTGCCGAGCAGTTTGGCCCCAGTCCAACAAAGCATTTAAGCACATTTAGCTTAAATCATATGACTCCTGCCATTGAAGTGGATGGGACAGCTCCCATACTTAAGAGGTTTTGCTGAATCAGAGCCAGTGCGCTCAATACCTGGCAGAACTGAGCCCCAAATGGGCCTGTTTAATGGCAGGGATGAGGCCGGGGGGGGAGTAGCTACTGCTATATTGACACCCACTCACCCATTGACGAGTAGGAAGGATATAATTAGTTCAAACCATTTCTCTGATTAACAATCTGTACCAAATTCAGTTGTGGTGCTTCGCCCTTTTACTTCTGCATCCTTCTCTCTTACATATCACCGGCATGTCATTTTAAACAGACCTCCCACAGTAGTGGGTCAAGCATACCAGCCAGTCATGTTCATTTGTCAGCATAATGTACGAGGTACTTGTCTGGTGGATGGACTGGGCACATGCACAGTAGGAGAGTTATATAGCTTTAGAGGCCCCATCTCCTCTCAGTAATCATTGCTTCTTGAGATTACATTCTGTAATCTGCCTCTAGTCAGATTAGGAGCGTAGCAACGGGTGGGCCTGGGTGGGCCATGACCCAGCCACCTACCCTCCAGGCCCACCCAAATCTGAGAGGGGTTTAGTGCTGCTACGTTGGCCCGGAGCATCACTCAGGCACCTGAAATCCAGGACGGAGCTATGCACCTGCCCTTCAGAAAATTACACTCCGGCAGCTCTGCCCTGCCATTTTCTGAGCCGCTCATGCCTGTGCACAGCTCGGCAGGTGAAGCCCTGTGGCTGGGGGAACCAGGGCAAGGAAGACAGTGTGGTGTCATGGGAGAAGCTGAACTAACAGTCTGTCATTACCCATCCACCCGAAAATTGGAGCCCACCCAAATTTCCTCTCCTAGCCACTGAGTCAGGCTTATTAGTCTGGGTTGGGGTTAAAACCGGCCTATATAATGTCTGGATTGGGTTCAGATCACTCCGCCTCATAAAATGTAAATATTTTGTTTCCTCCCCTTTGAACTGATTTCAGTAGTGAGTACGAGCAAGGATTTTAATTGCCCAATGGAATTTATTCGCAGGCTGCTTGATATCAGTTTAATCAGACTCCTGGGGAATTAATATATATAGTTACCGAAATAAATGTTAGATTCCATGCACAGTTTTTTATTCCTTTTAAGGGATCTGAGATCTATGAAAGTGTAGGCAGTAGTGATCCAAGCTATTTTTGTGTGTTTTGTTGTAGTTGCTGGATCATCAGTAACATGCACTCAACTGTGCACCTCTAGCACTCAGATTTTGACCTGTATTTTGGCTAATTTTAGAGGGCCTCTCAAAGTTGTTTGAGGGAGATGATCCATCACAAGGAAACAAAAGAGCTCCTCTCAAATGACTCAAGTTGGAGAATTACATTCCATGATCTCATTGCAGAGTTGTACCATCTGATGTCACAAAATATTGGAACTGGGCAAAGAGGACACAAAGTGATTTATGAACATGTTTGTGAATAAATGTGATGAGTTCTATCTGCTGTTAACAATGGGATGAAATTAACTATAGTTTGGAAATATTCCAGTGACCATTTGTGAGAACATTTATGAATCCCTTAAGTTTCATGAATCTTACTACAAAGAACAATGTAAGAAACGTGTGTTATTTCTTATTGACTTCTTATCATTCTCCTATGTAAAAAGCTGGTTGTCCATTCAGATTGCAGAAGTGATACTGGATGATTTGGGCAACAAAAGCAAGTAATAGGAATAGCAAATAATCAAAGATGTGAACAGTTTATGAGTGTGCCATAGGCTGAAATTTGTTTGCATAAGCCATTCAGTGAACATTTATTAATTACAAACACACCTAAAGATTCACGATTAGTTTCCAAAGGATTTGTGAGCCAAAACAAGAGCTAAATGCAGGTAACTTATTTAAAATGAATAATCCTACCAGCTCTACAGACATTGCAATGTCCAAACCACACCAAACTTAAACTTTCATTCAGTCTATGACATGTCATGATTTCTCTGCAAACTTCCTGGCTCATGACAAGCTAAAACTCCTTGTGAAACCATGACTAATGTAGAAAGAAAAGGTGAGAGAGATGTTTTAACATAGTGACTCCATTGCATTCATGGGAGCTGTTTTGTTTGACAGTATGTCAGATCATAACATTGTGTTAGATGGTAACTAGAATGATATATATGATGTCACTAAAACAGTGAAACCATGATCCTTGCTCAGCTGAAATGATGGATTCGTTGGCACTTGAATAGCTTCCTTTACCTTCAACCTGCTTAAAAGCATTTCCAGCAAATTTAGGAATCCCTTAACATTGAGCAACCTCGTTTAAGGTCTCCTACCAATCACTTTTTGTTTCAATTGTACTAATAATTGCTCACATGAACTTGCAAAAGCATTTAATTTAAAACAGTGTCATGTACATAGGGTTGTTACTGATTAACCTTGGGTTAAAACAACAGCTATTTTCACCATAGTTTAGTTCCATGAAGTAGTAAATACTGAAGTTAATCAAAGCAAGATCTCATATGTCCCCTTCACCAGATCATGAAGGTATCTAGCACATCTCTTGCCTGACATGAGACCCTGACTAGCTGGAAAAAAGCACTGGTAATCCAAGGGAGCAATTTTCCAAAGCACTCAGCTCCGTCTTAACTCTGTTCCCCTTTTTAAATAATGCTGCAGTATCATTTTAACTCTTCAAAGATTTAGGGCAGTGGAGATGGGTGAGTGCTGGGACTTAGGACACTTGGGTTTTATTCCTACCTCTGCCAATGACTTGCTGCATTCCCTTCAGCAGATCACTTAACCTCAATAGGCCTCAGTTTCTGTATCCATGAAAGGGGCATAACTACACTTACCCACTTTTGAAAAGTGCATTGAGATTGATGGATGAGAAGCAGCACAGTGTTAATGTCTTATTCACGGGTTAGGGTTGTAGGGTTGAGCCTGTCACCAGCACTACAATTGACAGCAAACAACAAGCCAAACTGCCAAATTTCAGCCCTGAGTCCTGCGATATGGTGAGAGTATCAAACAGCAAGCAGAATATTATAGGAAATGTTAATGGGCACATCCATATAAATCAAGACTTTACGGTCTGTTCAGACCTCTTTTGGGGGGGAAAAAATCACGGCTGCAGTATAGTAGACAAAGTTGTGATGTGCATGCGGGTCTTTATTCCAAGAAATGTTCATCTTGGAACATTAACTCCTTCTCTGCCATACAGAAATCTATTTGGTCTCCCCAGAGAGAAGATGTTGGGTAAATCCTTGCACAGCAACATGAGAGTGGGCCAAAAGGGGACAGGCATGATCATTTCTCTTACCTGCTGGCTCTTTTCACTTATGACTCAGCAAAGGCTTCCTGGGGTGGGTGAGGGTGTGTTAACGCCTCAGTGAAGATGTTTAAGCAGGGGGGAGAAATAAACCTTTCCCCCCAATTTGAACCTCTGCCTAATTTGAGCCTACAGTTGTGGCCCATGGAAAATGGGTTACTGAATGTGCAAATAAGCCTAATGAGCTATTTGCATATGCAGTGTGTGCACAGTTGTAATTGCATGTGCAAACTAGGCATATCAGAACGGTCTGAAAATCCATCCCTTGGTCATATTTAATAGAATTAATTCCTGCCATTGTACAAGGTGCTTGAATGGAAAACAGACGCTCTCTCTGTCTAGGTAAAAGAGAGACATTGTCCTTTCACCATAAGAGCCGTAGTAACATCTCTTGCCTCTCTGTGTTCCCAGGTGAAGGAAGACTGGAAGTACGTTGCAATGGTGATCGACAGAATCTTCCTTTGGATGTTCATCATAGTCTGCTTACTGGGCACCGTTGGTCTCTTCCTTCCCCCTTGGCTGGCAGGAATGATCTAAGAATAGCGGTGGAAAGAATAAAGTGCATCCCATTCTATGGATTTTAGTCCACCTGGAAGGAGACAAGAGGAGAGAGCTGGAGACAGTCTCAATGAATAATTTACTAAGTATCTGCACATGAATTGTTCAGAGCGCGCTGGGGACACCTTCCAAGTTTACATTATTTGCCAAGCCATCCTCATCGTCTATATCTATTTTAAGGGGGAAATTGTTATTAAAATTTACACCTAGCATGGTGGCATTCGTTGACATATCCGCTACAATGTAAGAATGCAGGCGTGGTCCCTAAAGCAGTACTAACCGAAGCATTATTTACAGACCTGTCCCTGGCAAATTAGGCCCATTAGTCTTGAGGGGTTTCAGTGTGTCCTACATAGTAGGGTCACGCCATCAGGATGGAACGGTCCAGGACTGTGTGTCCCTGTAAGAGCCATTTAATAAATAAAGTTTCAAATTTGGATTCCTGGGCAAGAGACTGTCTGTGCGTCTGGGGGGTGGGGGTTCAGCTGTACAGACCACAAAGGTTCTGCATCACCCTGTCCCTTCTGAGCCTCTGGTACAGTTTACCCTGACCAAAGTCCCAGCAGCAGCAGCATCCTTATCAAAGTGTACGGGCCAAGCGTTGACGTCTTTACTCATGCAAAACTGCAGGAGTAAGATTTTGGCTTGAGCAAGGACTGCATAAAACCTAAGCAAGGACCTCATGATTTGGCTCAATGTGTGTTTCGATGCATCCACATTAGCTTTTGGCTTGGTTTGCTTTTCTTAATGGAAATCTGCTTGATCACAGACTTCGGCTGCTGCATAAGGCCTATAAGCTGGACTCTGTCTCTGTGTCTGTCAGCAAAGCGTGAAATGCTTGGCACTTGTACAGTAATGCTTTTAGTATTAAATGAGAGAAGGGGAGGCAGTCATACATAGTGGCTAGTTGTTAAATGCGGACACTTGAACAGGATACCTAGATCCCACATATGGAGGCTTGGAGCCAGCTAAAGAAGGCATTATGGACTAAATTCTCAAATACCATTCGGGATGCCCCAATTGAGACATTGGTTACCCATAAACATTAGTTGCCTCTGACAAGTTTGACCTATGTACAGAAGTAAATGTCCATCTAGATGGCGTCAATGTTATTGAAGGCCTGTGTTATACAGGAGGGTGACTGTTAAAATGAAGTGCACGTAGAAAGAGAACCTTAATACACAGAGGAAACAATCTCCAAGACTTGAGAAAATCTGACATGACGGTGTCTTGGATGGTTCAGGGTGTCACCACGATGCCTGCAAAGTTTCAAGTTGAAGGTAGTTTAAAAAATATACCTTTATAGTGCATGCTGGCAACATCTGCAGTTTCAAGTCCTAGTGGGTTATCAGCACTTAAATACAGCATTTATTTGAATAGCTGCAATAGACGTAGGGAGGGAGCATGCGCTTTATTGTATCTGGCACAAACATCAACATATGATAAGGCTCAAAACCCACCATTTTGGAATGTCAAGTTCAGCAACAGCATCTTCTGAAGATGGATCGATTTACAGAAGTGTCAGGCACAGAGACTGGTCAGTGCTATGATCAAACTGTCAAAAGGCCCAGGTCAATCGTCAAAGGCAACATTATTGAGGAGTCATGTGGATTTTCATTGGTGTAAACAGAGCCAATGGCCTTATTTTGACCTGATGGTTTCTACAGTTTGAATGCATAGGAGGATCAGCGAAGGCTGGATGGCTCAGTAATTTGACAGCGAAGCCAGTTACTGAGGTGGCTGAGTTTCTACTCCTGAAGACCTGGGGCTTATGTCACAATTGAAATGAAAGTTGTGGTCTAACACAAGTCCCCATTTGTTCACATGATCAAATCACCGCTGTTGGGAGCCCCACTTCGTCAGTGGCGAGATGGGGATGTTATAATTCAGGTTGGGTATCCATTGGCAGAGATTGGTGCCACTCAGTATCTGCCTGAACCTCACCTGGTCCAAGACAGATCTATAATCCCCTTGATTTCAATGTACCCCAATACTTTCTGTATGAAGAGGGGGATGGAAGGATGAAGTGGAGGGTGCATATAGAGGCTACACTCCAATAGTGACTTCTCCACAGGGTTTCCAATATTCCCTAGGACTCTTAGCCAATATTCCTTCAGAAAAAGCAAATGATGAAGCTTCCTAAAAGGCCTGAAATAAAATATTTCCAAGTTCTCTTTGCTTTCTTTCTGTCCCTTAATAAAATCTGTGACTGGCCAGAGACAGATGGAATTGGAAAGGTGAAAATATATTCACATCCGAGATAAAACTGGTCACCTCTATGTTTTCTAGTTAATTGCTAGGAAGTTTTCAGAATATTCATTACTACAGGGAATCATAGAATATCAGGTTGGAAGGGACCTCAGGAGGTCATCTAGTCCAACCCCCTGATCAAGGCAGGACCAAGCCCCAACTAAATCATCCCAGCCAGGGCTTTGTCAAGCCTGACCTTAAAAACCTCTAAGGAAGGAGATTCCACCACCTCCCTAGGGAACCCATTCCAGTGCTTCGCCACCCTCCTAGTGAAAAAGTTTTTCCTAATATCCAACCTAAACCTCCCCCACTGCAACTTGAGACCATTGCTCAATGAGGGATTGAGTAATGGGATGAGGAGCACATTTTGCTCTGAGAATGGATATAAAGACTCATAAGGGCCCATAAAAGCCCATAAAAATAAAACAAAATACTTTTTCAATAAAAAAAACTTTTTTTTTTTTTTTTTTTTTTGTAGAAAAAAGTAGATAAAGAAAGAGAGAAAGAAAGAGCAGAAAGATTCAATGCTTTTTTTTTTTTTTCACAACACTCACTTCACAAACAACTCAGTCATCATGTGTGTTCTCAGTGTGTCTTCAATCAAAATTATGAAAGAAAAAAAAAATCCAACCAAATGCAATGACCAACTTAAGCAACCAGAGATTTAATGCAACAATTCACCAAGAAAATAATGCTAATAAGAGAAATTCACCAATAATGGGCAGAGCCACAATGCATGTACTTAGCTTATTTTAGGTATGTTACTGCTGCATACTGAGCTCAGGCTGCGCAGTGTCTGAGCCCAAGCAGCAATCAGTCTGACCATGGGTCTGACAGAGACTTGGACCAGGGCTGGCTCAGGACCTGTGTGTGGTGCAGTGTGTGTGTGTGTGAGTCAGTGCCCAAGTGCTGCTGTGGCTTGCATGGTTTGCAGTGTGGGCAGGTCGGAAGCAAGTCAGAAGGTCGGACTTGAGTGCACAGTGCAGTGTGCACGTGGGCTGGGGAGACCCCAGGCTGGCCCCCCCAGGTCCAGCAATCACAGATGTGTGTGTGGGTGTGGTGTCACAAACCCAAACACCAACACCACAACAGCCCCACCCACAACAACAAGCTCAGTGTTTCTCAACTGGGTCACTGCTTCAGTGGAAGTGGGCAAAGCTGGTGGGGGGGGGGGTTTGTTTCCTGCCCTGCGCCCCCCGCTCCGTCACTCCCGCTCCCTCCCGCTGCTGTGCAGTTTGCCAATGGCCCAGGGGCGGCGGGGCAGCGCCCGGCATGTCCCCCCCGCCCGCGCCAGCCCTCAGGCCAGCCAGTCCAGTCGTCGTCGCGATCGGGGGACGGGGGGGGGGGGGGGGCCAGGGGGGGGGGGGCAGGAGCTTACACACCCCACCAGAAAGAGAAACACTGCTATAGGGTTTGAGTGAGACTTAAGCAGTGCACAAGACTCATGCTGTCAATCTCAAAAGGGATGAATTTCACCCAGAAGTGGAATATATTGAAACTTAGACAAGGATTTCCCAATCATCTACAGCTACAGATTTCAGCTTTGCACCATGCATAACTAATACAATTACAAAATAGTAATTAATTTTCAATGAACTGTAATGTAACAGACCACCACACCAACTCTGCTTCCATAAACCCTTGCAGGAAAACTGATGCAATAAGTTGCTATCTCTGCTAATACCATATATAATCTCAGATCACACAGTTCATTTGGCAGGCTGCATGCAAAAGAAACCACGACCACATTCAGATGGGTGCACCTCCATTCAAGGCAATGTAGCATAATGGAAATGTTTAAGAACAGCACTGGTTGGTCTTAGTACATCTGTGTACATTTCCCTCTCTCCCCAGAAATCTACATTCCTCTAGCTTCCGAGAGGGCAGAGGAAGGAAACGCCTGACAGTCAATCACAAGTCTGGCTTTGCCCATGGAGTGCCAGACTTCAGGCTTATTCTAGGCAGCAGAGGTATCATGGTCTGGGATCAGATTTATCAGCTTACATCGTCATTCCTCTATGAGTATTTCCTCCAAGGAATATTAACTCACTCCAAAATTCACAGCCGTTCCAAGGGGCTTTCACATTTCTCCTAGGAGTAGTGGCCTGCAGGCCTCCTGGTAGGAATGATGATGTATTTGTGTTGCAGCAGTGACTGGGGATTCCGATCAAGGCCCCGTTCTCCTTGGCAACAAAGATGATGTCCCCTGCCCCAGACAGCTTACAGACGAGGTGTCAGACGGGTGGACAAGCCGGACAAATGGGGTTGGCAGGTAACAAAAGGAGTGCAGCAGAAAAAGAGAAGTCACTTTTTCAACCGAAGCCAGGCGGGAGTGAGTTGTAGGGATCACATTGGATGTGGCTTTAAAGGAGAGATTTTAAAAAAGGATAAAGGGGGGACCTTTTGAATTTCAACAGGGAGGATCATGGGGCTTTGCTGGCATGCATGAGCTTCAATCCTGGCCATTCAGCCTAGGAGGCCAGGGTACCATCCAGACCATGAAGCCTCCCTAAGGGAACAATAGTCCAATTACAGACAAGAGGATCACTGCAGGGATTCAGGAACTAACCCCTCTGAGCTTTGGGTTCCCTTTGCTCACCAGGTGGGAATTCCCAAACTCTCTCAGCTCTCCTAGACAATCATTTGGTTAAGTGCACTTCAAAAGTGGCGGACAGTGTGACTTTCACTAGTGCACGTGGCTGAAATCCTGGTGTCTCACGGGGATCATGCCGCTATTACAGCAAATTGAATTGGGAGTGACTGGCAGGAACACAAAACTTCAATTAACCTCAGTCACAGAAATGTCCTGCAGTGCAGAATAAAACAAACATTTTGACTCACATCAACACTTCAGCCAGTGCCACTAGGACATCTGAGTACCCCTTAGGAATCAGCACTTCGGGCTCAAGAAGGTGGCAAAAAGATAAAAAATAAAAAAAAGTGGAAAATGAAACAGCTTGAACTTGTTACAAACATGTTGCTTATATTCTGGGAGAAATTCAGGTGCCTTTGAAGACACCTCAGGGGTTTTGTAATGCAGGGCACTGTCTCTCCCCATTTTGCTGGTATCATAAGACTCATCTTTCAGGTAGTGGTAACTCCATTTCTTTACACAGGGCATAAATTCCTTAGGATTGCGGCCATAGCTTTGCTGGGACTTAGAATAACATGATTTTATCAAGCCCTGCAGAGTGCCCATGAGGAATGCATTTCACGCAGATGCCTTTCTCCATCCCACCTCTCAGCTTTGTAATTGACATTATCTGCTTCAGGCAATTTATTGAAAATGTAGGATACTTTGTAGCAAAGCTTTTAGTGCAGGGAAAGGGGAAAATCCTGAGTCTGTACATCCTGCCCCAGAAATCCTTAAGTTCAAAAAATCATTGACTTGTGCTGACGTGTCCAGGTAAAACCAAAGATGTAGCTAGTAGGATTTAACTCCAACCACTGGATTTCCTATGTACCTCATCACACTGCACAGGTTGCTACGGTTTGCTTGCTTTATCCAGAGCAGTAATGTGAGACATTCAGAACTTTCCTAAAGAGTTTGACTGGAATAAAACTGGGACATCAGCCAGAATATAACTATAGAATAATGAGTTATTCTAACCCCTCTGCCTAGTAATGGATGAGATGAAATATATAGAGAGATTTTTTAGCATATGAAAAACCTCAAGAGATGAATCCAGCCATCCTATTAATATTTTTAATAGCCCTGCTCAGAACTGATTCATATTGGCTGGGCAAATTAATTTAAGGGGAAAAAATAGGAATCCAGGATGGTAACTTAGTGGTAGCACTACACACTACTTTGAGTCTCTCTCAAGGCAAAATGACCAGTGTGTAGGGTGTGGCTATAGCTATTGTACTCAAAAGAAACACTGATATGTCACACACAGTACCTCCTCTGTCTCCAAAATAGGTCTCAATGTTTTGTGCTATAGCCTCATAAGACAGAGCAGGTCACTACTACTGTTAAGGAGTTTGTAGTCAGTCAAACAGATATCTAGGGTTTTGCCTCTCACTCACTTTTAAATTAGTACAGCTGCATTGATTCCAGTGGACTTACTCCTAATTTACTAAAAAGGTAAGAACGAATCAGGTCCTGGAAATCTAGTCCGCTTGTGACCTCCTGAATTACTACTTTAATTTGCATACCATCTGGCAATTATTTGCCACATCATCCTCCCCAGCCCCCCGTGTCCAGTATCCCAATCAATGTAGCTTCCATCAATTCCCTTCCCATACTCTTTCTCTAAAGGACATTAGATAAAACACCTTAGAACTGCATTAAAAGAGTACTACATAGACAGACATGCCTCTGGTAGGAAATACATAGACAACATACTATAATGATAAAGGACCACTCTGAGCAGAGACCCAGTTAACAGAACTTCCTTTCTAATTACCTAGCTCCTTTTGACTCCACCCCTAGTTCAGTGCTGCTCTCTTATAGGAACTCCCCCCTTCCCCCAGCATGCCTTTCTGCTTCTGGTCCTTTAAATTGGGCAGAGCCAGCCAACGCAGACCTTAAGGTAGCCATTTTATAACTAATGGCTGCTTGCAATATTTCCCTTCCCGCTGGTGAGTGCTTTGTGTTCCTTTCATTTCATCTCCTCTACCCCCATTTAAATATTCCTCTTTTCTTTCCTAAACAGATGGCAAACCCTCACACGTGCCAGGAGTTTTTTGCTGTAACCTATGAGTGTGGAGTTTGAAGCAAAAGTGGGCTATTTTTGCCTAGTTAAGTGGGGTTGTGGCAATTGCCAAAGTGCTGTTCACCTCTAGTTCCTTGAAATCCCTTTTTTAATGCAGTCTCATTTACTCTCACTGAGATGCCATGGGGGAAGAGCGTTTATTAAAGGCAGCATGTGGCACTAACAACAGTATGGAGTAGTGGGGGGCTGGTTTGGAGGTGGAATTAGTGAGAACAGCAGAGTTAGTTTTTCCAACAATTGGGGGAAGGAGCAATAAAAAAAATTAAGCTGACTAAATATTTTTTTAAAGCCTCTTGGTTCTAGCCAGTGCCCAACTGCACTATGCAGCATCAAACTGTGCCTAAAAACACAAATGAAACATCACAACCCAAATGCCCCATTAGCTTGTGGGAGAGTGAATGTAAAGATGTGATCTCAAACTGCTGACCACAGGGAACCAGAGTTTCTTTAGCATATATCATGCAGCTAGAAAGATGGGGTTTAGCAAAAAATGGCTCTGTGCATGGGAAGACTATGAGGCCCTAGCAAGTCTCTTTTTTCTTCTTCTGTTTGAGTGAAGTGGTAATTAAAACTTTCCCATACACGAGAGCAAGAGATTGTCCCCACAAGACACCTTTCAGCATTCTCCAAATGAGATCAGGCTATAGTCCCACTCTGCTGTGAAACCTAGGCTTTGCGTGAGCTATACAATAAAATCGCCTGTCAAATTCACTGTTTGATCTCTTTCAGTGGAGCTGCTTGCCTGAGACAGGATTAGTTCTGATTAAAGCTTTGCTGGATGAGGTCCCTACTGGAAAAGCTTGCTAGGGAAGTTTTCAGCACTGCACTTGTAAAACATGGGATTATTTTTAACAGCTGTATACTTTAAAAATGACAAACTAGGCCAGAAAAGTACAAGGGTTACTAAAGGAAAGTCCAGCAAGGGAAGTGATTGGTTGTGCTCCCCAAAGAGAGATGGAATAGCTAATCTTAATGAGTGAGTGGCATCTATTTTCATTAACCGCTAAAAGTAACTAAGCAAAATCATGGATGGGTTTCTGTTTTTAATGCTTTCCCTTGTCTACATCACTGCCCCCCTCTGCTCCTTTGAACTCCTCTCTCTCTCCATATCATTTTGCCACTGTTGGTTTGAGAGCCTTCTCCTCTGCATCTCCTACCATCTGGAACAGCTTTAACTCTCTCATCAAATTTTCTAATCTCACTGGAATACCTTTGTCTCCCTTGCCCATCCCTCTTCTCTCTCTTGACCTGCAGTTATTAGTTGTGTAACTGTGTGATCCCCCTTCCATGGAAAATATACCAAATAAAGTTGTTTTATTGTGTAGGAAATCAGGACATGTAGAGATTCAGTGTGTAATAACACAGGTCAGTCATAAAGAAATGCTGCGTGTACATAGCTAGAGAAATGTAGTCATTGGCCAGTTAATAACTTTTACAAATTAGAACTGAATTGAGACACACACAGAGCTGGTCAGGAATTTTTTTGAGTAAATGTGATTTTTCATTGGAAAATAAACATTTTGCAGGAAAGAATCTGTTTTGATGAAACCTGCATTAGGAAGGTTTCTCTAGTCCAGGATGGAATTTCTAGTCAAAACCAGGGAGGCACCCCCTGCACCCCAACCACAGCATAGCCAATACAATACAAGAACTATTTCCTACCCTCCTGCTCTCTATACCTGTTACACAGCTGCTGCTTGAGCACTACAAAAGGGGGAAGCTGGGTTTCCTACATCCCAGGGTGGCTACCAGTTATGTCCTCAGGCTACTGGTATTCTAGGGAGGATTTGAAGAGAACTTCTTTTTTTTCCTTTTTTTTGTCCCATTTCAGAGCAAAAAAATTCCAAAATCTCAAGTTTCCTAATGTCTTACTCCTCCTGTAGCCTCACTTCTCCTCTCCCAGCCCCACTGACTGACTGACGACACTACCTTGTTGTGTGTGTGTTACTTGTGTCTAATTAAGTGCTAATCAATCTGTTAATTAATTATTATTTTTGTTGTGTATTGATTTGTTTTGTATTGTTATTGTACTGCTTCCTGCTCCCAGAAAAAAATCCTGCTGGAAAAAAAAAAAAAATTGGGGTGGGAATCTGACTTGTGCTACTGCTTGGTGAGTATGAAAGTGTTTTTTTTGTGAGGGCTTTGCAGTTTGTGCAGTTTCTGCTAAAAAGCATTTTTGTTTTTTTTGAATATGATATTATGATACACATACAGCTGGACTGGGGAACTAACACCAAACTGAGCTCCCCTCCCTTCCCCACTCCCCGCTGTCATGTGTGTCATGTGTTGTTTTTTGTTTGTTGTTCAGCAGCCATCATCTACGGATGACTGAAATTCTGTTGCTAATGGATGTCCCCAGGCGCAGTAATTACATCTCTGTATGAGTCCCCTTTCTGTAGTTAGTTACTGCTACTAACAGCTGTTTTAGTACCATGGTCTTAACCAGCAGGCGCTGGCATCACTTATACCTTACCAATCTGTCACTCCTCCATTGTAACCGTGAACATGGCATGCCCAAGAGGAAACCACTCAGCCTGGGGGGCTGAAAGCTGTAGGACCTTGTTCCTTCCTCATTCCCTTGCTTGCTTCCCAGTGTTTCCTCCCTCCCAGTGAAGGAATTTGTGGAACCCCCCTCCCTCACTCAAGCTGCTTACAAACAGATCACTTCATGCAGTAGTAGTAGGCCTGAGCCACTCACACTGACCAATGGGCTCCAGAAAAAGCAAGGACTCAAGTGCGACTGTCTCTGGGGAATGCTGTCAACTCCACAAAGGTATTTAGGTGCCTAACTTCCACTGATCCAGCCTAAGCACCTTTGTGGATCTGGGCCCAGATGCTTCCTTAGCCAACACATTCCGCTGGGGAAGGGAAGCCCTAGTGGGAGCTTTTGGACTGACCCTGAACCTAGAAAACTTAGAAAAGTCAACCAACTGCGGCCCATGCCGCTTCCCGCAGCTCCCATTGGCTGGGAATGGCAAACCGTGGCCACTGGGAGCTGAGGGGGCTCCATGCCTGCGGATGCTCCAGGTAAACAAAACGTCCTGACCCACGACTGGCTTACTCTGATGGGCCGGGAGTCAAAGTTTGCCAAGCCCTGAAATATAGGGTCAGTTTATGAAAGGGTCATACAGTTTTTGCCATTTTGAGCTATCCATCTGGGGCGGGGGGGGGGGAGAGGGGGTCAGCTTATAAATGAACAGGCTAATGAATGAGTATATATGCGTCTGAGCCATATTTTTGCAGGGAGGACTTCTGTATCTCTCTTAGGTATTTCTAAGGGGCCTAGCAACATGGTTTCTAAATGTTGGATAATTACAGGATTAAAATTTCAAGTGGGTTAGCTGTGCACAGCTACCGGTATTGCAAATGAAAATGCATGATTGTGTATGCGCAGTACCATCACTAGCCATTTGTGTACAGCTATCCAGTGTGCCAATAATTAGAGGAAATGTGCACACACATTAGGTGCACGGTAATGTGTGTTGCTCCTTTTTTTGCAGAAGCGATGCAAGAGTCGTCGGTCCAGATTTTCTAACGCCAGTGACAATTTATTCACAGAACTTGCTTGTCTTTGTGTCGACAACCCAGGTTCAGGAGCAATTATTTGAAAGCCGTTACAATGTAGCTCGGGTCTGGGACCAATACAAGCTGGTACAACATAAAATAACAAACAATTACCATTAAGGCATTGCATTACTAGTATCAATATAAATTTGGTATGAATGTGAACAATTATGGCCTGTACAATTAGAATGTTAGACAATAACAAATACCTCTAGTATCCTATTGATAAAAGTGAGGCCTAGGGCTATGCAGTATTTGATGGGATACAATGGAAAACTGTTACTATGCACCTAGAAGGCAGATATGGAGAAGGCCAAGGGGTTATCTAGGGCATCCCTTATTAGTGCACAAATGCACTATTTTCTAGTACTTTGCTTGATATGTATAAAACTAGACTAGGCACCTGGGTTTCCACCGTTCCTCTGTAAAGGTGATTCCATAGTCCAACGATAGTCAGGTATATAATGAAACTGGGAGGAAGACTTCAATATTGTGCCAAAGGCAGAAGCAGTAGCAATAGTATTAGACTATTCCATTGTCACCCCACAGCTAACATGGCAGTGTCCCCATTGTACGGATTTGCATCTTTCGGTACCTTGTACTGTTTTGCTCAGCTACTGGTGACCCAGAATAATGGATGAAAAAATAAAGCATAAGTGGACAAACATGAGCCATTGCTCCAGACTCTTTTTGAACATTTCATATACTATTAGTGCTACTTTTGGCTTAACAGCTTGAACCTCAGACTGTATTTCTTTACCCTGTTGTGGGACACCTGACATCAGTTCAGACACACCAACTGTCCAATGCAAAATGGTTCAGATAACATAGAAATACAGGTGAGAGGGGATGACTAGGTACTAGCTGCATAGAGTCTGGTTCTGTGGGTAGTGTTTTATGCTTAGTTTAGAGTTCTGTGCTTCCGTACAAGAATCCAGTGCAACCAGGGGGGACGTTTGTATTGGGTGTTCAAGTTGCAGTTACGCTCTGGGTAGATAGAACCTTAGTGCAGAAGTTTCCAAAGGACAGAGACCTGTCCACAGTAGCCCATGCCGCAGTCATCATGGGATGAAATCTGCATTTGGAGACAAAAACAGGAGATACTACTGAACAGAAGAATATATACAACACAAAGTACTGAGGATGGAGGGTGCATAATTAGTCCTCCCTCCTTAACAATTTTCTCTCAGGCACCAACTAGTGTCTGTACTTTATAGGACTTAATGTAGTTGGGAATTTCTTATTCTATGAGATGGGGAGATATAGCGAGGCATTAATGTCCTGTCATTGGTACCATGAAAATACCCCAAGTTAATTGACAAGATACACCAATAACTAAATTGGGTAGCTCAGTATTAGAAGAAAAAGCCTTTCACATAAGAGAAAATAGGGCTATCTATATGGAGCAGGAGCATCTTTAAAAATCTACTTTGCGTTCTTCAGATGTGGTGCACATAAATCAGGGGTTCTCAAGCTGGGGGTCAGGACCCCTCAGGGGTTCATGGGGTTATTACCTGGGGGGCTGCAAGCTGACAGCCTACACCCCAAACCCCACTTTGCATCCAGCATTTATAATGGTGTTAAATATAAACGTGTTTTTATAAGGGGGGGTCGCACTCAGAGGCTTGCTGTGCAAAAGGGGTCACCAGTCCAAAAGTTTGACAATCACTGACATAAATGGAGAAAAAAGGAAATACAGATACGGTTAAATAAAGACGCACAGCTTCATGTGACAGGGAGGGTGAAAATATCACTCAGGAGAAATCTTGAACCAGTTCCCCTTCCAGTACATGGTTGCATAGTAGACGTGATTGCTCTGAAAAAATGGCTAGTTTGAGGGGGAGGTCAATATTACAGACAAATGGTCAGTCACATGAGAATGCCTTTTTGCAGTAGAAGTTTCTTGTAGAAACCATGCATAAGTGCTTCTCAAGAAGAATCCCTAGTCCTTTCGTGAGGTACGGGGCAGAGGTCATATCCAAGTAAATGTTACTCCTGGTGTGTTAGATCATCTCATGCAACCCAAAGCCTCCAGAACTGGCTTTAATCTGCCACAATGTCTTCCGTTGTGAGAAGGGGAAAAATTTGTGAGAGAGGTGGACAGATGGGTAAAGAGCAGAGGTGTGCAATTATTACAGGTTAATCCAACCATTGTTAAATGTTCAGCAGCCAGTCAGAAGAACTTTTTCCACATGGTTTGTGTTAAGTACTTAGTAAAGAATGTTCTCCAGGATAAACTGTCCTTGAAGCATGGGAAAAATAAATTAAGCAAAAATAATAATCGGTCTAATACAGGTTAGCCAGGTAGCCAAAGATGCATCAATGGGGCAGCTTCTAGAATCAGGACTTACCTCTTGTGCTTGCCCTGTAGCATCCAGAGATATCACAACCACCTGGGTAGCCAGGTGCTCCAGGATGGCCTCTGGCACCAGGAAAACCTGGAGGACCGGTGCTCCCAGGGGAACCCTTCAGACCTGGGTCCCCTATGACTTGTTCTCCTGGAAGGCCTGAAAAATGAATGGCATCTCAAACAGTAGAGTATAACTCTGCTGGTCCAATGCAATATCTATAGTCTGATGGCACACAACTACTGATGGTTATCTGGGGACTTTCCCTGCTCTCTTTTGAAGGAAGATGAGGTTAGAGTCCCTACTGCATCCTGCTGAAGATCTATGGACCGCTTTCCCATTTCCCACAATTTAACCCTTTCCTGCTGTTCACCAGTGCCCTAGAAGCTGTGTGATGTGGCCAGCATCACTCTGTCTGAAGAAGGCTAGAAAACGCTTGTCTGCCTTAATCAGTGCTGTCTCCTAAACATCAGGAAGAATTGCTCAGGAGTATGATGACCTATCCTCACCCTCAAGGAGTGATTCCAGCCCGTGGTGAGCAGGGAGCAGGATTAGGGAATCTCACCACTGTCTCCCATGTGGAGAATTATCAGACACTAATCCCAAGATCCTGGTGGGATTCACTGATTTTATGTCTTTATATGTCAATAGTAACAATCATATATAAAAATGATAAAATACTTTCTGCAATGCTCTCCTGCTGGCACTGAACTCAGCAATAGGCCCCCTGACGTCAGCTAAAGCAGATCAGGCTCTTGAGGGGGAGAATTTTGAGCGATTTTAGGTTCCAACAAAGTAGGGGGCCAATTTTCAAAGGGCCTTCCACTTTGTGAGCCACTGGCTTATGCCATCTGAACATCTGGTCCTGTGTGCACAAAACTCTGCAATAGTGTAGGCAATGTGAAAAGTCTGTATGTAAATTGTGTGATTAAAACATGCAATTACCTAGTTGGTATGTTCAGACATTGGGGATTTCTGCCTCTGCACTGGCAGATGTTTACCAAAGGGAGGCTCTTTGGAAAGTATGTCCCCATGGGATCTTAGAAACAGAGGAGCTGCCATACTGGAGCAGACCCATGGGCCATATAGTCTTGTTATCTGTCTCTGATAATGGCCAGCACCAGATGCTTCAGATGAAGGTGCCAGAAGCCCCGCTAGAGGCAGATTTAGGCTTATCTGCCCCTCATGAGTGAGTGTTGCTTTGAAATTGGGATGTGGCTGTTGCAAGCTATGCCCAAGCTGTTTGCTCAAACCCCTTGGGAGCACAGATGAAGAGTCAACATTACGCTTGCAACCAAAAGACTGTATTCACTGTACCTGCACGTCCTCTTGGTCCCTGGCCTCCTTCCTCCCTGGCTCCAGCCATCCCTTTCTCACCCTTGGCTCCTGGTCCTCCTGTTTGAGGATGAGAGAGAGGTGTCATTTACCAGAGCTTAACAGCTTCCCCTGAATTAACACCCTCTACTCCAGCCTCCCCATAAGGTGGCTCTTAAGTGGTATGGTCTTTGAGAAGGTTGTGGTCTTTAGTGCCCCACACAGCAAAACAGGATCCCCTCCTTTAACCCCTCCTGTGTGACCCTGTATATGTATCCTTGGGCAGCCCTTGGAATTGTCCCTCAAATAGGATCATCCCCCTACACACTGAATTTAAGTTTGTGGCTATTTATGAAACTGTAAATATAAATCAAGTCATCTTTTAATATTTATACCTGGTCTTTAAGTACAGTGTAGTGCATCATACAGTGTTAGGGAGCCTGTTAACCCTTCACTGTTGAATGCCATTTTAGTGGTGCAGTAGAAATGACTTCCTCATCGATGTGCATTGCTCTGCGGTGCCTGCAGCTCTCTGTGCATCAGAGCCAGTCTTCCTGAGCATTTTCTCCCCTTACCACCTCTAGAGGCCAGCACCCAACTGCAGCTTTCTCAGGGCAACCAGTGCAACTGCATATGCCAGGCTCTTGCTGCTCAGAGAGGGCTGGCTGGAAAACAGCAATTCCATTGTGTGCAATGTTTTGGAGGTTTGGGAATCTGTTTCCATTCTGATGAGGAATGAAACTGAGACCTTACAAAAGTTCCCCCAGTGTCACCAGCCTGGTGGTTATGACACTGGCCTGGGATGTGCTAGCCTCAGGTTCAAGTCCCTTCTCTGACTCTAATCTGGTCTCCCATGTTCCAGGTCAATATCCTGACCCGTAGGCTAATGAGTTAGTCTTACCTTCCTGATGAAATGGTCAACTATACTGGGACCTGAAGAAGAGCTCTGTGTAGCTCAAAAGTGTCTCTCTCTCACCAAACAGAAGTTGGTCCAATAAAAGATATTAACTCCCCCACCTCATGTCTCAAGACATATCTCTTGAGGAAATGGCTTTTTTTGACAGAAGTTTTGGTAAAGAGATTTTGCCCAGTTCTACACGTAAGTTCTACCTGTTCTTCATCTAGGGGATCCGTCTCCTCACGTGACCATCTGGAAATAGTTGCAGGTTGCTGTGTCCCTGCTCCACTTAATTGTCATTTTGGTAAGCTTTATGTTTTCAGGCCAGAACTAAATGACTAACCAGCTCGAGCTAGGGGTTGGCTTTTCAGAAGGATTAAGCAGCTACTGAAGCCAGAGCAGTTTCAATTAATGTTGTTGCACGAGATTCTCCAGCAAATATGTTTATAAAAATATCTACTCGGACATTATTTCCTCCCATTAACACCTGGCTTTGCCTCTCCTGCCATCAAAAATTTGTATCAATATGTGATACCTGCTCCTGAAGTGGGGCCCTTTCGTGGGAATACATGCTTGTGAGAGAGCAGCAGGAATCGCCCGACAGGCCTAGGACTCAAACTGCAGAGGAACTTCCAGTACATGGAGCGGTCCTTTGTGTTAGTAGCATAAATAGCTGCTTGCCCTACGTGTCTTGTCAGCTGGACAGAAACAGAGTTTGTTATTGAGCTTGTGAAGGGGGGAGATTTTCTTGAAATGGGAAGAAGAAAAAAAACTTTGTTTTTACATGAGGGATGGTTTTAAAAAAAAGTCAGTATGGTTGGTATATACCCCTGGTGCTAGCTCCCATCCTGTTCTCACTGGGATGCAATGAATAAAGACTGGGGAGGGGGAGAAGGGCTGCTTCAGAAGCAAACTTGCTATCCCCAAAAGCTCCAGTAAGGAGATACTTTCCCCAACACACATTTCAAGATGGCTTTTCTACAGCAAAGTAAAGAGCTCCTAAAAAGAAGGTGGGGGGAAAACAGGAAACAACGGTGCAGAATCTTTCTTGAGCGCTCTTGACAGATTCAGGTTGCTGGGTGAGCAGCCATGTGAAATGTGCCAATTAAACCCCAAACTTAGACTAAAAATGGAAGGAAATTCTACATGAAAAAGGAGGGAGAGGCTCTTCTTGCATGTGCACACAGTGACTTCCTTTTCTTTCTCTCCCAACGTTTTCATCTTTAATAATGCTGTATGTGCCGCTTTGGAGGTGCAGCCAAAAGGTTCTTCTAACAGCCTATCCTCAATACACTGTTTTATTAAACCACGGGTGGCTGCCAGGATGACGGTGCAGTCAACATTTGCCTTGTAATTAAACAAAAGTTCCAGCAACACTTTCCCCTTGCAAGTGCAGGAGCTTTAAGTTTGAGGCCAAGAGGCCAGAGATCAGAGAATATTCTCTCCAAAGCTCATGAGTTCTACTCCAAAAAGGTGCCAGCGAGTGCTCGGCCCACTGAGGGGTGGCGGGGGGGAGAGATAAGAAGCATTGCACATTGCTCTCATTCCTACACTGGAAAAAACTGTTGGCCATATGCTGGCACCTTTACTTAGTCCTTACATTGACTTCAAGGGGAGTTCTGATCAAGTAAAACTTTCAGATTTGGTCCAGCATTGTGCCCAGAGACAATGAGAGCCCACCTTGGATGGTGGGTGATGCTGCTGGGTAGAAAGTGGTCCTGTTTTTTGTTGATTAATACTTATGGGCACATGAATGTCTGGAGACATCCACCAGGACTGCACTCCATTGGGCTGGGTGATGTGAATACACACATACACACACGCACACCAACACACAAGGTCCCTACCCTGAAGAGCTTGCAATCTGAGGTGGGTAACAATACAATGGATGGGAGAAAGAAGTACAATCCAATACTGGAATCCTTCCTGCCCCATCAAACTGCTTCATGGCACAAACAAGATTTCACCACTCCCATCTGTCCTGGGCTACCTTTTGCATATAATGGAAAGGTAATTGTAATATAAACCTCAGCCATCCATGGCAGAGCGTTAAAGGATCTGACAATAAACACGCCTGGTGTGTGTAAGCAAGCTCCATAGCCTGTCTATATCTGGTACAGGAGTACATGACATTGCATGTCCCAAGTCCCATAAATTTCTCCCTTAGTACTGTTTGATAGTGGGAGGGATTATTTTAGCTGGCCTCTTTTATGTATTTCTCCAGCTACCCAATGGCACACTGGCCATGGCAGATGCTCTGGCTTTGGCCTTAACACATGTCCAGATATTTCCATCTTTTTTCCCTGTAGCCATCGTTAAACGGCTGATTTCTTAGACCCGACAGCGGTGGGAGCTGAATGAGGTGAGATCAGCTCAGGAAGGGTATTCCACAAGTAAGGGGCAGCGTGAAGGGATGTGGAGAAGAGTCACTGGCAAAGTTGAGGAGGGGAGTGTGACAAGTGATGAGCAGCTCACAGCTACTTGGGAGATCCAGTTAGAGAATGGGTGCTGCAGGATCCACTTTGCTGAACAGACCTAATGCCAGTATGCAATTACTGGCTCAGAAGTGGAGGGGAACGAAGTACAGATATTCAGGCAGACCAGATAGACACTCATGCTGGTAATCCTGGGCAGACAGTCCACTTGTTTGTAATATTAATGGGGGTGAGTGTGACTCAAAATGTCTTGGAACCATAATTTTGATGTCACTCCTGAAAACAGGGTGAGAAGGTACTAGGCTGCAGATCCTGCTCATTGCAAGAGCTAGAGCTGAACAAACCCCTCTGATCCAGTAACCTCCAAACTTTGTGGACATCTGGATCGTGAGGGAATCTTTGTTGTTGGTGCCTATCTCTATACCATGCTGAATCAATGTGAAATGGATGTGAGCTTAGTGCTCATATCTATCCGGAAGTTTAGGTGAAGAAGCTATCCTTCATTCGCCACTATGTCTGAAAGTATGAAGGCCACGGCGAAGCCATACTTAAGAACACTTCAGTCAGTACCTCTTTCCCCAGGATACGCATCTTTGCCTGGCTGTCCTGGGATACCGTCTTCTCCTCTTTCTCCTTTAGTACCAGCGATACCTGGAAGACCTGGTGGTCCAGGTCCTCCTGGCTTCAATGTGTCATCCCACACAGGAACTGGCTTCCTCGTATGTTCGTGGATGAATGAGTCGAATTTCAACACATGAGCTGAGAAGACAAGTCAGAAAATAAACTGCCTCATCTCCACTCCAGAGGAGATGCTGAGATGAGCAAAAGGCCTCAGGTCAGAACCTCTGCTGGCACAAATGTAACCTGTGTGGATAAAATAAAGGGTCCAAAAGCCTTTTTGCCCACCTTCGGGCCAAGCCCTAACCTTTTACCAGACTCAGGAAAGGTTCTGTAAGTTCTTCCAACCAAAGAAATAGTTGGAGTCCATCAAATGTGGAGCTACAGTGGACTTGGCTTAGGTTTGGAGCCAAGTAAGGGCCACCATATGGGTTGAGATCGAATAGTGCCAACGAATCTCTCAAAATATTAGCTGCATCTATACAAGACATCACCCCTCCTGCCCCAAGTCCTTTCTGTTTCTGGGTCTGAAATTGTCACTACGTTTAGTTCCAAGGACTCAGAGCAGAACCCATGCCCAAGCCCTTGAAAGCTGAAGCCGTTTAGAAGTCAGGTCCTCGTTTTGGCCCATTTTTAGTTTCCCATATACAGTTCTGATGCCATATGGTTATACATTGGTTACACAGCAGAGAGAAGGCAATACTGCAGCCCATCTTAAAAGTGCAATGTACCTATCATCAGACCAGGCGAAGGGTGGTTTGGGTTTGAAAAAAGTACTAGCTGGAAACTTCATTGAGTTTGCAAAACCACAATTAGGGGTGGTTCAGATCCACTTCTGTTTCGTCTGCACCCGAAGTTCATGGAGGGAGAGGGGAAATAGGGTGGTAGATAAGTGAAAGTGATTCCAGTTTTGGCTCATATCTATTTTACATAGATGGGAGTCAAACTATGGAAACTTTTGATATTACAATACCATTCCCTGGTTCTGGTTTTGTTTGCAAAACTCATATCAGGATGAATGATGTGGTCTGATTTTATTCTGTGTATTCTGATGTTGCCCCATCTCTAAAAAAAACTTTATATAAATAAAAATCACCAGGTACTATGAAGTTGTCAGTCCAAACTGCAGAGGTCATGAACTGAAGAGGAAGACTCTGCTGAATCATGGTCTTGCTATCTGACCTTGGGCAAAGCACTAACTTGATCTCCCTGTACATGGTCGACCCCAAGCAAATCTTGCTGACAACTCTTCATCCCAGGAAAAGCAAACACAAATCCCTGGTGCATTCAGTGGGCGTTGCCCTTGGAAAGCTTAGCTCAGATGATGCCTGGACCAAGTTCCACCCACCCACCCAAAATCAAGCCTCCTGTTTTCTCTGCTGTAGAAACGGAGGGATCAATTAATGGAACACTGGAGTGATTTTTCATAAAAGAGTCAACAGTCAATCCAAGCCTTTTCCTACACTTGAAAGAAAAATCCAGTACAAGATGCCAGGCTGGACTGCTAAGTAATATTTCCCAGGTCTTTGTTCTAATACAACTTGGTGGGGGGGAAGAGAAATGTTCAGTTTTGAGGGCCGGCCTGAGAGATTCCTACTCACTTTTAATGCTCATCACTTCACAGGATCTGACTCTTAGGGTCTGATCCAAAGCCCACTGAAGTCACAGAATAGAATATCAGGGTTGGAAGGGACCTCAGGAGATCATCTAATCCAACCCCTGCTTAAAGCAGGACCAAGCCCAATTTTGGCCCCAGATCCCTAAATGGCCCCCTCAAGGATTGAACTCACAGGCCAATGCTCAAACCACTGAGCTATCCCTCCCCCCATGGAAGGCCAAGGCCTCCTGCCAATGGATTTTGGATCAGGTTCTTCATTATGTTGTAAAACATCAAGTACTGTAGAAGCACTACTGCCCAAGGAGACATGTTATACTCACTCTGAATCATCTGCTCACATGCCTGGCTAACCAGCTGGTAAATTGTGGCCAGGGATTGTGGTTCACCCTGAAGTAAAATTAAAAATAATTAAATACTTTTGAAATAAAGTGGATAGAAGGTAAGTTTTCTGATGGCACATTCTTACCATCAGTTTGAGCTATCGAGATATTCATCACCCTGAGATATCGCTATTTATTCATCAATAGGCTTTGAAACAATAAAATCTTAACTGGTAAATATCAATAATTTTGTTTTTCCCTGCACCCACATGTTGACCAAATACATTTTCAGTCATTATTAAATGAAAATTAACCGCAACTGGAGAGTATATTTGCATATATATTTATATGGCTTGAAGGCTGATAAGTGTGTTTAGCATATAAGTCAGTACTCACTGATGCTTAAAATTAATATGATTAAATATAACAATTTTATGCCATTGTTTCTGCATCTTTAATGAATGAATCTTGACTCCTATGGTCATTACCTGCTGAATAAACAACAATTGCTTTCTGAGTTTTTTCTTAAAGTTTTTGCACAACAGGATATAAACTACTTGGAAATAAACATTGATACTAGACATAAAAATTCATAACTGTAAAAATTGAACCCTTCCAAGCCTCTTTCGAAAATGTCCATCTGTGGCTGTGCCATCGCTGTGCAATCTGACACAGAATGAAACAGAAACCGGGCACAAGGCCCGCCCGGGAAAACCAGCAATCACAACATTAAAAAAGTTCACAAAAGGAAGAGCTGGTGAAAAAGGGAGGTGACGAAATGAACAATCAGTATCAGCTTCAAATAGAAAAGTCTTGCACCCAGTCTCGAAGGCCATAGGTGCTGGAAGTAGGGGTGCTGCTGCACTTCCTGGCTAGAAGTAGTAATAGCAACCCAAATACATGGTTTCGACCTTCAACACCCACACTTTAAAAAACTCCGCCAGCACCACTTTCTAAGGGTACATCTACACTGCAAAGAAAATCCCGCGGTGTCAGGCCTCAGGGCCTCTGTCAACTGACTTAGGCTCACGGGACTTGTAGTGCTGACAATAGCGGTGTAGATGTTCCCACTCAGGCTGGAGCGCAGGCTCTGAAACCCTGTGATGGGGGAGGGTCTCAAAACCCGGGCTCCAGTCTGAGCAGGAATGTCTACACTGCTATTTTTAGCCCCATAGTGTGAGCCTGAGTCAATTGACCTGGGCTCTGAGACTTGTGCCGTGTGTTTTAATTTGCAGCGCAGATGTACCCAAAGACAGGTGCAATGGGAACCCAGTGAGAAAGAGGTCCAGCAAAGAGGTTTCTCAGGGCATGAGCCAAAGCCCATTGAAGGTAATGGAATGACTTCCGTTGGCTTCGATGTCTGTCAATCAGGTCCTGCCTGAGAAGAAACATTGTGGCAAATTCTATATTTGCATCACCTACAGACAAGGCTTGAGTTTTCCCAGTTCTCATGTGTAATTTACAGGCTGGCTGATTGCATCCTGGTACAAGAGCTGTGTGCATTCCTTGGCACCCAGTGCCACCTAGCAGTAGACAGGCCATTTAGGAGTGTAAATCTAATTGAAAGTCAATGGAACTTACACTCCTAAGGCCTAACTCCCATTGAAACCAAGAGAAGGCAGGTGCCTACGTGCTCAAGTCACCCTTGAAAATAGGACTCAGGCACTTGAGAAAATTTTAGGCAGCATTGCCAGGGGAAAATTCCCCCTCAATATCTAAAGCCAGAGTTTCAGGTTGTGTAAATCCCCTGATTCCAGTGGAGCTGCAGCTATTTATGGTAACTGAGGATCTGACCCACCAAATTTTGTTCTGAGTTAGTCAATTAGCATGTAATACATTTTTATAGAAAAATCCTTAATGGGAGTCAAGTAGTTGGTGGGCTTCCCCCCTCTTCCGCCATTACTGAGACTAGGCCTGTTGCAATATTCTGTCAGGTTCCCCTGGGACAGTCATTCAGGTGAATGGAAAGCCAAGAAGCAACAGGTAAATAAGAGAGTTCAGCACTGAAATGGCTTAATCACGTCAATGTCACTTGTACAGCTGCTCAGTGCTGCACTCAGGAACTGCACTGCACAATATAAAGAACTCCAAGGAGAAAAAACTCACTTTCTCTCCTCTTTCCCCCTTTGGACCAGGCAGACCCTGTTGAAAAAACAGAGCAAAAATAAACACTTTTTAAATTGGGAGGAGGTGAAAAATGGAAAGTAAAAGGCCAATTTAATAAACGCCGGTATTAGCACAGTACTTTGCTGTTGTGATTCTCAAGAGAACAGCCAGCGGTATGTTTGCAGGCTAACTCCAAAGTAAGGACCACATCTGCAGTGGATCTTTTCAGGTGCTCCTTCCAAAACTGTAGTCTCAGCCATTTGCATGCACAAAACCCCACCAATGTGACTGCAGGTGCACAGCGGAAGCTGATCTGACAGCCCCATTCTTTGATATCTTATGGTTGAATATCGCAGAATTATGCAAAATGCATGTACAAATGTCATTTTGTTTAGCCACAAACATGTGAACCAGTAAATACTGTGGCTGTAGTTAAGGATATATAC
This sequence comes from Mauremys reevesii, assembly GCF_016161935.1. Classification (NCBI taxonomy): domain Eukaryota; kingdom Metazoa; phylum Chordata; order Testudines; family Geoemydidae; genus Mauremys; species Mauremys reevesii. The sequence goes on along the minus strand of NC_052635.1, from coordinate 43,734,658 downwards.
ACTCCCCTCACCCCAACAACAGAAGACCAAATTCATACGAATAATGGAGGGTTTTTATTAAGGATAACAACAAATAAGGAGGAACAGGAAAAGACTGATGCCAACAAAAAGGCAGCATCAGAGCTGTCAAAACACTACAGATCTGCCTTTGATCCAAGGTAAGTTCCCCTCATGTGCAAAGAGTTCTTCATCTGAGCTAAAGGGACAACTGCAAAGTTCAGATGTGGGCTAAGGCTTGCCCAAAAAGTTTGGTTCCCACCCATCTCTAGTGATTTCTTTCTCCAGTCCAGGATCTTACATAGGAAATTTTTGACCACTGGATTTTATTTAGCTCAGAATCCTGCAGAGGGCAATGCCTGCCATGAACAACTAGCCCTGAGTCTACTCCAAGACATTTGTCAGCCAGGTCTTTGATGAATAGCTAAAGTCCCTTCCACCGGAAGAGATGGATCTGACCTAACACCCTCAGAGCTACACACATTCAAACTTTGAGGAAGTTCAGATGCAGAGCTGAACTTTGCAGCTGCAGCTCATTTCCATTTAGGACTCTGTCAGTTTCCATGCTCTCATCAGGCACTCCTCGAGTACCATAACACACACACACACACACACACACACAAACCACTTACAGTGGGTCCAACATCACCTGGAGGTCCTCGCTCTCCGCTACTGCCTCGGGAACCTGTTATTCCTTGGAAACCCTGCAGAGATTAAATTGTGAGATGCAGCTACAGAGAAGGCCCAGTCAGCTGCATGCTTTCTTCTTCTGCTACTTGAGGCTGACATCTCCCTATGGCTCCAAGAGCACCAGCAGAATCAGTTTAGAGGGCTCAGTTAAAGGCATTGTGCCCTTAAGGTTTATGTCAGTGCATCATCCAACCATGAAGACAATGTTAAGAGTATATCATGTATGAGTCATGTTCACATCATTTATGATTACTGTCTCAATTATGGCCAGGAGAGCAGATGTGAGTTGTGTCCACAACCTGCAAAGTGGTTTTTACTCTTCAGTTTTTAGTTCTTTCATTCTATTTTGAGATTATTTTAGTCTTAGCCCAGAGCACATCTATTTTTGGACAGTTAACGCCTCTCGTTTACAGCTGAGCTTCCCCCCTCCAATGTGTAATTGCATCAATAATGAAGAATTGTTTCAAGGGAAAAAAAAACCCTGCATGCTCTAGACATCTCTGTCTGCTCCCCAGTTGTTTTTCTGCAGTTGCCAGAATTGTATAGGAAAAGGGCCAGTTATTTTCTATATATTTGTAATTTTTCACCCACTGGATTCCAGTCAATAGCGATTGACAGCTATTTAGTGGCCATGGGGAAATGAGATAGAGGTTTCAATGCATTTCCTAGTGCACAGGTGGCATCTTCGCTATTGAAAGGTTGGTCTGGTGGTTCATGCGGGGAGATTCAGTGAATCTGGGTTCACTTCCTGTGTCTGCCATGTACTGCCTGAAGTTCAGTAGTAGGTCACTGAGCCTCTCAATCCCTCAGCTCCTTATCTGTAAGGTGGGGACATAATACTTCACCACCCCGCACGGTATTGAGAGACACTCGACACTCATGTGATTGGAGCCTTATAAATAGGTAGATGAACTCTAAGGCTGTCCTTGTCGAAACCGAAGCTAAGAATTTGTGCTTGGGAGCAGCTCAGGTCCCACTGGCATGGGCAGAGCTGAGTGAGGATGTCTTGCCTGGCACCATGCCCAGCTCCAGCTAGTGACTTCAGTCTAGCATCCTGTATGCCTTAAACTCGTCCACCATCTAAGGAAGAGGAACAGTAGCCAGCTGGACCCCCTAACCCTCTGGCAAAGCACATGTCCCTCTAGAGGCTGCCCACTAGCTAAGTCGTCTACTGCTACCAGCTCACAGAGTCACTCCTGAAGCTGAAGCGGCAGAGGTCTCTGCTGCAGTGCTGAAAGTCCCAGGTTCTAGCCCTGTGATGACCCATGCCAGGGGGCGGTGACATTGGCTCCAGTGGAAAATGCAGCAAGTCAGCAGGAAGTGAAAGTTATTGCTGATGACAAGCTTCGTACTGACAGTTTGTGCAAGCTCTTACCCTGGGTCCTGGTGGCCCCGGAGGCCCCGCTGTGCCTTCCAGTCCTCTCACCCCCTGCAAACCCAACAGTGTGTTAACGAGAGGGTCCTCACAGCATTGGTGAGAGCTGAGGGTGCAGTGATGTGATGCCTGACTCCAAATGCTGTTTAGCCAGGCTTATCAATGGAACATAATAACTGCCAAACACCCAAGGATGTTGGCAACTGCTCAGCCACATAAATCTAGCTGAAGAATTTTTGGGCCAAATTTGAGATGTCTGGATCATCAGTTCACCCATCCCCGCTGCCACAGGCTTGCCCTGTGCTAGCAATATCAACTGTCTGGCGGAGAGTAGAGAAAACTGCGAATGCTGCCTCTCGACAGCAGAACGTCCACGATGCTGTGAGAAGAACAGGACCCCAGAACTCTTTGCTAGGTCAGGTGCCATGGGGGAAGTACCCAGAGAGTAAATCTCTAATCCACCATCTCAAGCCAGTTCCTCCCCTCCCCCCATACACTTTGCCATGCACTTTTTACAGGAAGTGGTGCAGATATAGTCTGGCCAAAGTTTTCAAACCTGAGTGCGTAAAGTTAGGCACCCAAGTCCATATTTGCGCACCTAAAAGCAGGCCAGTTTTCAGAGGTGCGGCGCAACCTCAGTTTCCCCCCCACACGTTAGGGCCTGTGGGTGCTCAGCATCTCTGCAAATCAGGCCACATATGGAGCGTTAGGTGCCCAGATTTGAAAATCTGGGTCTGTGTGTTATACCTTTGCACCCTGAATGCCATCTCTGCCTGGAGCTCCCTGGGCACCAGGAATACCCTGGAAAACAGAATTGCTGGTTAAGTCTGGCATCCAGCAATTACATCCCACTTCATATTTTTAATGGTGGAAATAGAGGCAACCACCAAAGAGGACAATCAAGCACAGCAGAACAAAAGAGAAACGGCACGAAAATGTCAATGAAATTCCATTTTCAATTGGCTCTGTTTCCCGGTATATGAAACTGAACCCTGCCTCATTCACCATCATAAGGCCAGACTCCTCTTCTCTCTCCTCCCCTATGCCTTACATTTTAATAGCACCTTCCATAACAGGGAGTCCCAAAAGAATTTTACAGGCCCAACTGCCTCTTCTGCACTGGGGATACTTAGGAAGTGGTAGAGAAGTGGGGTGGAAGCCGGCCTGCTGGCTCTGCCATGGCTTTACTGTTTGTCCACCGCCCAGTTTATTCTTCGGGGAAATGGGCCCAATAATACTTGCAAGGTTGGTGGGAGGCTGAACTGATTCACGTTTGCCAAGCTCCTGTGCGGGCTCAGATGCGAGCGCACAACAGCAGTGCAAGGTGTTCCTGCAGATTTCCTGCGTGATGGAGATACGGTTTCAAAGTGGGGATGGCAATAATGACAGATAATTCCTTGGATTTCAGATGTTCAGCAGTAAAATAGGTAGGTCTTTGATTCAAAGGAGTGATGTTGATTATGTTACCTGCATGCCTGGAATTCCAGTGTCTCCTTTCTCCCCTTTAATTCCTGGTGGCCCCTGGAACCAAAATGTAACAATAGAGTTGCATGTATTCTGCACCACCCCTTAAGTTGGGCAGACGTCTATCTGTCCATGGCTACTCACCACTAATGGTCAGTTCAGCATGGCCAGGAACCCAACTACCTCCACATGTCCTTTGAAGGGATTCTTGCACACCTCCATATCTGACCCTTTTGCCTGGCATTTGCATGCAGGTGTGTGTGTCTATCCACATACATGCAAGTGTATATTGCTTCTCTAACCATGATGACTGTGCTACTGAAATTTTAATACTCCGTTGGACACTTCAAGGGCTAGACTAGGGATCAGCTATCCCCCATGGCCAGTTTTTAAACCAGAATTTAGAGTCTTGTCAACATTAGGAAAACTAGATATCCCCGTAATAGCAACAGCAAAGCTGGTAGTAGCAGCATTGTAAGCAGCGGTGTAGCTAGGGCTCAGGTGTTTTTATCACCACATCCCTGTAACAAAACCAGACCCCCCATACAGACGTATCTTTCACACAGAGCAAAAGGTGGGATAACAGCAATGGGAGAGATCACGTACCACTGGACCCTGCACGGTGATTCCTTGGGAGCCTGGTGACCCTTGTTGTCCACCAGGACCCTCTGGTCCGGCTTGTCCTGGAGGACCTGGCTCACCCTAAAGCCAGTCAAAGAAATGAAACCAAATGTGGGGAGGGACACCAGCGACTTCCACACGCATTGACTGCACTGTACGACCGGTGTCAGCACAAAGCAGCTACTGGATGCAAAAGGAAGAGGCAAGGCCTGGAAGTGTCCAGTACCCTCCAATGTACAGCCCTTTGTCTTTGCAGTCCAAGGAAGTCAATGGTAAAACTCGCACTGGTTTCCAGGGAAGCAGGAGCAGCCTTGCCCTATAAGCAAATTATTCTAGTGATTGGAGCTGGTCAAAAAATGCGGGGTGGGAAGGAGAGAAAGTCCCACAAAGACTTCTGAAAATGGTGTCCATTTTTCAATGTCTTTTTTTGACCAGCTCTATCAATGATGCTGGCTTCTGTGCAGAAAAAGGACAGCAGTGTTGGGGGGGGGGTTCCCTTGCTTCTTTACTGGATTCTCTCAATCATGCTTTGTTGGGTAACACATAGCAAACACTCTGGGTGTGGATTTCAGTGCCTTCCCCACCCCCCAAATTCCAGGATGTTCAGATCCAGCCTTTTGTTTCAAACTTGTCTCTGCTCCTTTTCCACAGAGATATACCCAGTTTCCGTGGCTCACGCCTTTCCCAAGCACGCCGAGGCACAGGGACAAATCAGCCACGCACGGCAGGGAGAATAAGAGCACCGCAAAACTGGGATGAACGTTTTCCGAAAGTCAGGTTGTTTTCTTAGAAAGAAGCTTATCGGATCCATGTAGTTAAATCAACACAACTAGGTGTCTGGAGAATTTTGGAGCAGGGATCACGTCTATATCGCACAGCTCTGAGCACCCACTTGGGGCTTAAATAACCATGTCATTTTCTATTCGATTACAGACATTTTCATTGTTCTGTTTCTCAAAATCTCTGGATCCCTGCGCTAAGGAGCAAGAAGGCTCAATCATTAACGTAGGGATGAATTCAGACCTGGGGTGAGTAAATGTAAATCAATTAAAGTTAAGGAAGTTGCACGTTCTCACCCCAGGTCTGTGTATGACCTGTAGCTGCCTGAAAGAAAATCGGAGGCGGAGTGCTGTCATTGCTCACCTTCGGCCCTGGTTCCCCTTGTTCCCCTTGCGGTCCTCTTCTGCCAGGACTGCCCTGCCAAAGTGGGACAAAGCACAAGACTCTCTTGTTATTAATATTAAGTAGTGTCTGTACTGCGGTAGCGCTCATACTGCACACACACGTCAGAAGATGCTCCGTGCCCCCGAAGAGCTTGCTAGAGGGGGATGTGGCAAACAGAGCAGGAAGCAGAAGGTAACAGCGAGATACTAGTGAGTGTGAAAAGCAGCGGTCACTGCACATCTGCTGCCGGACCATCCGTCGCAGCAGAGATTTGAAGGGAGGACAATGAGGTGGCTTTGTGGATGCTTATTTCTTCCAGGCATGAGGAGCAGCACAGGAGAAAGCCTGAAGTTGCTTGGTTTTGTAACTGTAAGAAACGGCTGCCGAAGGCGACATCAGTAGCAGTGAGAGTTGACTTGTGGTTTTGCACCTCTACGGAAAATCTAGGACGGAAGCAACTTTTCTGCTCCATCTGCTTCATTCCAGAGCAGCGTGGGTGGCTCTGCGAATGGTGACGTTGACACAAATCAAAGAGGTCAGGTGAGAGGTGGCCCCCAAGAGGCTCCAAAAGCAGATCCGAATTAGGGGTTCACCCAATTTTTTAAGGACTCAGATGCGGCGTTCTAGTGAAGCCCCATCTCTAGCTCACACTCAGCTCAGCCCACATGGGAACTGCAATCGTGAAAGCTCTCACTGCGGTCGTGAGTGGATGCGTAAAGCTCCTCTCATGCTCCCAGCACATGCATATGATGGCCTTGCCGCCATATGGCCCTAGGTAAGTCTGCCACAAATGCATTTTGAGAGGGCTGAACAGTAACAAGCAGGAAATGGTTGCCTCCCCTGTGGCAAGCTCCTCTCAGGTCAATGGTGTAAGAGAGATTAGAATCAGATCCTCCGTAGTTTAGCATATTCCATAAAAAGGAAAGGTATTCAGTGGGACCATGGAAATGCAACGGAAGCATTTCGTGATGGCACTGAGATTACACACTCGTTTCTCAAAGTGCTTCTCCCGAAGTGATGCTGATTAATCTCTATTCCAGCCACTTGCAGCAAGCTGGGGATGGAACAGCAGCTCATACTTGTACAGACTCTAGAGCACACATTCTACTTTACATAAGCTCCAGATGAGCACTCTCACAGCAGGGAAGGGTAGTATATCCAGGGAGACCTGGTTTATCTGTGCATCTGCATGACCACTGGATCTACGAGGAATCTAATCTTCTAGCATGTACAGGTGCTGTATGAACTATTGACGTTTTAATCTGATGGCTTCTGTTCGTGAATCTAAATAGCAGTGGATTTGGATTAAGCAAGTCTGACTAAGAGCTTTGTTAGAGGTTGTTTATGGGGTGCCCCAAAGGGGCATATCCCTGTGCAGAAGGAGCTCATTAAGGAAGAGTGGATATGCATGAGACATCCTTGCTCACTATGCAATAACTTTAGACATGTTAAGTGCAAATCGATCAGAGTTTCATGATGCATGAAGCATGTGTGTCATAACTATATTCCCAATCATGCTGAAAGAAAACCCCTTACTCCCCTAAAGTGCACTGAAGAAATATTTAAATTAGAAGGCCGCATGGGTTCATAACTATGCAGGTAGCAGGTTATCATAGAATCACAGGACTGGAAGGAACCTCGACAGGTCTTCTAGTCCAGTCCCCTAGACTTGTGGCAGGACTAATTATCTAGACCATCCCTGACAGGTGTTTGTCTAGCCTGCTCTTAAAAATCTGCAATGCTGGAGATTCCACAACCTCCCTAGGCAATTTATTCCAGTGCTTAACCACCCTGACAGTTAGGAAGTTTTTCCTAATGTCCAACCTACACCTTCCATACTGCAATTTAAGCCCATTGCTTCTTCTCTTATTCTCAGCTGTTAAGAACAATTTTTCTCCCTCCTCCCTGTAATAACCTTTTATATAGTTGAAAACTGTTCTCATGTCTTCTCAGTATTCTCTTATCTAGACTAAACAAACACCATTTTTTCAATCTTCTCTCTTAGGTCATGTTTTCTAGACCTTTAATCGTCTTCATTGCTCTTCTCTGGACTTTCTCCAATTTGTTCACATCCTTCCAAAATGTGGCGCCCAGAACTGGACACAAAACTCCAGTTGGGGCCTAATCAGCACGGAGTAGAGCGGAAGAATTACTTTTCGTGTCTTGATTACAACACTCCTGCTAATACAGCCCAGAATGATGTTTGCTTTTTTTGCAAGAGTGTTACACTGTGGACTCATATTTAGCTTGTGGTCCACTATGACCCCCAGATCCCTTTCTGCAGTACTCCATCCTAGGCAGTCAGTTCCCATTTTGTATGTGTGCAACTGATTGTTCCTTCCTAACTGGAGTACTTTGCATTTGTCCTTATTGAATTTCATCCTATTTACTTCAGACCATTTCTCCAGTTTGTCCAGATCATTTTGAATTTTAATCCTATCCTCCAAAACACTTGCAACTCCTCCCAGGTTGGTATCATCCGCAAACTTTATAAGTGTTCTCTCTATGCCATTATCTAAATCATTGATGAAGATATTGAACAGAACCAGACCCAGATCTGATCCCTGTGGGACCCCACTCGTTATGCCCTTCCAGCATGACTGTGAAGCCACTGATAACTATTCTCTCAGAATGGTTTTCCAACCAGTTTTGCACCCACCTTATAGTAGCTCCATCTAGGTTGCATTTCCCTAGTTTATTTATGAGAAGGTCGTGCGAGACAGTATCAAAAGCCTTACTACAGTCAAGACATACCACATCTACCGCTTCCCCCCATCCACAAGGCTTGTTACCCTGTCAAAGAAAGCTGTCAGGTTGGTTTGACACAATTTGTTTTTGACAAATGACATACTGTGATGAAGCAATGAGCTGTGTAATTAAAATTTCCATTGGAATTAACCACTAGTTATTATGTAACAAACCGTTGTTCCTTGTTAATTATGAAATTGACCTCACAGATGAATCCTAATATTTAAAAGGTTAAAAAGTGCCAGTCCTGTTTGTTGGCATCAAAAGGGCACATCGGCTTCTGCCCTGTCCCCTCGCTCCAGGAAGAAGTGACTCCACACCCAGTTGGGCAGGCCCTTTTCTCAGGCCTTCGACTTTAAAATTAGCACAGCACAATTGTCCCTTCCCCCCTACTCAGGGTCTTCCTCAGGGGCCTATCTACTCCCTACTGGGTTCCATACGAGAGGCCACCTGTCTGAGAGTCCAACCCTGCTCCGGAGCTGCCCACAGGAGCCAGCCAGCTTCCTGTTCCCCAACCCCAGTGGTTTCCTATCAGCACCTCCCTGCTCCTGGCAGCTTTCTCCTCCACTGGGCCACCAGCTGGCTTTTGTAAGCACTTGATCACTAGCTGCTCTCTCTCAGCTGGGAGGGAGCTGATCCTTCGCAGATGAAGCTGGGCCCAACTCCCCTTAAAGAGCCGGCCACCCCGTAACAGGATATTATTAAACCATATTTATTTGACACAGAGAAAGATTTTTTCTACATTGTGGAAGATTCTCTGGGCTAGATTTTCAGCCCTCAGCTTCTTCATGCAAAAATTCCAATTGCACTCTGCAGGTGCAAATACCTGCTAGGTATTCCCATGCCTGCTCTTGTTGTTTAAACAGTCCTGTGGGGAAATGTTAAAATTTGCACCCAAAAAATCCATTGCGGCAAGTGGGTGCATGCATTACATGTACACGGAGGGACAGTAGGTACAGCCTTGGTTGTAAACGTTCTCCTCTCTCTGTGTAACGTGCATTATGAAACACAGAATTTGTGGTAATTATACAATTTTTCTGCAGTGACTGAAAAACAGATAGGAACAACCAGAACTTCTGAGAGCCAGAGTCAATACACACTCCTCCTACATTAAATTTTTATTGAATCCAGCCCTGAATCCAGCTGGATTCAAGGTTGCCATGCCATGCCTTTTGCATTTCAAGCGTTCATACAGGGTTTTGGAGCTTCCTATCCAACAGATCTTTACAGACAAACAAAAAGGGGAGCCAGCCTTTCTCCTGTAAGAGGATTAGTACAGTAATTCTCTCTCTGCCCCCAGCTGTCACCGTCGCCTTGCAAGATAACTTATTTCGCTTTGGCAGTAGGAGAGGGAAATGAAAGGAAAGGCCTGCCCAGGTTGAGATGGCTGCCTTGAGAGACACAAACATCGGCAGTTGTTATATTATTCAGCATTTTAAAAATACAAATACCTATGCAGAGATGGGCTTGGACCACAATGCCAGCTCCATGCGCCCTTTGCTTTGTTGGCATTTGATATTTGGATCGATATATTCTGGCTTCATTGCACCTCTGATATTAAGGGGTCTTAAACCTCCCCCCAAAGTTGGGAAGTTCAGAGTTCAGGATATGGAAATCTGCCAGCATTTACTTGGTGTTCAGAACCAAGGGAAGAGAAACCCAGCTCTGCAAGTCACAGTCATTGGGCCCAAGTTGAGCAGAGAAGGTCTCCACCTCCTTTAATCAGTTATATGATCTCATAAGAGATGATAAACATGGAGTCACATGCCATGCAGCATAGTTCATTGCTTAACTTCCTGTCTCCCTCTGTCCAGTGTCTGCCAAGATTGTGAGTTCATGGCAGGGACCTTGTCCTTTGCACATAGCTGTGAAATGCCACATGGATGCCAGACAATATGAACATTTCTAGGAACAAATGTGAGAAGGCAAACTTACAGGGGGCCCTGGAGGACCTGGCAGGCCTGGGATACCTGAAGTGCAGGTGCAGGAAGGAGTCAAGGTAGGGCAGGTCTCTTCATTTCTCTGAAAGAAAGCAAGAAAGCAAGAAAGAAAGTATGGGTAACATTCTCAAAAATTCAGTGCCATTTTCATGACTCAGGCAACTAAGTCTCATTGAAAGTAGAGCTGTCGATTAATTGCAGTTAACTCACATGATTAACTCAAAACAATTAATCGTGATTAATCGCAGTTTTAATTGCACTATTAAACAATAGAATACCAATTGAAATTTATCAAATATGTTTGGATGTTTTTCTACATTTTCAAATATATTGATTTCAGTTATAACACAGAATACAAAGTGTACAGTGCTCACTTTGTAATAAAAATAATATAAATATTTGCACTGTACAAATGATAAACAAAAGAAATTGTATTTTTCAGTTCACCTCATACAAGTACTGTAGGGAAATCTCTTTATTGTGAAGGTGCAATTTACAAATACGGATTTTTTTTGTTACATAACTGCACTCCATAACAAAACAATGTAAAACTTTTCAGCCTGCAAGTCCACTCAGTCCTACTTCTTATTCAGCCAATTGCTAAGGCAAACAAGTTTGTTTACAGTTACAGGAGATAATGCTGCCCGCTTCTTATTTACGTCACCTGAAAGTGAGAACACGCTTTCTTTTGCATGGCACTTTTGTAGCTGGCATTGCAAGATATTTACATGCCAGATATGCTAAACATTCATATGCCTCTTCATGCTTCAGCCACCATTCCAGGACATGCTTCCATGCTGATGACACTTGTTAAGAAAAGAATGCGTTAATTAAATTTTGTGTAGCAAAGTGACAACTCACCGGCACAGCACCTCCTGCTGGTCATCTGGGAATTCGCTCTTTTCCAGCGTTTGGAGCGCCCTCTGCAGGCCAATGTCTCGCCTACCGCTGGCCCCGTGTTCCTCCCAGACCCCGGTGCCATTTACCTTGGGGTTCTGCCCCAGCAGTACCCCATGGTCTTGGTCTCCCCTCCCTGGGGAACCCCCAACCCTCTAAACCCGCTTTGCCTCGGTGGCTACTGCCAGTCATCATCTAGCCCCCGCTCACTGGGGCCGACTGCAGTCTGTAATGGCCACTCATCATTGGCAAGGGGTTAGGACCTGCTGCCTTTACCTATCCCCTCTGCAGCCCCAGTACCTTTTGGCCTTAAAGCAAGGCCTGCAGCCTGGGGGTTTTACCAGGCTGGAGCTCCCCAGCTCCCTTGCCCTATTCCCCAGCCCTGCTCCCTCCAGGGCTAGAGTGAGACTCCTCCAGCTTCTGGCCCACGGCCCTCTTATCAGGGCCAGCTGGGCCCTGATTGGGCTGGTCACAGCTGTGGCTGCCTCCCCAAGCAGCCTAGCCTGGCTGTTTTTAACCCGTTCTCCAGGAGTGGGGCAGCTGCAGGCTGAACTCCTTGGGGGAGAATTGTATGTCTCCTGCTCCGTTTTACCCACATTCGACCATACATTTCATGTTATAGCAGTCTCGGACGATGACCCAACACGTTGCTCATTTTAAGAACATCTTTACCACAGATTTGACAAAACGCAAAGAAGGTACCAGTGTGAGCTTTCTAAAGAGAGCTACAGCACTCGACCCAAGGTTTAAGAATCTGAAGGGCCTGCCAAAATCTGAGAGGGATTAGGTGTGGAACATGCTTTCAGAAGTCTTAAAAGAGCAACACTCTGATGTGGAAACTACAGAACCCGAACCACCAAAAAAGAAAACCAACCTTCTGGTGATGGCATCTGACTCAGATGATGAAAATAAATACGCATCAGTCCACACTGCTTTGGATTGTTATCGAGCAAAACCCGTAATCAGCATGGACACATGTTCCCTGGAATGGTGGTTGAAGCATGAAGGAACATATGGATCTCTAGTACATCTGACACATAAATATCTTGTGACACCAACTGCAACAGTGCCACATGAATGCTAGTTCTCACTTTCAGGTGACATTGTAAACAAGAAGCAGGCGGCATTATCTCCCGCAAATGTAAACAAACTTGTTTGTCTAAGCAATTGGCTGAACAAGAAATAGGACCGAGTGGACTCGTACGCTTTGAAGTTTTCCATTGTTTTATTTTTAAATGCAGGTTTTTTTGTATATAATTCCATATTTGTAATTTCAACTTTCATGATAAAGAGATTCCACTACAGTACTTGTATTAGGTGAATTGAAAAATACTATTTCTTTTGGTTTTTACTGTGTAAATATTTGTAATAAAAATAAATATAAAGTGAGCACTGTACACTATATTTGAAAATGTAGAAAACAGCAAAAAATATTTAAATAAATGGTATTCTATTATTAATTGTGCAATAAATTGCGCGATTATTTTTTTTAATCTTTTGACAGCCCTAACTGAAATTAAATGGTACTTAGCCTCCTAAGTCCCTTTTGAACATGGGACTTAGGCACCGCTGAAAATTTTCTTTATCATTCCAGTACTTAGCTGGATTACATTTCCCATGATGCACCATGGTCTCCCCTCTTGGTGATATGAGGCAGTGCTTCATGGGAGTCCAAGGGCCATGGTGCATTATGGGAGATAAAGTCCAGCTGAGGCACAGTATTCAAATTGAAATATTTTGGTTTTCATCTGAAGTATTTCAATTTTAAGCTCAAAACCAAAACATTTTTGGATTTTGAGCATTCATTTTTTCAGGGAAAATCAAAAAACATTTTATAAAGGGAAATTTTCCAACCAGCCCTACATTTTATAGTCACTGAAATTTACAATAAATATATCCTGAGGAAAACAATCATTCAATCTACTCCTTTCTAAATATTTGCCCACAAAACAAACCACCTCTCAGTTCAGGAGGAATATGTTTTTTGTGTGCAGTAGAAGCCCAGGAGCAGAAAGGAATAGCAGGGGAATGTTATAACTTCAACTGACAAATTCAGGATTTCCGGTTCACGGGAGAATTTGAAATATCAAAAATTCCCACAAACTGGAAATCCCAAGAAAAAAAATCTTTCAGAAACCTGACACACGGCACTTCCAAAACCAAATATACTTGCCAGAACCCTGGCATCTGCTTCGTAAAACTGACATTCTTGTCTGCTGAATGTCAATTTCAGGCAGTAGCTGCTGGCGGTCCCAGGCAGGCTATCCCAGGCCAGAGACCCTGGGGCTTTCAGACTCATGGGCCAGCTGGTCCCCAAAGCTATTTTCACCAATCGTTTTAGGTTTGATGAATTGGCATTTTCTGATGCTTTGTTTCATTAGGAAAATGTCCAACCGGCTGTAGTTATAACTCAGAAATGAAGGCCAATAGCAGAGCTGTGTGGCTGACAGCACTGGCTTAGTAGATCTGATTCAAGTCAGGAATTACGTGCCCTGGTGGAGATGTGTTTGAGAAGCTCTCTTACCTGCTGAAGCCAACAGGCATTTTATTATTAATTTCACTGGGAGCAGACGCACTTGGCCTTAGCTCTAGCTAGTTTTATCGGTTTCTTGGGAAAAAATAAAAGTTCATCTTCTGGCCCTACCAAAATTCTATTTAAAGTGTCATTTCCTTGTGACACACTCCCCAGTCTCATCCCAATGAGCACATAGGTCAGTCACATCTTACCAGTGCCGGGAGATCACAACATCTATCTTCCTCTGCCCAGGAGTCACTGCAAACAATCTGTAAAGACTGCAGCTGGAACTGTGGAGCAAAGAGAATTAGACGAGTCATGAGAAGAGTTACAAATGTGACAGGTGGGTTGGCTGTGCAACCTGCCATTTCCATGGCCATACATAATTATTCTACCCGCTGCTGGAGAAGAGAGGCCCCCTAACAAGAATTTAGGTGTAGAAAAAAGGATAGAACTGCACAGTTTTTTTTTTTTTTTTAAATATAGTGCCTCCAGGTGTCCTGATGAACAGCAATTATGCAGGCTAATGCCCCCGTTATTGTATGTTCCCAACAATAGCTCACGCCAAGCCTTGTTAAGATGCCAATGAGAATAATAGCTCGTCCTACTGCAAGCCGCAGGGTGGTCTGTCAAGAAGTTGTATAAGTTCTTGGCCACTTCTGGCTGCAGTAGAATGTAAAAATAACCTTATGTAAGAGACTATCATGAGTTTTCTCCCCTTCCCCCTACCCACCACCCATACAGACACATTCTTTCAAAGGCAATTGTACAAACTGCAGACACAAGGCAATGGATACAGAATTTAGAAGGGGCGGATGGTCATTGGACTGCATTGCAAGTCTCAGGCCTTTGAGGCCAGAGCCTTGCAAAGTGAACTCTATAAGCTCATCCATGCTAACAAAACCTCAGTTTCTGATTTATTCACATTTCAGCAGCAGCCGCTCCCAAGGCCCCAGGTAATTGGCTTCAACACAAACCAAAATGTAAAAAGACAACTTTGCTCTGCTGCCACTCAAGAAAGTGGTAGAAGAACAAAAACAGCAGATATTCCTGGGAGATGCATCCTCCCCCTCCAAATAAATCTGCCCTCCTTCTCAGCCTCTCCCTAGACTGCCAGATCTTTCCGTTTTGATTAGCAAAAGGGCAAATGCAGCATGAGACCAAAAAAAGAAAAAGGGAGGGGAGATATATTTAAAACCCACAGTTTTTTAAAAATGCCATTTTTACCAAATCAAATCTCCCCCCCCAGGCATTTAATGATGAGTGAGTGGTGCGACTGGAGGAGTGGGTTGTGCAGCATATGGCTATAAAATGAGCCCCATACATCAAATGACACTTAGAGATGTCTTAAATAAGGTTTGATGATAACCAGTAATGAGGCACTCTGTCTCCTCAAGGGCAGCAGAGCTGCAGAAGACATGAAACTTTGTTAGGCTTGAAGCATGACGGGAGTAGAGAAGGTCTGGGCTGTTCATTAATAGCTCTTCAATGAGTGGATCCAGCTAGCTAAGCTGCTAAAAGGAAAAACCAGGGGGGGATAGAGGATATTTTCCTCCAAGGCAGAGATCTGACAGGGCTGCTGTCAGTCTAAACCACCACAGTATTTCTTTGGCAAATAAAATTAGAGCTGCTTGAATCCTGCTTTGTTATGAATCTGTTCCCATATCGTACTGCTCATTCCTTTGATGGCATTTCTCACGGTACGTTGCATGACTCCACTTCCTCCTGGTGTTAGCTGAGGCTGCATGCAATACAGACGGGCCAGATTGCTTGCGCAATGCTGCCTTCAGGTGTGGAAGGCTGCAGTCAGCTGATCTGTTCTTATTTGCACCCCCTAGATCTATGGTCAGAGTGCTGTGGAGCAGGCGCCGAATTCATCCTTGCCCTGCACCTGTGTAATCATTCAAACCAATGCAAATAATTCCCATGAAATCAGTGGGATTCAGGTGCCAAAATATCTTTGAGGATCTGGACCCAAGGGGCAGAAAACACTACCAGATCAGCTGCTGGAGTGTTTCTACACTTATTTTGCAGCGGTGTAAATGGCAACATGAGGTATAAGGCAATGAAGAATCAGAGTCAGTGTGTTTTTTGTCTCTGGTGCTTGTTTTTCTCATGGATCAATCAGCCCAAGACCATTGATCTTCAGGGCATGGCACAAAGCCAAGATGTTTATTTTTTTCCTTTACCTATGGGGCAAAAGTGGGCTTTTGTTTGCAACTGAGTCTGGTGTTGAGAGGGGTTTTTTGGTGACTACTCTGAGTATTGTTTTACAGTCATTCAAGGACAGTCATTCAGGAACAGTGCACTTTTGAGAATTTTAGACCAAATGAAACCCATCTGAACGCGTTGCCCCCGTGATGATTAGTATGTGGCTGCTGCCACTCCATGGGAGCTGATGTATAAAGCCTTCTCTTTTCGAAGCAATCTAGTAACCCTCCTGCCTTTTTCAGCCAAGTGCAACAGGATCTGTATGTCCTCAGGTCCAAGCTTATGTAGTATTAAAGCTCCGTGTAAGCTCCTCACCTACAGATCAGGGTGCGAGCTGATGTGACTACGTGGCACACACATGCTGTGCTACATCTCATCACAAACTCCCAAAGGTAGGAGGAGAGAGTGCAAAACACTGCATTAAAAATGCTCATCAAATTTCAAAAGCTGCAGAGGTGTATAACACTTCCCTACTTCACAGGGGGAACTCAACATGAGAGCAATGGGGAGAGGGGACAGTAATTCTATTCTGATTTGTATCCCAGCCAACCCTGAATTTAGACACAAGACTCCTCATTAAAACTGATAAACACTGGACTTACCGCTGCTGACCCACTCCTGGGTCCTCTGGTTCCTGTCAGTTTTCCTAGCATGATGAAGCCAGCTGTGGAGACGCTTCCCATAGCATTGATCGGTTTCTCTGCTATTTTCTTACAGTCCAAGTAGAGTTTGATCCTGAAATGGCTCACAGCTATGTGCACCTGGATAACAATTAAAAATAGATGTGTTAGTCCTCACCTGTTGGACGGAGGATTCTTTTTAATCATGTATCTGGCAGAGTTCATATCCACTTCAGCAAGCAAAGGCATCTTTTTTTGTGCCTGTAATGATCACAAATGATATTGGGTGAAAGCCCTAGAGAGTGAACTCCTCTACGGACAATAATACCTTGTCCTAAGGGACATCAAAACCACTGGAGAATCAAAGTTTCAGATGACTGGGGGGCGGAGGGAGCTAGTCCAACCAGCACTGACGTCTGCACTCAGGATCTCCTATTTTTAGCTCCCCTGACTATGAACAGGGGGCCAGTTTTCCCAGGGACAGTCAGCTCCTCAGCTCCCCAGTACTCCTGCAGAGTTTAGGGGCTATGCAAGAGAAAAGCTCTTCTTCAGATTCCCAGGCCTCTTCCCCAGCCAGCCCTGAGCAAGCCAGGAATCCTTGTGTGCGGAAGCCTTCAGCCCATAACAGTGTCAGTAAAGATGGCGAAAAGTTTCTGTCAAAAAAACAACAAACAGCCCACTTTATGCACTGAAGGCTTTGGAGCACAGGACTTTTGGCTTCCTCTAGGCCAACTCTTGGGATGGAAAAAAGGGACGCAGGATAGAGCTGAGAGCCGGAGCACAGTTCCTGTACAGTCAAACCCTGAAAGACATACACGAGTTCAGGGTAACCAAGAGCTTGAGTTAGCAGAGATACAGTTAATCAGACTTTGCCTGCACCTAAAGAGCCATAGGAGCCCACTGTTGGATGTCAACCCTCTTCTGGAGGAGCCATTCTTGGAGCTCTGATGTGGAGCAGATCAGCCTCCATAGTTTAGTCCGTGGGTTGTCTACTGGGACAGTTGTTAAGTAGAGCAGGGCAATTTTTTTTTGGCAAATAGAGGTTTGCTAAAAAATGCATTTTTTCAAAACTCCTCAACTATTCATGAATTTGGGTAGAATTCAGCAAATAGTTTTAGCTTGGAAAAAAATAAAAAGGAAAGGTTTAACCATTGTATTTTGATGTTTCTGAAACAAAATGTTTTGACATTTTGAAATGAAATAGTGTTTTGTTTTGAAATATAGCTAATTTACAACCAAAAAAAAAAGTGAGAAAACACCCCCAAAATGACCTGAAACAAAATGAAAAATTGCTTTGTCTGACTCAAATCAAACAAAAAAAGTCAGTTTCAGCTGGAACCAAACCACATTTCCCCCTCTCCCACCAAAGTTTTCAGTTTGACTCCCAAACCCAAAAGTCCATTATTTGCTCAGGTCTAGTTGTAAGGTGCTAATTTGGGTGGAGAGTTTTAATTTCTAAATTAGAAAAAAAAGTTGGGGACAATTTTGATGAAAATTTAAAAAAAAATGTTCCTTTATTTTCAGTCAAACAAGTGAACATTTTCTAAGTTTTTGAAGTTCAATTAATTAATTACAGGGGTGCAGGGAATTATTATTTTTTCCCTCCCAGCCAGTTACCTGGTCCAGATTTGAAGTGGTTAACTGGTGGTGAAAGAATACCCCATTAGCAGTCCCTGAGCTACGCTATGAAAGGCCTCTGCTTTAATACAAAGATCTCTCCTTCTACCCCACATGAAAATGCAGGGCTTTTCTTTTATAATCTTCTAATGCTGTTCTCAGTCTCACAGTTATTATTCTGTTTGGAAAGTGGTTATTAACAGCAAATACAAAGATGATGTTTGGTACAGATGGGAAAAAAAGAATGTGTTTTTCTCTTGCATATTTAACAGAAACCTGTATAGCCGTGCAAGAAGCCAGGTTGGATGGCAGTCAGCTGTGGGGCAGAGGCGATCTCACTGACAAACTACCCAAGGTGAGGGGCCAAGGAGAAAGAGACAGCAGACCTGAGATGATGAGTTCTTTGTGAATGTGACTCGGCTTCTTTTCCATAATGATCTGAACTGCACCTACCTAGCTGAGATCTTGCCAGGCAGGGCCCAAGCTTCCTTTTACTCCCTCTTGAATACATTGGGCTTTTAACGAGAGCGTTCAAGGCTTGCATTGTTGCAAGGTAAAGTCACCGTGGAAGGTCCTGGGAGGGAAGACACTCTTCCGACCTCTTGCAAGAAGCATTCAGGAATAAAACACTACCTACTCTGGCTGAGGCAATCCCCTAAGGAGTGCCTGCTGCCTAGATACAGGCTCTGGGGAGTGCAATAGAAAAAAGAACATTCTGTCTTTACACGGTGAGAAATTACAGTGCCCAAGCTCTCTACCATTTCCCCCTCATTTCTCCCTGTCTCCAAATCCCCCATCTATCTTTAACCATCCTCCTCTCCAGCCTCCAGAACACAGAGTTACTTCTCTTCATGAAATCTTGTTACAACCACCCCCTTCTATTCAGGTTAGGACTGATCTCTGCAAAAGTGTTTTATGGATCATGTATGAAGGATGCGCCACAAAAAGCCATTGTTTTCCACTGCTTTGTAAAATTGTTGTCCCAAAATCAAAAGGCAAAAAACAGCCTCATTTCTAACGACCTCTGACAAATCTGCCAGGTGCCCTCAACTTTGAGCTTAAAAAATGATTGCTTCTGGCACTTCAGCTGGGAATAATACCACCACCTAGTTCTTATCTAGCGCTGTTCATCTTTAGAGATCAAAGCACTTTAGAATGGAGGTCAGTATCATGATCCCCATTTTTACAGATGGGGAAATTGAGGCACAGGAAGGGATGAGACATGCTCAAGGTCACCCAGCAAGTCAGTGGCAGAGCTGGGAATTGGACCGAGGCCTCCTGAGTCCCAGACCCCTGTGCATATCCACTGGCTATATTGCCTTAGAATGTGCTCCATGGTAACTCACCTTTTTATGGGTTAGCAGAGTGAATAGCTGTGCCCACATGACAAACTGTGGGTCTATCACATACCCAATTGCCTTATTTCAGTACCTTCCTGTTTCCTACATTTCCCTTTTTAATTCTTACTCTCATATGAGGAAGAAAGTGACGGGTATGGAAGAGAAACCGGCGACTCCAGTTAAAGCCAGGAATAGAGCAGTCAGCCACTGGGCACGCTCCCCTTGCACAGGGATGGCCAGGGCACTGACACCCTGACCTGTAACCCCCTGCTAGCCTAACTTGTCCAGCTCTTTCACAGCTTATTCCATGTCCCCCACAAACACCTACTATTAGGCATATCCACCTCAACCCCAGTTCATACTACAGCCAGCCATTCCCAGTCCTTTGCCTCTCATGAGTAGGTGATTCCCTCTGCTGAACCAAGGGGTGATTTTACAGTGTGCACCAGGACTAGGCAAAGACTCGCAAATTCTTTTGCATTTAGACTGTGATTCTGCATAGACATAAACATACATTTAACTTTAAGGCCAATAGGCCATAAGTAGTCTCATTGACTTCAAAGGAACTATTTAAAAGCTTAAATCTTCTCATGGCTGGGACCAGAGTTGACATTTCAACTATACAGCCAGAGAAAAAAGGATAGTGCAATTACATGAGTACGATGCTATGCACCACTGGGACTACCACGCTGCATCATAAATGGACATGCATACACTCCAGTAAACAGATCCGTTGAGAGACACATATCAGGGCAACATTAAAATCAAAGTGAGTGAACTGAATCAGCTACTATGTTAGCTCTTATAATGCATCCCTTATGGAGAAAAAGACATATTTTTCACAGGGTGGTTATATCTTTGCTAAAGCGTTTTTATGAAAATATATCAAATATTTATACTGTACAAAACTGGCAAAATTTCATATTTAAAAAGGAAGCGCATGATTCAACATACGTTTTTTATATATATATATATATATAGCATTTCATGTTTCCACCAAATATTACATTTTAAATATGACAATTAGCCAAGTTTTTAATGTGTGGATATATTTCGTATACTCACATGTATTTTAAGTATATCTAACTATGTAATGCATTTTAAGAAATATTCAATACTTGGAAAATATGTATTTTTCATATGGGATGACTCAAAATTCCTTACAATTGCAAATCAACACAAAGAGGTTGGCCAATTTGCTAATGACTTTTTAAAGAACATTCTTATAACCACTCTTCAGTACAAATAATATATATTGAGTGCATTTTTTCTCAGCCTGCCCTTGTGAGATAATGATCTAAGTTACTCCCTCCCTTGATAAGGACCTTATGAAAGCTCCCATAGAATATCTTCTTCACTTCCTGTTGGTCAAAGGTGACTTCCTGTAAATCAGCCTTGTAGTCATGATTGAAATAGGTCAAGGATTTCTTACTGGCTACAGGGGAAAATAGGACAAATAAGAACTTAGAATTAAAATAGAATTTGATTTCACCTACAGCATGTTGAAGAAATATATAAGCTTAAACATACTGAAATATTTAATACTTGTCAAGCTATAAAAGCACAAAAAAGGAAAATAATGGTCAAAGTAAAGAATATATTGCAAAATGGAGTAAATAAAATTAGAGTTTTTAGTGGGTTTTTAACTATACAGATAAACATTTGCATATGTTATTTCAATAGCTTCTGTAATGTTCATGCTGGACACTGGCAAGTTTCAATAATAAAATTGTCCAACTGAGTATAGAAGTTGGTTCTGTTACTCTTTCAAATACCTGAATCTGATCTATACTACATGAAACCTTACAGTCAAGTATAACCCCGAGGAGTGGCTGGAAGTCCTCATCTGTTAGCTGCCACACGGCAAAGGGCTCTTTGGGAGCCTCTGGAAGGAGCCGGAGGAGGATGCTGATGGTGTGCGCAGACGGAATCCCAGAGAGAAGCACTTCACTGGAATGAGATAAGCAGAAGTCGCTCAGTGACTAATGATAATGAATGCCAGGGGCTTATGTTCTACCTTCCTGACAACCAGAACAGTTCTGAGCTACAGACAGAGTGATGTTACCGAGGCATGATAGCCTGAGTGAGGCTCATTTGTAGGCCAGATCCTCTGCTGCTGTAACTCGGTTGAAATTGAAGGACTTACCCCAGTAGAGAATCTGCTCCATATTTTGTACATTCCTCTCGGGTTTTAAAAGCACATGCAGAATTTTGCATGTGCAGGGCATCCCTGTGGCCTTATCATAGCATGACAAGGGAGGTCCAGGTCCAGTCATCATGGTCAATCTGTCACTCCCTGTGTTGGGTCAGGGAATGCTGAAGAGACAGTGAATGCAGCCTTGCATCATTCAAAAGAGAAATTTCTGGTAGCTTATGAGCTACTTTGATAGGCTCTGAAAGAGTCCTATCCAAAACTCCTTGTCAAGAAGAATGAATGATGGCTGTGATGGATGGGGTAGAAAACTAGGGGAAGATCTTCAGGCCTTGATAGAGGTACTTAGAAGTCCCTTGAAAAAAAGACACATGAGCCATACTAAGATCACTTGTGAAAATTCGGACTCAAAAATGAAACCCGTGAGAGGACTTGTAACAAGTCCAGCCATGGAGTCCTGAGAAAGTCTGGCTTTCTCTTCCAGACTTCTGTTCCAAACTTGTTACAAAGCACTTACTGCATGCAAATATCACTCAAAAGGCATAGGTCAAAACTGAATGAAGAAAGCAAAATTAGCCATGTTGCAGATACATTCATAATCTGCATGGGCCACATTTGCATGAGTAGATACACAACTCTTCAACCATCTTTTCAGGACTGCTTCAAACATAACATCAAGTTTTGTTTTGTTTTAAATGATATAATGTCCTTGGAAGGGCATATTTGTGTATCTGATACTCCTACTGGTTGAACAAATGGATTTATCTATGCTTTTTTAAATACTTAGAGCCTTCTGAATTCCCCTACTCTGTTTACTGTAAGAAGCTTTGCTTCTTTAAATAAGATTAAAATGATCCCAGTGCTGTAGTAATTACGATTCAAAATAAAATAAAACTGACTATTAAGAATCCAATCTCCCCTGATTTATACTCCATAATGCTACTGGGGTCATTGGCGCTGCCTGGAAGGAAAGTTGACCCATGATGATGCATAGGACTGTGAGAAGGAGCCTAATTAACGAGGTGCACAGTGAAGTCACATTCCAAAGTCACTGGTTAATCCTTCCTGTCAATCAAAATCAAGCTGCCCAGTGCAGCTATGAGCCTGTATTTTACAACAGTAATTGTTGGACTGCAAACCAGGAACATTAGGAGAAAGGGTGAAAGAGGTTAAAAAGGTCCTGCCCCAAACATGTTTCTAGCTGAGGCTTTGCCTCGAAGTTTGATCTTTTAAGTGCATGTGGATGAGGAGAGGAGTAGTCATGGAAAGAATTAAATGTATCCCCAACAGAGGGCAATTAAACAGAACTCTCTGGTCAGCACATGCTGTATTTGAGCACTTAATTCTGGACAGCAGTGATATTGAAGGCACACAGCTAAGACAGGGAAGGTCCCCATAGGCACCTAAAAATCTGACCTTGCAAAAACTCAACACCCCAATCACCCCACTGTATTCAGTGAAGTTCCTATGGGACATGTCCCATCATGTGATCCATCTTGAGGCAATTCAGGGGTTGATTTATGAATCAGCACACAATACATGTCTTCTAAGGGGGGAAAAAAATCTTTGCATTCTTTTTGGTTTCACTAGGGTGGGGTTAGCATTCATGGTATTTTTACTAGGAAATTGCCAGTTGAGTGTTCACTAGGCCAGTGTCTATACCCACCCCCACCAGTCAATACCTTTCACTGTGTGGACCAGAGCCAATGTTTATGCAACAGACAGAGAATAAACTCTTGTTGGAATCAATGCGGTTCTCAGCTACCTTCCCAAACTACCTTGTTCTCTGGGTTAGTTGAATATCTCTGAAGAGAGTGTAAGTACGGGTCCCGCTGAACACATATGGTTCCATGGCCACTCCTTTAATGGAGGCATATTCTTTTTCCACCAGTCCAAAAACCTCCATCATGTCAAATCCTGGAGCAGCCAGAGAAGGGCAGAGAAAGAAACACTTAGAGACAGTAGGGAAAACAATGGTTTGTAAAGGATCTGCCTGAGCAATGGTTGAGCTTTGTTTTCAACAAGGGCAAGTGCATTCCAATAAGAAGGAAGGCTAGCAGGTATAACTAATCATCAGACTGATCAAAACACGCTCCATACTGTGCCAGTGTTCTGACTTGGATCCTCTGTGTTTCTCATCAAAGTGCCACTTTGGCTTAGGAGAAATATTCACAGATCCATTTTCCAGATGCAGGTAACAGAGGAACAGAAAATTTTCAGGCTAGATTTTCCAAAGTGCCCAGAACCCAGCTCCCGCCTCTGGGAACAACTGCAAATTCTACCCATCTGGAATAATGGGCTGAGCACTTTTGAAACTCTGGCCCTAAGCGACTTGCTAAAAGTTACAGGGAAAGTTTGTGGCAGAGTTGGTGGGAACAGAACCTAATCCCTGAAGTGGTCAACCTTTGTCTACTCATTAGACCATACAAAATGCTTCAGATCTGTGTTGGTTAGGCCACCTGCTGAATGGAGATAGCAGTGCTCACCCCTGTGATGTTCTTTGACTTCCACAGATGAAAACTAACTAGGCAGGTGCAAAGAATTATTATTAGACATGTTTTTCAGCAGAGATAATTAAAAGCCCAGAGAGGTTGAGTGAGCTAGCTGGAAGGGAGCGTTGCCTAGTTCAGTGGTTCTCAAAGCCGGTTCGCTGCTTGTTCAGGGAAAGCCCCTGGCGGGCCGGGCTGGTTTGTTTACCTGCCGCGTCCGCAGGTTTGGCTGATTGCGGCTCCCACTGGCTGCGATTCGCTGCTCCAGGCCAAGGGGGGCTGCGGGAAGCGGCGTGGGCCGAGGGATGTGCTGGCTGCCCTTCCTGCAACTCCCATTGGCCTGGAGCGGCGAACCCCCCTGAACAAATGGCAGACCGGCTTTGAGAACCACTGGCCTAGTTGATTAGGAACTGGCCATGCAACCAAAAGATTAATTTTGAGATAAATGATGAATGAATAATATTTATTATGGAGCAGAGTTAAGGTTGTTTTATGATAAAATATGATATTTTTTTACATTTGAGAAAAATGATATGTTTGTTCACTATGTGAGCAGTGTAAGATCCACTATTTGTTTCCTTGCTTTAACATCCTTGAGTTTTATAAATGATAGGTGACAGACTGTATTTACCTAGGAACCTTAAAAATATATTTGGGTTATTTGTTCCTGGAATGAATTAATTACTGCTCACAAAGGCCTCAGCCACTGTAGCAAGGCCTAATAAATAAGAGTGGCACTTTAAAAAAAAATCTACAAAATGAAAAAAAAACTAAAAAAATTTGCTCTGAAAAAAACACAAGCTATAATGAGTTCTGCCTTTTCAACTTGATGCCAAATATTATCATAAAAGAAGTGGATTCTCTCCAGTAATTGCTTACGGAAGGGAAAAAAGAGAGAGTTATTCTCTGCTGCAAAATGTATCCTCTCATGTGCGAGAGCCATGAAAGTTGGTAAAGTAAAGTATTTCCATTTCTCTCATCATTTTTCAACAACTGCCCAGAGGTGACCCTGCCTTATGCGGTCTACAAAGATTTTTCCCTTGACATCTTTGACATCTCATCTCCAGCTTCATGCAGCTTCATCTCTCTTTCCCAGCTCATCATTAAAGCTCCATGAGTCACTTTCTTATTTCAGATTTTAATACAAGCAGACCTTGCACTCGGGTGGTTTTTTACAGCAGGCTGGGAAGGGTGAGGGGAAATAGCCAGTTTGTTTTAAAGAGAAGGGGGGACTAGTTCATCATATCATTTCCCTTTCAATCTGTGCTCTCCCACCTCAGCACCACGGGCTACTGATTGGATCTTCGTTCTGGTGGGTATTTTGCATTTGGGATGCTCTAATGCACATTGTCATTATGCAGCATTTAAAGTGTTCATCAGATTATTCTGACCGGTTTCAGACCCATTTCTCTCTGATTTAAGAACCCTGGGATTGGCATATTATCACCTCCATTAAAATGTATATCAAATATAATAACAATGTTTAAAAGCAAAATTTAAATTACAGTTATAACCATATTATTAATCCACCAGTGAAACAGCAATGGCACTGGGCTATTTCTTTTGATGAATCACCTATATCATGCAAGACAGTTACAGAGACATACAGGCAAATAAATGTTTGCTTGGGTATTATGGCTTGATTAGTCTGTACACAGATTGAGTAGTCTTGCAGGAATGTGGGGAGAGAGGTCAAACAGGGCAGTATATGGGATCTTAGATACTTATCTGTCCCCCTTTACCAGAGGTTCTGAGCACCTCACAGTCTCTGACAACACGCCTGTGAGGCAGAGAAGTCCTATTATCATTATTCTCTTTTCATGGTTGCGGAACTCTGGCAGAGAGAGACTAAGGGTATGGCTATGTTTGAGCTGGCAGGAGTGATTTCCAGCTGACCACGCTAGCTCCGGCCTAGCTAGCGATGACTTAAAAATAGCACTGTGCCAGCAGCACCATGGATGGCTCCCCCGAGCACTGCTTGACCCCTGGGTATGTACTCAGACAGCTATCCTGAACTGTGGCTCATGCAGCCACAGATACACTGCTATTTTTAGGTGCTAGCTCAACCAGGAGCTAGCGTGGGTATGTCTTCATGAGCTGGGAATCACATCTCCCAGCTCAAATGTCGTCCCTTAAGCGACTCAAAGAAGTTGTGGTTTGAGCATTGGCCTGCTAAACCCAGGGCTGTAAATTCAATCCTTGAGGGGGCCATTTAGGGATCTGGGGCAAAAATATCTCTGGGGATTGGTCCTCCTTTGAGCAGAGGGTTGGACTAGGTCCCTTCCAACCCTGATAGTCTATGATTCTAAGTCCCTGGCAGGGCTAGGGATTGAAACCAGGTCTTCTGAATCTCAGGCTGGAGCCCTGACCACTAGATCTCTCTAGGAAGGTGTGGGGTTGGGGCTGCCATATAGGCAGTACAAGTCACTTCCTAGGTTGCAAACTATATATAATGCGTCCTAGAGTGTATAGAGAGGATAAACGGGGAGTAGAGTTCCCCTAGTTAAATATATACCATTTGAGTCCTGACACTAGCCCTGGGCATGTCTACATCCTTTACAACCTGCAGAGATTACCTTGGGGGAGGGAAAGGGGAAAACCTTCAGGCTGGGGTTACTGAAGGAGCCTAAGTGCATTAGGCTCACAAATCGCCTTGCAGTGCAAAGGCAGTTGGATGCCTAACTTCCTATGAGGCTTTGCAATTCCCAACCTTAACCACTAGCTGTTCCCCCAAAAAGGTTGACACAGGTGGGTGATGGGAGAGCTGAGGTGCATAAATCTACCTACCTAGCTTGGATGGATGAAATAAGATACTGAGTACAACAGGGAAATGTATTTCTGTTGCCCAATGTGGTGGGGAAAGGGAAAGGAAATGAAGGTGTTTGGTAGAGACATTTGTTGAGCTCTCCCTGGTTTCCTGCATCAGACTTTCCGGCTCGGCAACAGCACTCTGGGTGTGGGGAAGATGCCATGAATGTGTGCCGGGCAAGCTTTCGTAACAGCGACGAAGATTAAAGATTAGTCAGGATCAGACAGTGTTTTCACATTCATGACAGAGCCCACCTGGGACTGAGAACTAGTAAGGTACCTTGCAGAGAGCCTTCAGTGGAACTGATAGTGGGGCAAGCTGCAGGAGAAAAAAAATGGGAAAAATCGTGAGACCCAATGGAAACCAAACTGGCAATTTATTACAGGAATAGAGCAGACATGGCTGTGGTCTGCAGCAGAATGGAAAGCACATAAAGACCTAGTGAGTGAGTCTGTGTAGACATCTTGGCACATATACCGCACATATACTTACAATATGGTCAATTCCTTGAGGCCAGGGCCCAGCCTGATGGTAGCAATAATCATTACACTTATGAGCAATCCAACAGCATACATTTGGGCCATATTTTCAACAGCTTGAAGACTGGTTGAAAACTTGTACTCCATGCAAACTTGGGTCTATGACAAGAAGCTGCATATGCACTTAGCCAATCCGCACATGCAAATATGGAAGTTTGCAAGGTTTTGCATGGCTAACTCATCACTCAAGCCTTTGAAATGATTGTCCTCTATCGGCAGGCCTCTTCATCATAACTTTGTTTTGACTCAATCTTCTACTACTGCTCGCCCATTGTGGTCTTAAACGTCGTTATAATGGGCTTTTTCTTTGATATTTCTGGTTAGTTGTAGTCTGGATACCTAAACATGTAATGCATATGTAATTGCCCAGTTTGCATAAATGATTGCTCTAACTGCATTGCAAAACAAAGGAACACAATTGCCCAACCATTTTTGAGCATGGAGCTGAGATTTCATCTTTGCAAAATTTGCCTCTCTGCATCATGTTTAAGTGGCATAGACAAGATTCTCAGAAGCTAGTATAAACAACCACATGCACAAAATCTGTGCAGGCATTTACACTCAAAATGTGCATATGCAATTGCCATGGCTGCATATGCAATTGTGGTAATTGCACACAAAGACTATGCATGTCCAGGTAATTCTGAAAATCTGGACTTAAGTGCATTCTTTCATTTTTATTCATTTGTTATCAAACTTTGAAACTTAATCTTAAAAAAAAAATGGCAATCCTTTGCCGTTCACCTTTTCAGGAAATTCTCTGCTCAATCTTATAACATCCCTGAGGCAGCGAGAGCGAAATATATGGATGCTACTCATATAAATTAGGGACAAAGGACTAGAATCAAAAGCTCTTTGGTGACAAGTTACAAAGTGCTCTCCCCATTTAAGTGGTTTGCGTATGGCAGTGTTTTAGAAAACAGAGCATGAATGTTACTTTCAATTATTTGCTGCTGTTTAAATCCCAGGGCCATGGATGCCAAATGAAACTGGGACAAGGAAAATATTTGAAAGTCAGAGATGTCCCTGAAAATCAAGCACACTTGAGAGGTTGGCTATTTCCTAAATGGCTTTTTAGGTCACTAGTTTAATGCATCTTAGCAGCTCATTACATTAAGGTTGCATTATAAACGTTCTGTTGCTATTACTACATCATATGGCATTTCACAGCTCACCAGACAAGCAGGGTTCCAGTTTTCAGTTCTTGACTACTGTAAAAGGTAGGAGGAGCTGGTCATTCCCTCCCCATTCCCCGTGGCAAATAGCCCAGCTCACTGTGTTAATTTGTGACCCCTCTCACCCACCAAGTATGAGCCACAGGCGGTTGGTACCATAGCACTCCGGGGTGACCTGAAGGCTGTGAGTCTGATGGCTCTGGGACTATGGACATCAGGTACTAAACCAAATTGACATTTTCCACTGGCCTCCATTATTTTGAGGTACATTGGTTTGCATGCACATAAAGCAAGTTTTTCTTTCTGGAAGAATTCTGTAGACCTGGGATTAGAACCAGTACTGTGCGATAAAGAAATGGAATAGGGTTCTATTGAAATGATCAGTTTCTGGTGAGTTCCACCTGTGACCCTCCTGCTCTCTCTAAGAGCGCTCCTTCTAGGTCTTGAGCCATCCCTCTGTCTTGGGGTGGAATCACACAATTCTCCCACTCTCAGACCCAGCCCTGGGTTCCAGTCCCCTGTGTATCAAGTGTGACCACCTCAGCAGGTCGGACTGACCTCCAGCCCCTGCAGTTCTGTTCTCCCCGGGCAATGACAGTGCCAATCAGCGACCAAACAGCCTCCTTAAAGCAAAGTGTCATTTGTTCAGAACAAAAGCATTTCAGAGAACCCAGATCTCAAAAAACAGCAGAACAGCCTGCACACACTTCCCCTAGCTGGGGAAGTGCGTCTTAAGCTTCAGAGTCTTCCCAGTTAAAATTCCAGATGAGCCCTCACTTGTAACGCCGACAGAGCCCGGTCATTCATAGGCGAGATGGAACCTGGGTCCTCTGAAGCTTAGTGTATGAGTCTCTAATGCATGAGCTAAAAGCCACATGTCTCTTAGCCCAGGCTGTAGCAGGCTCCTCAATCTCCAGAGGGGGATAGAGCACCACACCAATCAGGCATAGGTTACACCTACACCTGCTGGGTTTACATTAGACTCATGCTGGAAAGATACATGTCCCCTGCATCATCTTCCATGGTGTGAGAAATGACTTACACCCAGTCCTACTTGAAGTGCTAAGCCCCAACAGCTTGAGTTGCCACTGCAAGAGGACGCTTGTGAATTTCAGCTTTCTCCCACGTGACTTACCTTCTGTTTTGACGGGAATGGAGCCTTGTGCTGAGGGCAGTTTAGCCAAGGCAGAAGCTGTAAGAATAAATGCATTTGTGAGTCCTGATTCTGGGACTGTGATGTTTGGCTCGCTATTGTTCATGGTTATTAGACCTTCCCTGTGCTCCCTTCTGACTGGAAACAATAGCTTGGGAACGTGATAGGAAATGGGCACATTGTTCCAAGTGGGGACCTATTGTCTCCAATCTCATTCCCCTTTTTAAAGAGGTTAGAAGTTCACTTTCCTACTGGAATTTGCAAAAGGGCTGAGGACTTAGCTCCCTTTCCAGGGCACAAGTTGTACCCTGTAAATGTTGCACCCTCATTTTTGTGCCTGCAGAATGGACCGCGGTTGTATATCCAAGTACATGCATCTCTAACTATCTGATTTGCAAACACAGACTGGTAGCTACATCTATATTTTCATTTGTATTACTCAGATTTATACCCACAGTTCAACTTTCTGTGCAAATTACATCTGCAAAAGGGTGACCAACCCTTCTGAAAGGCCTGCCCTACATGTAAACTGCTTATCCTACACAAGCAAGTAAATCTTCATATACTTCCAGGGTGAAACTAATCTGAGGAGTCTCTCTGTTGACTTCCACAGAGTTACCCGGAGATTAATTTGGCCAAATAGGTCTCTGGCCCTTTAACTTCTAACGTTGCATTTCCCGGTTACTCTTTCCAAGCCACAGCTTAATAGGGGTAATGACAGCACCACACTTCTGTAAATTATTGGAGATCTCTGGATAAAAGGCAACGCATCAAAGGTAAATGCTTACTGATTTGCCTACCAGTTTGGCCAGTGGTGGATACAGCGTCACTCTCTCCTGTGTCATGGACAGCAGAAACCATCACCTTGTATTCTGTATTGGGAAGCAGTGACTGCAGGGTCACTCCGCTGCTTTTACCAGAAACCATTATCTACGGCAGAGATGGGAAAGACTCTTTCCGTTTTTATTCATTTGCGGAGACAAGTGGGCAATACAGGGCAACAGCAAAGCAGT
Source organism: Mauremys reevesii (assembly GCF_016161935.1). NCBI lineage: Eukaryota > Metazoa > Chordata > Testudines > Geoemydidae > Mauremys > Mauremys reevesii. The sequence goes on along the minus strand of NC_052635.1, from coordinate 43,704,129 downwards.
TTAAGGGCTGATGACCCCACTCCCCTTCCCGGCTAGAACTGGGAAAGGTTTTTCACCCCAAACTTGTTTCTGCCTACGCAACAGCTTCAGCGCCATTGAAACGTTCCTCAAGTTCATGTTGGTTCCTCCAAACTGTTTCAGTTGGTGGGGAGGGGAGGGAGAGGAGGAAATCCCCAAAAATCAAAATGTTTCCTTTCCACATTTTATAAATGAAACATTTCAATTTTTCGGGTTGAAATCGCCTTCAATTTCAACATTTCCTTTCATTTTATTTTTACAAACATTTTAAAAAATTTAAAAATGAATGAAGCAAAATGAAACAATTTTGTCTCGACAAAATGTTTCATTTGACCTCAAATGAGTTTTTGGTTGCCATGAAAATTTTGAAAAAATTCATTTTTAATTCAACCTGAAAATACTTAAAAAAATTTTTTTGGAATTATGAGCAAAACAAAAAATCCTCTCTTCTCCCAGCACTTTTCCTGCAGACCCCCGCCCCCCACCGCCAGCCCTTAGATTCCCGCTAGGTGCCGAGACTGCCCCTCGGCTCACCAGGGAAGATTTTCAAAGGTACAGTGGGGAGTTAGGCATCCAGCTGCCATTGAAAGTTTTCTTATTTATTCTGGAAAATGTCCCCTGTTAGCATTTTCCTAATGGATATCTAAATTGGACAAGCCTACCGGTCTCAGGCCACTGTTGCCTCAACTAAATGGAAACACTGAGGGAGTTTCATCAGCCATGGTTTCTTGCTTTGGTTTCCTATTGAAGCTATAGCCTGGAGGAAGAAAGTCATCAGCCCAGGCTTATCTAGGTGCTGGGCAGCTCTGTATGAACATGGGGACATTCTCCATCCAGATGAATTTCAAACTTCCTTATGGTACTGCGGTCTAACTGGGTCTAAATGGAAAATTTGAGTGATAAAGGTTAATGCTGAATCACTTTAGGTCAGAGTGGGGGATTTGTCCATAATCCTTCACCTATTGGAAAGGCAGCACTCTGGTTTATGACGAGGGAGAGGATAAAAGAGGCGGCTGTAGTCTGAGGGGCTTTGACTGCAATGAATTCTCCTGATGTTTTATACAGAAATCCATGCAAGAGCCTAGAAGGCCTTGGCTTGAATTCACAACTGAACACGCCCTTCCTGTCTCCAAAGCGCTGCCATTAATCAGACGGAGGAAGTGAGTTGCTCTTGTACTCTTGACCAAATTTATCCTTGGGGTAACCCCACTGAGTTCAATAGAGACACATCAGGGATGACACTGGCCCCGTGTCTCTTTAGTCAGGTGCCTGGCATGTCCAAAAGCAACTAAGGACTTACTGTTTGCTGAGCGCTGTCATCAGATTCAGGAGCGTAGGTTACTCTGTAGTATTGTATGTGGCTGCCAGGGGGTCTCCAGTGGACCTGCAGGCTATTGGGGGTCTCCGAGTCTATAAGGAGGTTGGTGGGTGGGCTCTGGGAAGCTGCAGCAGGGAACAAAGATGAACTAGATGATGGGCAGATAGCAATGGATACAAACTAGGCCAAAAACACTCCCTGTCTAGCACATTAGTAAGTGTTTCACTGCTCTGCTACCATAATAGTGAGCACTCAGAACGGAGACAGAGGGGCGTCACCTTGGGGCCAGGGAATGACAGAGACCGGGTTCTTGGAGGGGAGTGGGTTGCCTAAGGGTATATAGAGAGGTCTCAACACTGAGACAAGAGAGGCCTGGGAGCTGGAAGAAAAGCTTTGGAGAGGAGACGGGAGACCTAGAAGCATAAAGAAATATAAGTGTACCCCATAGATACCCAAGGTGGCATGTATCTCTGACCCAAGATATAAAGAAGGCACATTGTGAATTGGCTTTAGAGATGGTCAGGAGTGGATCGAACATTCCAATTTACTCTGATGTCATCGCTAAGTTGATATTGTCCAGTAAATGCAACGTCCATCTGTCCCTTCTTGTTTTTAAATTCAATTTCTTACTAAAATATTAGCAGCCTTGCAGAGTGTGACACCCATAGACTTCTGAAGATGTTTCATATGAAGTTTGGGTGCGATTCCCATTGCATATCCTGAGCTGAATGTGACTCCTACAGCAGTAAGGGTCTCAGAGCCTAGGCTCCAGACTAGGCCCAATTGTCTATGCTGCAATTTTTAGCCCCAAAGCCCAAGGCCTGTGAGCCCAACTCAATAGAGCTAGGCTCTGAGACTTGGTGCTGCAGGTGTTTTAGTGTAATGTAGACACACCCTAAGACAATGGCTGAGGAAGCCAACTGCAAGAAAGGGATAGGCAACCTCTGCTTGACGTATGGTTCAAAGATATCACAGGGCTTCAGAGAGAAATATGGAGTCACCCAAAAAAGGAGTTTGTTGCTAAATGGTCTCTTGCCCAACAGTTAGAGTCTGGTCTTGAAAACCAAGAGGGGACAAGGCTGGCCCTAAGAAGGGAAAGTCTAAGGAGGAAAGAAGGAAGCAAGGTAAACTGAGAGAGGCAAAAATGTAGCAGATGAACCCAAAGGACAAGTAAGGACATGGCTGAATCCAGGATATGAGCTCTCTCTTCTCAAGCTTTACCTATAACACAAATATGCCCTTCTGCCCACCCAGAGGACTGAGGTCACCTCAGAATGTGCTTTGAACGAAGCTTTGTGGCTCGCTTTGCATTCTCATTGATTTTCTCTCCTTTTTCCTGGATCAAATAAGCTTGTTTTATTGAAACCAAATCAAAAGCTATTGACTGAGCCTTGAGGGTGCTGCTGCATGGCAGCCCAAGGTGAGGTAAACAAGGACAGGCTGAAGTGTGTTTGTTCTGGGGTGAAGGAGGGGAGCAGTCTCTCTGGGCCCAGGTCAGGTTCTTGAGTCACAAACCAAAAAAACCACTATGTTCAGAAAAAAGTTAAGGTTGAAAGCGAGTTTCAGCGGAGCCCAGATAACACCTGTTCCCACCAGACTCCCCATCACGAGATCATCTAGGCCTGCTCAGAGTGGGATTAGATAACACAGTAGTCAAAAAATGCCAGTGCCTTGTCTACACTAGCACTTCCACCAACGGTGCTGGTGCTTAATCAATGGTAGGAGACTTTCTGAAAATACTCGCTGTATGCAAGGCCAGTGAGGGAGGGAACATCCCCCAGTGGCACCCTCACTTAACAATCCTGCATTATCCCATGCTCTGTGGGTGCTCCCCAGGTCCGGGACCCACCACCAAACTCAGACCCAGCTCACTGCCTTCAGGTGAGTTTAGCTGATGAACCAGACGTCCTGACTGGCTGAAGACTTCAGCAGGCACACCCTGAAGCCCTGTATCAGTGCCGGGTCCCTGGGTGCTCAATAGCATTCCACGCCCGCTGCTGGGTTTCTGGTTCTGCTCCTAACTCCTTGTTCCTGGCTTCTTCCCACTGACTCACGGTTCCTGGTTCCTGCCCTGGTGCCAGCCCCTGCTCTGGCTGATTCTCTGGGTCTGACCCTTTGCTCCTGATTCCCAGCGCTTGGCTCCAGCTTGCTCTCTTGGCAACTTGGCTCCTGATTTGGCCTCTGGCCACTAGGCCCTGTCACCTCCACACCGACCACAAGGCCAGCCTCCCACCCTGACCATTAGGCAAGACCACCCCCAGCCTGCTCCATAGCACCCAGCGCCTCTCACAGGTTTGCTGCCTGTACTGGCCATTTCATTCAGCTAGGATGTGCCACCAATTCACTGTTTCCCTGTCGTTATTTTAAGAGAACCCAAGCTAACAAGATAGAGTAAGTTAGCGGAAAACTTCAAAGTCGGAATCACTTAGAAAGCTCCCAGGGCCCTGCAGAATCTGACAGCACGGATCTGACAGACAGGGGAAAGGTCACATTTCTGGGCTGCCCAGGAGGAAGTGAGTTTCTCTGACATGGCGAGTGCCATCTGTGCCAGCCTCATGTGCTGCCCCTTAAACCTTTTCCACGCTTCCTTCACAGCCTTCTGATTCCTCAGTCTAACGGGTATAACGTACGTGTCCTCAAATCAGGGTAAAGCTCCAGAGCGCTCTGCTCAGCGGCACTGCTGCCCGTTTCAAATGTCCCTTCGGAGCCTTATCCATCATCATTACACACACGATGCAGCTGAGTTTCTCTTGCCCTCATTGCTCAGTATTCTGGATTCTTCCCAGCATTTCCGCTCCTCGCCATTAATTTCATTAAACTTATTTACTAAACTAAGCATCAGCTTGCCCAGGTTTAAGGACCTGTCTATTCAGGACTTTGCCACTGTGGATGTTAGCTCCAGAGGGTGACAGACCAACCTGTGTTCTACTCTCAGGCCAGGTATTTAACTCCTGGGAGTGGAAAAACCCAGCTCACTATACAGTTAGAGTCCTATGTTTGTTCCCAGGCATTCCTTTAAATGTCACATCACACCCTATTCCTAAGAGGTTGGGGCTCTGAATCACCGTGCTGGACAATAATGCCAGGTCGCAATGTACTGATGAAGTATCATTTCATGCTCACCCAGCATCACCGCACATTGCTGTAGTTTCGAACACAAGCATTGAAATGTGTGTGTGGGGGGGTCCAACTTTGATAATTTTGTCCTTCAGGACAAATGCAGATTGGTGGCAACCTTAGGTGGAGGAGGAGTACTTTGCTCCAGGGAAAGGGGGTGGGATGCCTCACTTCACTCATCTGAGCTTTTGAAAGAACAGTCTTGGTGGGTTTTAAAGGGAGTCCCATCCCCCCTTCTCATGCACAAGGATGGCAGCTGCCTTACAATCCTTGAAAGGGAGCAAACAGGAAGATCGTTAGGTTTATGGCACAGATACTAAAGACTCCGATAGGTCCCAAAAAGATACGCACTGTTACATGATATCCCATTACTGTGCACAAAGGGTTGTGTGTATGCGCTTTTGTGTTATTATTAATAATAATTACTTGCATTGTGGTAGCACAGAGAGGTCCCAATCAAGCATCAGGGCCCACTGAGCTAGATAATGATAATGAAAAGACGGTCCCCTGCTGCAAAGACCCTACAATCCAAGTGTAACACAAGAGAGAACAGGTGGTTACAACGTCTATGTTGATTCTAAACCGTGCCCTTTGTAAGGGAGCACACTGCCCTGCCAAGTGACGGATTTTTGTGACAGGGCCTGTTGTCTGCAAGAGAGAGATGTCCTGTAACGTCCACTGAGCACAATCTATCTTCACAGAGTTTTGTATGTGGATTGAGCAGGGAAGTAGTCCTGATTAAAATGAACTCGCTGTGCTCACCTCAGCACCAAGGCAGGTATTTAGTTCCACATTGCAAAGCCAGTACACAAAGGCAAGTCATTTTTCTCTTAACCTTCAAGGAGGCCATATTCCCCTGGGGAGAACAGAGAAAGAGAGGCGCTCGTGTTCCTCACGCTTCCTGCATAGCCTCAGGCTTCTAGAGCAATATCCTCACTTCACTGGCTGCCCTGAGGTTACTGTATTTCTTGCAAGATGCTGCACACAATTTAAAAAAAAAAAAAGAACTTAATGGTTTAGCCTCTTCTTATATGGAGGGGTGAGAAAAAAAACAACAAAAAGAGCATGAGTCACTTTTCATCCCACATATACACCCCGCTCTGCACCCAGGCTCTCTCTTGTCACAGCATGCGTGCACCTGCTGGCTACGATGCAACAGAAGCCTTCCACTCGGAGGCGGGCTTGGAAGATTTTTGACACATCGTTGGTATTTCATCCCGCAAACCTTGGTTTTAAGAAGCATGTCAGAGTGGGGACTGAGGAGGAGTCATACAATTAAGCGGAATGATTTTCTCAAGGATGCTCAGTTGAACTTGGCCACAAAATAGAGTGAGAGTCTTTCCCATAACCTTGCCCAGTCCCTCCCCTCTCTACCAGGACACCGGCTGACTTAGCCTTTTTCAAGCTATTGGGACCACAAGCCTTCTCGGGGCTCCCCAGGAGCTGCACTCTCTCTTTGAAACAACCTCCTCCTCTTACTTCACTTTTCCTCACTGGCATTTTCTCTTTTAAATTGAGAGACAGATTTTCAAACACGTTTGGCATCAGAGTTGTGCACGCAAAATCCAGTCCCAGTTAATCTACGCACTTATTTTGATTGCACGTGCAAACTGGGTAACTGCACATGTAAATTAAGCATGCACTCTGGCTGTGTAACTGCTGGCCTAATTTGTTGAGCATCGGCCCTTTGACTGAATTAAGTGGCAGTGAAAGATTGCTATCCATGACACACGAAATCCCCTATTCACTCATTGGAAAGATATATCATGGGCAGCAGGAGTGCAAGCTGCACCCCCTTCATTGTCCCACCAGTGGCTCTCAGACTTATTCCAGCTCTACCAAAGAATGGGAAATATACACCTGAGGGTCAGTTCTGTCCTTGGCCTGTCTCCTGAGTATGCCAAGCACGACACAGACAAGATTTGCAGTGGGTTGTGTGATGTGGATCTGGTCTGAGCTCACCGCTCAGGTTTGACATTGTGGAATTCACACCTTGAAACCTCCCTGTTTGTTTACTGAAGCGTTTAAATAGCTGCAGTTATCCCTCTGGCCCGTACAATAGTATGATGCACAGTCAGTCTGTTGCATCAATTCACCTTTGTGCTGCACAGCACTTGGAAGCTCGCCTGAGGTAGCTTTACGCAAGATACATTATTATTATTCATTATTCATAAAAGCAGGGCTTTGGATTCCAAGACAGCCATTTACTCTGAGCTTCACCAACTCACAAAACACAAAACCAGACAGAACGAGTTTATTCTGCAAAGACTGTTGGGAACTAAGAGGAGAAGGAGCAGATCACAGATATTAAATGACTTGTGTTCCATTCACTGCCCGTAAAGCCATTAGACAGGGGGTATTCATTAAGAGGACATTTGGGAAGGCCACTTTTTAACTTCATTCTGTCGGCACCAAGCAAGATTCAGACTTCCCCTTAGAGCGGAGTCTGATCGCAAGGCTCACTCTCATTTTTGGAAGTGCCCCCAATGAAGAATGACTCAGCAATTATGACCCCAAATCATTCCTCACCTTCCTTAATAGACAGCACGTTATAAACAAGTAACATTAATCAGGCAACATCTAGACAGTGAATTAAACAGCCTACAGAAAGTCCGTGCAACTCACTCCAATATATTCTATATCCTCTTATGGGGAAAAAGGAAACTACATTTCAAAAACTATTGGCTTATAACACCAGCCTGCTTTCTTGAGCAGACCGCAAATCTATAACGCATCAGCCATCCAGCACACTGTCTGCAGCACTAGGGACTCGCCCAGTACATGTCACTTGAAGTTAAGAAACACATGTCGACTTCATATGCAGTGGTACTTTCCTGGAACATACAAAGCCTCGTGTGGTACAGAGCGCACCCAGCTAAAGGGCACTCCTACAGATGTACAGGGAAGACTATGTTGAGACAGATGTCCCAGGTTATAATGATTTTTCCATGAGGCTTTTAAAAGACAGAGCCCTGATCACCAAGGAACAGTCACTCAGTGGGTTTATCTACATCTGTGTCTAATAAGGCCATTTTACATGTTGTTCTAATACATTTCTTCACTGCTCAAAATACTTCCTAAAAGTGGATCATTTTAGCCTTCCATCAATTCACCAAGAGGCATCAGAGATGCAGAGACCAGCAGTCGCCAAAAGAAGTTCTAGGTGCAATCCTGCCTCCATTGACAGCAAAGGGCGTTTTGTTACTGACTTCAATGGAGCCAGGGTTTCACCCCTAGAGCACCAAAGCAAAAATCACACCAGGGCAGGACCAAGGTGCCATCTCACAGCTTTTCAGGGGGGAAAGGGGAGCACACGCCTGTAACTGATATTATTAGTCTTCACATGCACCCTGCCTGTTCCCCCTAAAAATATCTACACAAAGATACATGCACTGGGACCTAAATTCCCCAGGGCAACTAGTGATATTGGCTGCCTCCATTTCTGGCTAATCCACCTGAAACATCTTCATAGAGGACTGGCTTTCAGAGGGGAGGTGCTCAAGACCCTATAAGGTCTCTCAGGTTGGTCACCCAAAATCACCAATCACTTAGTTGGTCCAACTCACACACCTTGCCTCTCAAGTCACTTTTAGACATTTAGGCCTGGGCAGTCCTGTTGTTCAAAGCTGAGTTATTGGTCTGTGACTAGTTCAGAGACTTCCTTTCCCTGAAGACCTAGAGATTTCACATTGGTCACTTACTGGTTCTGTGCAGAATAGAGACAGTGTCGCTTCGAGCTCCATCCTTGTAATATGCCCAGATGGATATCTGGTATTCTGTGTTCTTTTTCAATCCTGGTAAGCTGGCAACAGCCAGGTTCCCGGCAACAGACAGCTGTGGCGTGGAGGAGAAATGAATGTAAGTAGAGTTCCCAGGCAGCTGCAACTACCTGGTTGAGTATGGCATCTTAAAGTATCAAATCCTTTCATAACAAGAGTCACTGTTCTCTAACAAGTCTCTTCCTACAAAAGGACTGATCACCTCAGATAGAACGATCTGAATGCTCTTCGCATAAGGACACCCAGTGTTTGCAGAGTTATAAAGAAATGATGGTCCAACCAGGGGGACTATCATCAGGACCCTTGTTTCTGATGTTCTTGCAAAAGCCCAGCCACAGTTAAGTTGTTGACCAGTAAACAGAAGGGGGTGTTAAGTAGAAGCTCTCCCAACTGTGCCCTGACTCCAGTTACCAGCTTTGTGATGCTGCTTCTGTAACCTGCAGGATGCTTTGTGAAAAGCTGTGTGGCCACGCCTGAGGAATTAGAGGTCATCAAAACTCTACCCCATCTCCCCTCCGGCCCCTATTTTTACTTTAAATGAACTTTGCACAATAGAAGCTCAAAATCTCCTGAGGTTTAAGCCAATGGCGAGGAGAGAAGAGGAAGAAGTTTTGTTTATGGATCTCTCTCACTCTCTCTCACACGCACACACACACTTCGTGAGGTACTGCACACTGATGTAATTTCATTGAAGTCAATGGAGCAATGGTAATTCACACCAGCTGAGGCTCTGACCCATCATTTTGCGTGTGGAGAAGATAGGGGGTACCTACATGCTGGCACAGGACTTTGGGGCCAAAACCTACCCTCATAGCTTTCATAAGTGTATATGAACTAGGACCAAATTTGGCCCTAGTTAGTGTTCTGTAGATGCCCAGGCAGTCTGGACATGCTGATGACAGTTAATAGTTACTTTAATACCAAGACTTAGGATACTCATTCAAGAAGCTCCAGTTACCTTGCACATGTCTGCAGTCACTTCCCCACTCAGCACTACACTTTATAGACCACACGTTAATATCCATGTAGCCGTTGGCAGGGCATGTGATATATACATGCCCAGCAGCCCTTAAACAGGCAACACACCGTCTGTGATGGAAGTGGGAATTGTCTGCAATATTTTTATGAACTACGTGTATGACTCTGTACCTATCACCCAGTGGGTGTAGAAAGGTTAAAATGCTGCACTGGGGCAAAGGAAGAGACATGAGGTGTTTCATCACATAGCTCCTGGGAGGCTATGAATGGGTCATTAAGGGCTGGCTGGAACCAACCTATATCAATGGAAGACCCCACAGAGACAATGGGAACCCCAAAGCGCTAACTACTGACACTTATCAATGGGAGCTCCCAGCGGGCTGAACATGTGAATGCAGCATGACTTTGCAGCAGGTGGACAATGGGCGGAGGTGACAGGGAAAGGAAATGAAGATGGTCCCTACAGCAGCACAACTCATGGGAGCCCTGGCTTTCCCCAGTATGGACTATGTCTTAACCTTGCCTTATTTACGCTAACCGAAGCACTTTCCCGATGCTATATTCCAGCTGACTAATAAACACTTCTCTGTTTTGAAAAGGTGCATGGAGTCACGGCAGATACTTTCTGAACTGCACTGACCCCCGAAGGGAGTAAAAGTCTGAGCAGGAGTCTGCCGCAATGGGCAGAGCTCACAATGAGAAACAGGAGTGCTGGAGCCCAAGGCGCAGCCCAGGAGGCATTGAGGACCCATGGTCTACCCTTGTAGCAGAGTGTGACCCCTTGGAGGACTACAGTGAAGGGATCTTCCCACAGGACTGCTTAAAGGCCAGGGCATAGCATAGATCCTGTAAATCCAGGACACCACCTCATTCTCCCCAGGCCTATACTGCACCCTACCTCCTGGGAGCTCTCTTCTCCACGTGCATTCCATTTAATCTGATAAACCAGGACATCAGAGGCAGCGGCTGCTTCCCATTGCAACTGGACATTGTTTCCTGAGAGCTCAGTCACCTTCAGGCCACTTGGTGGTGGAACCTTTACTGAAAGACACCAAGAAAACAAGCGTCAGGAGCCAAGGTACAGAGCAGATGGTCAGGGAGAAAAGTATTCACCAGCAGCTGTCGCTCACCAGCCTGCCATTCACTTCTTCAGACCCCAAATGACAACAGCTCATCATGAGGGACATGGATAAAATATTTGTAAACACTAATTACAGATGATTATTGTATTTGCGAGAGGACATGTGCAGTGCTGGCACTGGGAGCGGGAAGATACCAGGAGTGGCTTTCAAGGACAAAGACGTTAGTATCATGCCATGTGCTAAACTCCTGGAGAGGCAAGAGAGTCTTTTCAGGAGTCTTCCTTACTTTTATCATTTTTTATTAATTTGTTTAAACTTTAGCTCTCCTAAGAGTTCACAGGACTCCCAGCGGCAGCCTGGGCCAGGCACGGTATAGACAAGCATACAATGTAGCAGACCCATCTTGGCATATAAATAATACAGCTGGACACACACACAAATCCTGCAAAGGTTTGAGTTTTGCCCTGCTGGCTTTTACACCCCCTCCATTGGGTTCGCTCGCTGAGAATATTCTAGCATATGCACATTTTAAGGCTGAATGCACAGGTACCCACCCAGTTTGGTGTGCTCACTGCAGGAGAGGCAGCGAGGACACGTGGGAAGGGTTTTAACCAGGCTGTAAGTTTATTAGTCAAATTACAGCCAAAGTTCCTGTCGAGGGACAGCCCAGTGCAGTCACTTGACAATCCCTTGATCCTTTGCCAATTCTTGGGGTGCTCCCAACGTGGGGGTAGCCAGTCATCACACTAGGTGATTCCCTGCGCACCTCCACCCGCATCCCTCCCCCTTTCAGGGGTTGAAGCAAGAGAGGACTTTGCCCTCCCAGCCAGCACTGCCGTAAAGTGCATTGGTGGGGTGGTCCCCCCAGTCTAGTGTCCTGTGTCACGTTTGTCCCCAGGGGGTTAGACGTGATGCCCCCATCTCATAAGAAGATGCTCTTGGGATGCCCACTGTGTTACCTCTTTGGATCTGGAGCCTAAATCAGCAAGTTCCAGCACTGGGCCCCTGCCAGAAGTTGCAATAACTAAACGACTCTCCCATAACTCCCGTCTGTGCCCTCTGGGAAGGGGGGAATTCCAGCCCTCCAGTTGCTTCACAGCGAGGAAGGTGAAAAAACCCACCAGTCTCAGCCACACCTGTGATATGGGAAAATGTTCCTTCCCAGTCCCAAAGCTGTGGGTAGCAAAGCCTGCAAGAACTCAGGAAAGGGGCATAGGGGCTGACTGCTGGAATGTCAGAATGTCACAGTCTGTTTGCGGATGATTATCAAATGGGAAAGCAGGAGGAATTATCTGAATAACTTAATTATTGCAAATTATTTACCCAGACCTAGCTGTGATCCATTGGGTACTGTATAATAAGAATTAAGGCAGGCTTCTGTGTGTCTGTTTTCCCCCTAAAATGGTGAGACTTAATCTGCATTTCAACTTTCCTTTACAAATATTTTTGATGGCCTTTTTCAATTTGCTGTCCCACTTTGGTGACTGGGAAACAGGGAGTTGTGTCCACTGAGGGAAGGAGTAGACAACCAGCTAAAAGCTTCCAGGCTCTCATATACGCCGCAAAAAACAGGAGAATGGGATGGAGGGAAAGGGAACAGAGCATACAGAGGAAAAAGGGGTCAGAGAAAGGGAAAGACAAGAGTAATCAACTAAAGGAGATAGAAAACGATTGAAAGGCAGAGGGATAACATGAGAAAGGACTGTTTGGGATGGAAGAGGTGGGCACCAAAGGGGGGAGAAGACACACACCCTTTGAATGACAGAGTTATTTATTAATTCCGGTGTTATTACTTCCCCAGCAGAAAAGGGATGACTGTATTTATCTGCTTCACTTGCAGAGTTTTCCTATACAAATAAGGCGCCATCCTCTATGGAACTTAATGCAGCTCTCAATGTTGCGAACTGGGGGTGCTCCCTGGTCCCCCTCCCACCACCAGGGAAGAGGGAGGAGGGAAAGGTGCTGCTGGGAGCCTGTGCCAAATCTTTCTGGAGCTGTTACAAAGCTCTGCAGTGACCTGGAAGTCAAAGGCTCCATCCCATTAGCAGTCCCCTGACTGCCCTGACTACACTTAACAGAGCTCGGGAGACAGCAGAGTATTGCCTGCCCGCTGCACACAGTTCCTGAAGTGGTGGCAAGGCTCAGCCGGGTAACGAATGGCCGGGAGTTGGAGGCGTACGTAAATGGATGAGGACTCTGCTATTGCAAACGAGAGACTTCCAAGGGCTTGCCCATCATAACAAACCAGCACCAAGTACAGGCTCGCCTCTGCTAATGGAAAATTAATAGTTTCTGCTGATTACATAATCCTCAGGAGAGACTGACAGACACAAACACCATCATTCTCCAGGCTTCTTCAAGAGCGGCCAGCCAGCACCTCTAACCAGTTCTCCTTGAGGGGCCATCCCAGAGGAGTTCAGCTCACCAACGCCGCTACCACCCTTTACAGTCCCATCCCGGATGACTGAGAGGTACGTCGACACTGGAGGTGTCATTTCCAGCTTGAGCAGACATACAAGTGCTCGCGTGCACCTACCAATACTAAAAATAGACACGTACCCGCGGCAGCACAAGGAGAGGGATGGGCTAGCTGCCCTGAGTACAATCCTGCCCAGGGCCCTAAGTATTCACACAGGTGGCTACCTACTCCCACCACCCGGGGCTACACATCTATTTTTAACATGCTGGCTCAATCAAAACTAGCACCTGTACATCTCCCCCAGTCAGAAATTACACCTCCACAGCAAATGTACCCTCAGACACAGGGACATATTCTGGTCCCAACTGCACCCACATAAACCCTAGAGTAACTCCACTGAATTCAACAGGCTTCAAAATACAGTTGGATGAAATTTTGTGTCTGAACCTTTTTTCAACAAAAGATGCAAATTGGGGGACACCAAAAACATTTAACAAATCCCTGTCACGTTCACCAGCTTGTTCATGTCAACCCCTCCCCTCACCAAGTGGTTCATGTCAACCCCACCTCTCCGAAAATATTCTGAAAAAGCTGAAACATGTTTCAATATTTTCTAAATGTACCAATTTTTCAGTTCAAAACAGCTTTTTGTTTAGAAATTTCCTTCACTTTTATTTGGAAAAAAAAATCAAAAATGTTAAAAGTTTGAAATGTAAATGAAATGTTTTGTTTGGGGTTGAACGGAACATTTTTGCTTGACCCAAAATGATTTTTTCCTCCCCTAACTTTCTGTTATTCAAGCAGAGCTCACTTAAAGACTATCTTTCTAAATGAGCTGGCCTAGGTCAAATCCAAACCAGTGGGCTCGGTGCAGGAATTACGGGGTGAAATTCTGTGTCCTCTGCTATGCAGAAGGCCAGAAGAGCTGGTCAGAATGGTCCCTTCTGTCTCCAAGTCATTGCATCTATAAATAAAAGCAGGATTTGACCAACAGACTTTACTGAAGGCAAATGCAAATAATGGAGCAGTTAGAGTTAATTTTCATTTTCAAATCTCATCATCATTCAGAGATTTACTGCCCAACATCCAATGGCTACAAAAAAGTTTTCATTTCAAGGCAAAGCATTTTGAAATTCCAATTAGTAGTAAATTTTTCCCCAGCAAAATGTGATTGTGAAACATGTGTCCTGTTCCTGAGGACTATTAAAGCAATCTATTCAATGAGGGGTTTGAACCCCAGTAAGAACCAGGTTCGGTGCCAATGAGACTTTTGGCCACACTGAGCTGAATTTTGGCCAAGTTTGGGAGGAAAAAACCTGCCCTGACATGGGCAGAGAGAGATACTGAGGAGGGATTTAAAGTCTTCAGGTAGAAACCTGGCAGAATTCAACAAATTTCAGCCTCGATTTGCTCTGAGGTCTAAGATTTGTTTGAGCCAGAAAACCCTAGCGGTGAACATCCCGGAACTTTGGCGTCTGGGTCCAGATCTAAACTTTTGGCTGGCTGGCAGCTAGGCACCAAACTTTATAATGGACCTTGAACCAAACACATATTGACCCTCATACTCTGCCTCTGCCCTACTTACATGTGGTAACATTGCCTGTAAGCGGAAAGGATTCGCCTTCATTATAAATGGAGCTGACATTAATGAAGTACTGGGTGAGAGAGGACAGAGGTCTCAGCACAGTGGATGATGCACTGCTGGGAACTTCGACCTACAATGAAACAGAAACACCAGGTCAGGATTGTAGCATGGAGCAAGGGCAAAGAGGGACTAGGGATTCGGGATAGCTGCCCCCAAACCCTCCTGTTTCGAGGCACCATCATTATTAAAACGCTGCAGGCATGTGAGGAGCCTCTGTCAGGAGACAGCAGAGCTCTTGACAGCACACGGCGATGGTGCCTCTTATGCGAAAGGAAAGATGGGGAGGGTTTTAGTAGAGCCACACCTAGGATGCATGACTCCATATGAAGGGTTTGGAGCATGTGAGGAAATTCAGAAGGGCCCATGGAAGCGCCTGCCCATATGTTCCCGCTGCGCTAAAAGGATAGATAGGCTAGCACTACAGCTAGGGCAGGGCTGTTTCCCTATTACCCTGTCTTCTGGCAATGCAGGGGTCACACCCTTGCACAGGTATAAACCAACTGACGAATCAAGTCCGACGGGGCTACATTCTGTTCTCGGTTACACAAATGTACATCTGGAGTAACTCCGCAGCCAAGCCATTGGAGTTATCAGCGCATTCGCACTCCATCGCCGTTCTCCCGGTTTTAGCACATTCCTGTGTCCCCTAAGCAAGGACTTGCCTCTCCAGCATTGCTCCCTCTGCTTGAGATGTAGGTCACACGGTGAGCTCTCACAGCACGCGAAGCCGCAGCCCAGCTGACCTTGACAGACCCATGGCTGACCTCAGAGAACCTCAGGTGTCTAGGAGGGCTCAATGCCACTGCAACAATAATTAGCAAAAGGATGTGGTGAAGATTTTTAAGACTATACTTGTAAAGCCACTGGTTGCCTCCTGCTGCTACCTCCATCTTAACTACTGGACTTTTCCCACTGTGGGATGAAAGAGTTTCTGATGTCATTGTTCCACAGGTCTATATGATGACCTGGGAGAATGACTGGTTTATGGGTAGAGAAAGGGTCAAATCAACCCACCTACTCCCCAAGATCCAAAGAGCTCAAAACTCTCAGGAACTTCAAGTCTAGATCCTGATCCTAATTTTGTCCCTGGTCCCATCTTACAGTGGGTCCAACCTGCTGGGATAGGTGCTCAGATGCCATGGCGGTGGGTGCGGTATGAGAACCCAGGTGGATAAAGATATAGACGCAGATAGGTAACTTCAGTTCTGAACACCCCAAATTGGGAGCAGTTTGGATCCAGACCTGACTTCCCCATTCTGAATTTCAAGGAGATTCAGTCACAGTTTGCCTGGACAGAACCACTCACTTTCACAGCCCTGTATCCCAGACTGGAGTTGTTCATGAGTAAGCTTATCATACATCTAGAGGTAGCCTCGGAGAACCACCTACATTTAGCATTAGCCAGGGAAGAGGGAGCCTGTTTATGAGCTATGTGAAAAATACCCGAAGCATCTCAGTTAATAAGTCTCTCTTGCAAATTGTGCACCATTCATGCTCCTGCCTAAGGGTCAGCTGAGTCAGAGAAGGAAGTAGAACTTACGGGTGGTTTCCTGGAGGCTGGCTGGATCACTCGCCTCTTCCCCGTACATGGCGTACACCGCTACGGAGTACTCAGTGCTGGGAGACAGCTCGTCCAACAGAACCTCAGGCTGTTCCACTTTCACCTACCACAGGATAAAGAGTGATGCTCAGAGAGGTATTCTGGGGTGAGGCTCCTGCCATGGTTGCCTCCCCGTAGCAGCCTCTAACAAACCAAGAGCAAAGCAGGGCTGCAGAGACAGGAGTCTAAGGCCACAGCTTGGCTGACTCTTTGGGTACGTCTACGTTTCAAGCTGGGGGTGTGATATTCCCAGCTTGAGAAGTCAAATTTGCACTGGCTGTCCTTGAGCTAGCTATTATGAATAGAATGCAGCCTGGCTAGCTGCTTTAGGTACATATTCACAGGGGTAGGGCAGATTTGTACTCAAGATGGCTAACATGCCACTGCTTTCCTCTGCCCGCGTTACCATGGCTACACTATTTCTAGCATGGTAGCTCACTGGAAGCTGGAGTGAGTAGGTCTTCTCCAGCTCGGAGGATACACCCAGCTCCAGCTTTAAGACATATCATTAAATAGTACTTGTAACACTCTTCACCCGCCACGTAGCTGTGTCATGGTCAATGCTTCTCCACCGCCCAACCCAACAGACATCATGCACAGTGCATACAAACTCTACAGCTGGCTGGGAATTTTTCACCAGAATATTTTTTCCACTCAAAAAATACCAATTTGTTAAAACCAAAACAGTTCACAAAAAAAGGTTGGTTTCGACTAGTTTTCCAACTTAAAAAAAAAAGTTGAAATATCCTATTCTGATACTTTCTAAACAAAAAAACTTCAGTTTCTTGGTTCAAAGTGACTCATTTCAAATTTAACTTAATTTATACTTAAAAATGGTTAACAAAGAGAAAAGGGTCAAAATCAAATCAAAATGTTTTGATTGGTTTTCAAAAAATGTTCTCAAAAAGAGGCTCGCTAGCCGGTCTCGAATGGTTTAGGCACAACAAATCCTGAATCCTGGCAGGGAGTTAGACTAGGGGTACGTCTACACTACGGGACTATTCCGAATTTGCATAAACCGGTTTTGTAAAACAGATTTTATAAAACACTAAACACATTAAATCGGTGGTGTTTGAATTTCCGGGTTGAGAAATTCATTGGTGGTTCTGGGTAAATGTCGTCAGTCACTCCTTCCGCTGGGAAATCAACGGCAGACAAGCATTTCATGCCTTTTTTACCTGGATTGCCCTGGCAGATCCCATAGCATGGCAATCATGGAGCCTGTGTAGCCTTTTGTGACTGTCACATGTGGACTAGATGCCGCCACAGAGGCGATTCAGCAGCGCTACACAGCAGCATGCTTTTGCTTTTGCATGATAGCAGGGATGGTTATCAGCCATATTGCACCATCTACCATACCATAAATTGGTAATAAGATGATTGTGGCTACCAGTCCTTTTGCACTGTTCCATTTGCTGCTGTCATAAGTGCCAATGACTCCTGAGTCAATCCCTCCTTTTGGTATCTAAAAATAGAATCAGTCCTGCCTAGAATATGGGCAAGTCCTAGAATATGGGCAAGTCCTAGTCCTGCCTAGAATATGGGCAAGTGTACTAGAGAACCACTGTATCAGAGAACCAGAGAGCACAGCTGCTCTGTGTCAGATCCTGCAGAAATTATGAGCTGTATTCTATTCACAGGGGGTGCTCCTGCAACAACCCCACCTGTTGATTCCATTCTTCCCTCAGCCTTCCTGGGCTACCATAGCATTGTCCCCCCACTTGTGTGATGAAGTAATAAAGAATGCAGGAATAAGACACAGTGATATGAGTGGAAGGCAGCCTCCAGCTGCTATGATAGTCCAGACAGAACAGTAAGGAGTGTGTAGAGAGGAGCCCAGCATCCCTCTGCTAGTTCAGGTGAAGGGTGGGGCTGATGGAGCTCAGCCCCTGTTTCTATGATGATGATGGTTATCAGCCATATTGCACCATCTACCATGAAAATTAGGACCAGGCACCCTTGATCGACCTAACAGATGCTGGTCATCATGGTTACCAGTCCTTTGCCAATAGGCTGATGATGAGATCTGCAGCATTCAGTAAAGATAGGGTGACATGTTAAAGAGTCAAGAGAGGATTGTTTTCCCTTTCACTTCTGGGGTGGGTAGGGACACTGTGTTTGACCCTAGAAGCATTTGGAGCTCAGCCAAGAATGCAAAAGACTGCAGGAACTGTGGGATAGCTTGAGTCCTCCAGTCCATGCCATTTGATTCTACATTTGTCACGCAGCAGTGCGCTGAGCCCTGCTATGGCGTCTGTCTGGAGATTTTTAAAAATGATTTTGAATTGCTGATAGAACAGATTTGCCTGCCCATCCGCATGGTCCATGCGGAGCTCTTTCTTTATTTTGATTTTTAACACGCTGGGCAAACAGGAAATATTCAAAAGTTCTTTTCCTGTCTACCTGGCCACTGCATCCGAGCTCAGATTGCTGTCCAGAGCGGTCAGTGGTGCACTGTGTAATCCGATATGTTAAGAGCCATTAAAATCGATATATGGTGCCTCAGGCCTAGGGGACCCTTTTGGTCCCTTCTAACCCCTATGATTGAGACAAACTGGATTTTTTTTTTCAGTCTGTCGGGTTGCAAAAATTTGAGATGTTGACTTTTTCTCCCAATTTGGGATGGGAAACATTTTTGAAATCTCAAAAGTACTTGTGGAATGGTAAAACCATTTTCTGCCCAGCCCTACTGTACATCACGCCCACCCCCCACTCCCACCCCACCACTCACCACACTCTGTCCTTACTTCTGGGTGTACAATTCTGCTAAACAGAAATGAATGCCAATCCAGCTTGCTTAGTTTAGGGGTGGTAGAACTACAGTGGGGAAAGCAATGATTATTTTTTCTGAGAAATACTTAATTGAAAATAAAAATTAGTTTTCATTTTCATTAAAGCTATTCAGGTTTTCCTCCAAAGGCCAAAAAAAATCAGTTTACTGAAAATGGGTTTGGGGTTTTTTGACAAAAACCTAAAATATTTTAGGCAAAAATTTCAATTTTTAATGATTTAAAAAAAAAAAAGATATTTTCCATTGAAAAAATAAATAGATGAACATTTTTCGGTCAGCTCTAAATAGAACCTAGTAGCCCAGATCGCATGCAGGGACAATACACATTGCAGTAAAAAAATACAAATTAAAAATAAAAATCTGATCCTTTGTGAGCATGGAGAAGGTATAACAGACAGATCACCATCTCTTTCATTCACAGATATTCAGCACAGAAAAGCATCACAGCACAAGGATTAGGGACAGAGATGGATTCTCAAGGGATCCAGCTGTTTAAATGAACTGTCTCTAAGATTCCATGGGAGAATGCAAAGTTCTCAGCCTGCCAAGGCCCAAAAAGGATACCCCTGGGGAAGAATGACTGAAGACGGGACACGAACAAACGACTGCGGAGAAGAGAGTTCTCACAGTTTCACCATTCTACATTTGTGATGTAAAATGCTTTACACTAGAGATGGCAGGGATGTGCAGAGGGGTTATGAATTTGCATCTATGCGAAGAACATGATATCCCATTTCCCGAGAGAGACTTGAAGAGCTACACTTTTAGAAGAAGAAAAAAAGCCCACAAACCAAACCAATCCCCCCCCACAAAACAAACCTTTTCCTCGACTTTCCCATTTTTATACTTGTTTATTACTGAAGGATTGTCACCACCTACTGCTTCCAGAGCAGAACTGCACTCACTTAACATGCACGGGATAGCTTGTTTTGCAATGCTGCTCACTGCAAAAACTCAATACCTGCCTTGTAATCTGAGAAACATTCTAGGAGGTTTTAATGGAAAGACTAGAATTTGATGGGGTGGGAAGCATTTGCTGGACCACCAAGTTAACTCCTTTGTAGGTGGCCCATAGCTTTAGTGCTTTAATTTCTGTGTGAGGCAGGAGGAATTGTGGGACTGACCAGGAACATATATATAAAAAAAGCTACCCCTGTTCACTCATCCCAATGTCAAGGCCACCCAGAGAATAAGTGGCAGAGTCTTGGAAGGCCTGGCTTCCAGCCTCAAGCTCCACCGACTAGACCACGCTTCTTCTCAACACCGAGCAAGGAAGCCATAGATTTTTTTGACACGGTATCAGGCTCCAAGTGCATCATTTTGTACATGTTTGAGATAGTTCATTAAAAATGCATGTTGGATTAGATGAGCGGAGAGCTCCTTTTCTCCTGTATGGTATTATTTAAGGTTTATCCAAAGCCATAAGAGTGAGTCATATTTAAGTAAATAAAAACTAACCTGCCAAATCTACAGTTTGAAACCCAAAACATTTGTTTCATTTTTGTATAACAAGTGGATAGGGCACTGAACTGGGATTTAGGAGACCTGGGCTCAACTCCTCAGTCTGCCACTGGCCTGCTGGGTGACCTTGGGCAAGTCTTTTTCCCTCAGTTTTTCCCATCTGTAAAATGGAGATAATAATCCTGACCTCCTTTGTAAGCCACTTTGAGATCTACTGAAAAGTGCTGTATAAGAGCCATGGATTGTTATGTCTAAATATGGGCTCACTCCACAAAAGTCTGGATCCAGATCCAAACTTTCTTGAATTCCATGTTTAGACCAGGGGCTTCCACTCAGACCTTTATAGTAATAGCAGGTAGCCAGGACATTTGCAGATCTGAACCTTCCCAAAGCCTGCATTGATTCAGATCCACTTTGACTTACAAGAGATTTAAATGAAAGTCAGTTCAGTAATTCTCATGCAGACCTGGGATTTAAGTTTGGGCCCCATATGTCTGACTATATCCAGTGCGGCAAAAGGAATAATTATAACTATCTTCAGCTATACCTCTTTGGTATCATCCTCCGCTCCACTGGGGGCTGACGAACAGAGCACCAGGTACTGAGTAGCTCCACTCGCCGGCTGCCAGCTCAGTCTCAGATGGTTATGGCTCACTTCGGACGCTCTCAGGGAAAGGGGTGGTGAGAAAGCTACTCAGATGAAGGAAAACGGAACAAAAAGATTCACAAGGCAGTTGATCATTTCTGTCCTTAACCCCTCCTACCCCCCCCACACACACATAGAGATTCAAGGATATCTAAACTGTACATCAGAGCAAAACAGTTAGGTTAAAGCTATTTTAGGAGATGTGTATATGATGCTTCTATAACAGAGAATCATCAGAATCTGGTCAGAAGGCCTTATTGGCTGTTCCTGTTGGCAGGGAATATCTTTGACATGTGGAACAAAGAAATGTATCACTCCCATCACAATCTCTCTCTGTCACATGGTCATTTAACTCCAAACTTTCCTTCAAGATAGATATTGTTTGGCAGATATTAGCAATAAAAAAGAAACAACATGCAGAGAAGGTACTAAGACTTGGGAACCTTTGGACAAACTTGACAGCTGTTAGGCAGCTGAGACGACTGCCTATCATGCCAACCAATCTTGTTTCATTTTTCCTTGTGCTCCCCTATCTGTATCTTGCCTTACACTTAGCTTGTAAGATCTTTGGGCCAAGGAAGTGTGTGAACACACCACCTAGCATAGGTCTCTTAGACACTTCCACAAAACAAATTAATTACCATTTGGAACAGAGGGGGAAAAAAATCAGAAGCAACAAGACCAAAAGCCTTTCTAGAAATGTATATAGTCACCGCACGGCAATCTAAAGACTCCCTAATAGCAGTACCTGTAAAACATCGACCTCATGAGGCTTGTCTCTGCCTTTGCAAGTTTCAGCAGCTGACACAGAGTTCTTCCCCTGGCTCACACCAGTCAGCCCCAGTCAGTCTCAGGGTTTTCAATATCTATTTTTAAATTGGCTCTTTTTTGACCCTTCGGGGGACGTTCTGGGGAAAATCGTAGTACAAAAATCTCCCTCTTTCAATTATTGCATCACAAGGGAACAGCAAGGATCTCCAACATTTTAAAAGAAGAGCAGCAGTGGGTGAACAAGCCAAAAAAATAAAAAAAATTCATAAGGGAAGCGTGTGTAGGTGGGTATATGAGCATGTGTACCAGGCTTCCAGGCACAAAACTCCTGGGATGGGATGTCATTCCATTAGCATTTTATAATTCAATCCTGAGAATGTGATCCAGGAATGGCTGAGTAAATGTAGAGAGCTTAATTATAAAAACAATACAACCACAACAGAAAGCTTGATGCTGAGTCTAGTATATCCGGGTAACATTGTTTCTTCCTGCCAAAATCCTACATAGCTAATTTTCTCCCCTGAAGAACATTCATTTTGTTTACGGTCAAACATTATCTCCAGAAGTCCTGATTTACCTCAGTCATGCAAAAACACTGAAGTCAAAGGGGATTTTGCCTGAAGCATCAAGATTCCCACACACACTTTTTTTAAATATAGGGCATCATCTATATCCACAGCCTGCTTAAAGAGCTCAGACATACCCTATACATGGGGCAACCACTCAGGAGGTGGGGAAGTGCTGAGGTGATGAGGAAATCAGCACGGAGAGAACCGGGGCCTAAGGAAGAGAGTGAAAGATGCTTGGGACATGGGAAGAGAGAAGCTGTACGAAGCAGAGAGGGATGCAGGGAAGGCCAGACTAGTGCTCTCCACTCATGACCTACATGTCGAAGTGATGCCCCTCAGCCCATCTCCAACGGCATTTTCATAAATAGGAAACACTGAAACCAGGTATTCCGTGTGCGAGGTCAAATTGACAAGCTGGGTGGAGGAGGCAGATCCATCTAAAACTACCTGAAAAACACAGAGAAAGGCTGTAAGAAGTTGTGGCATCAGGAGTTGTGTAGCAGAGGAAGCAACCAACACCTGCTACAGCTGTCTACTCAGGTCTAGTCCAAGTCTGCTCTAGTTTCCAGGCACCACACACAACTAAATACAGGATCTCCTACCTCTTTGGGGATTCCTCCCCCCGATGGGTAATATACAATCCTATATTTCTTTGGTGGTCTCAGTGGAGGAGTCCAGGAAAGGTGCATGCTTTTGGAGGTCACCTCTGATATCATAAGGTTGGTGGGACTCAGATGGGGACCAGTGTTGGCTGAGACAGCTTTCACGGGACTGCCTATGAGTTCAAAAAACTAGGTTACCTTCTTATATTATCTTAACATGCCAAATGCACTTTCTACTTCTTTTTATCAAGTGACATGTCCTAATCCAGTTACAGCCTTCTTCCCTAAACACTAAGGAAGCATTTCAGCCTACCATGAACATTTAAAAGTTGGTCCAAGGAAATATAAAAATCCCATTGAGAACAAACTGTGTATTTTGTTGGAGGCTGAGAATATATTTTACATTTGAATTTGAGTCACTGCTATCGATTCAACAGACGGCCCAGCATTTGCCAGTTCCAAAGACAGTCAAATTGAACCAGAAAAGGTCTGTTGTTTTTTTTAAAAAACAAACAAAAAAACAGCCCATTTTCTCTGGGCTATCGCATGCCTGAGAAAAATTGGTCTAATTACATCAGACCAGATACAAACTAATAGGGAAGAGTCCATTTATTTTGCCAAATTCCAAACCCACTTGAATAAAGGTGCATTTGAAAGTTGAACTCTCCCATTCTATTTTAGAAAAATCTGTGAAAAAATAAAGACAGATTAAAAATTGGGGGAGGGAACTTATACACAGATATAGTATTGGTACTGGGCACTCAGCCTAACATTGGGTTGCGGGTGTGGAGGGGGGAGTCCTTCAGTCTAGTTCTAGCATCTCTTTAGCTAGAAAAACCACACTTCTTTGTATTTAGCTATCCCTTGGGGACATATGGCTTGAACTACAGGTGGAAAAAGGCTTATACTCAATAATTTTGCAATCTCTCCCCACTCAACAAAAGCCCACAGCGCTCACAAATTAATCCTTTGCTTTGGACATCTCAATGATGAACCCAACAGGCAGTGATGCAGCTGCACAGGGTAAGTTTGGGAGACACCCAGGTTGAAAATGCATTTGTTGTACATGTGCATTGAAGTGGATAAATTGGACGGGTAAGTCCCCCTCCTCCCTACACCAGTGTATTCACCTATTGTTATTTATGTACAGTATCACCCACTACATACTTTCCAACCGCCTTCCCCCTGCCCCAAGTCTCTGCCCAAGCTGCTCACAATCTAAGGGTGGAGGGTACGGGAACCACACACATTTCTACATACATCAGCTCATCTCATTGCAGGCAGCCTGGCAGAAGCGGGTCTTCGAGAGGGACTTCAGCATGGAAAGGGTAGGGGCCTTGCGGGCGAACCAAGGGAGGCTGTACCATGCATAGGGGATCACGTGAGAGGTTGGCAAACAGGCGGGCAAGGCGAGGAGCACTGGCAGAGCAGTGGAGACAGCTGCAAGAGAGGATACGCAGGGAAGGGTAGAGGTAGACAGAGCTCTGGAGGTGGTGACAATAAGCTGACAGCAGGTGGGGAGCAAGTGGAAGGATTTGAAGAGGGGATCAATGGACGGGGAGGAAGGGGAGTGTAGCGGGTGCGTTTGGCATGGACTGCAGGGGGGGATGAGGAAGCCAGGCTCGCTGGGAGGACTGAACGGGGATTGCAGGCTTTAACTCACCTGTGTTTTCACTCTTGTGCTTCTCTTTGATCCTGGTGCACAAGACCCGGGTGAGCCTGCTGACCAGTGAGCTGAGCAGGGGGAAAT
The DNA here is from genome assembly GCF_016161935.1 of Mauremys reevesii. NCBI lineage: Eukaryota > Metazoa > Chordata > Testudines > Geoemydidae > Mauremys > Mauremys reevesii. Next base: position 43,679,583 of record NC_052635.1, on the reverse strand, counting down.
CCAGCACGTTATACACAGTGAGCTCCAGGGGCTCTGACGCCACCTGTCTCAGCTCTGCCTCGTCTGCATTTTTCACCCCTAAAAAGAGAGAAAGCAAAGAGCCAGTCTGCTAAGAAAACTCCCAGGAGATGAACAAGACTCAGGGCCAGAAAAAGGTCTTCCCCTATTTAATGCCCCTGTGCAGGAGCCAAGCACAACTGCAGTCTCTTGGCTAAAAATGTCTCCTAGCCTGCCCCATGGGGTGGTGCTACTCTGCAGTGCCCTGGAGTCTCGCCTGAAGCTAGAAGCACAATCTGGCCTTTAAGGAGCATGTCTGGATTGTGTTTAAATAGTGGAGGCAGGGGGTCTTCTGTGGTCCAGAGCGACACTTGCAAATCCTCCTAATACTTCCCCTCCATCCTGTTACTGCAGGCCTGGCTACCACAGAGGCTGATAATATTCCACTAAAAGACAAATCAGAACATATGTAGAAATCAATGAATGAATGAATAACACTTTGATATTTACGAGGTGCCAGCTTCCCCCACAGAGAATCTGCTGTTCACTAGAACATAAAGCTCCATCACAAATCCTTGTTATTCTTTCCACAAATCCAGCCCTGCATATCATCTGTGCACGAAGGGCCTGAAGCTCCATTGCTCTGCATCTTGTGCAGTCCCTCATGTAAAGCAGGTCCCAATTTGGATCGTGTTTTACTTCTTCTCACAGACATAAATGCCTATACAAGGTGCAGAACAGCGGCGAATCAGGCCCAGTGCCTTATGCCTGTAGAATGCCATGCCTTACCCTTGCGCATTAGAGATCCTGGTGTAAATCAGTGAAATTCCAGTGAAGTCAATGAAGCTACCCCATCTCCATCATATGGGGATCTGGCCACTAACATGCAATCCTCTGGGAAGATGTTTCTCTTGAGATTTTCTTTGTGTAACCGGCAAAAAGTAACTAGCACCAAAAGGTATCTTGTATTTAACAAATATGCTCATCTTTCCCAACTTGAGGTGGGGTTAGAAACGGATCCAAACCGAAACCTTGGATTAAAACATCCCATACTTTGGGAAAGATCCAGGTTTGGCTGTCCTGGCTTGGGCCCATCTCCATAATGTCTTGCCATATTATTCTTGGGCCGGGTAGTGTTTCCTTGTCTAACCCAGGACTGTGTTTTTGTTCTGCGTTTGTAAAGCTCCTAGCATGGCGGGATCCTGCTCCATGACTACAGCTCCTAGGCACTGCGGCAATAATGATCTGGGCAGGCGGTTTAAATCGCTTTCCTCTTTAGAGACTGTAACTCAAGTTCTGACCGTCTAGAGTCAAAATACACAAACGCTGAAAAATGTCTAAGCAAAACAACAAGGGCACGTGTCAAAGCAGGCAATACATTCAGTGCACAGGTTTTAAAGTATTATGCTGTAGACTCTATCACATTCAATGTCTTCATTCAGTATATTAAGTAAAGGACGTTGCAAAAGATATACCCATACAGTGGTATTCAATGAATTCTCTATGGTGTACTCACCATAAACCACTTCTAGTGTGGCGGAGGTGGGGAGATTGTTTACTGTTTAATTTTATTCCTCTTGCGTTAACCTTTACTAGATAAATTCAGTTATAACTGACAGCTACTCTCCCAGTCATGTTATGCCTCCTTATTGCTGCCAAATGGCAAACAGCAGATAAGACTATTAGAAATACAGAATGTTAATCAAATGGATGTAATTGGAGGCAGATTGCCAGATACAATAGGTTGGGAATTTAACCAAATGGTTCTCTTTGGAAATGGCCAATTCATCTAAACCAAAACTGTTCACAGGACAGGATCAGTTCAGCAAATTTTCAACACAAAATTTTTTTTTGAAAAAAACAAACAAAAAGTTTTGAAATTGTTGAAACATTTTGTTTGGATATCCTCAAAAAGAAAAATTCTAATTTTCCACTTTGAAGCAATTTTGTTTCAAAATGTAAGCTAATTTTAATAAATTAAAATGTTTCAATCAATCTGAAACCAAAATTCATGAAAATTTGAGATTGACTTTTTTGTCCCAATTCCGAGTGGGAACGTTCTTTGACATCTCAACATTTTTTGCAGGACATGAAAACCATTTCATGTCCAGCTCTAATAGGTTTGTTTAATTCCATTTTGAGGTAAACAGTTTAGTAATCATTGGTCTCCCATTATACAAATCCGAGGCTGTTAGAGATTTTGATGTGTAGTTGGTGAGAAAACTTTTAACTAAAACTAAACTAGCTTTTAAAAACAAAAACACAACATCCCACCATTGGCCACTCCTTGAAGATTCTATCAATCTGTCATGTCTGAATGATGCATTAATGGCCCATCTGCTCATGGTAAAGTGATATCCAACTAACAGGCCAAACTTTATGGGTAAGATTTTCCAAAGCACTCAGTGTTGGCCTAAAACTGCTCCGATTAAAGTCCAATAGCGTTTCCCATTGATTTAAAAGGGAACAGAGTTAGGCCAACCCCACCTTGTGTTATTAATAGCTGCAATCTTACCAATGGCAAATATGTCTATGCCCATATTTTTCAAGGTCTGGGCAGACCGGCTGGCATCATCCTGTGATTTTCCATCAGTCAAGAGGATCACCAGCTTGACTGCATCTGACCTGGCACCAGCTTCAGGTTTCAGATTTTGTTCTAGGACATGGGTCAAAGCGAGGCCTTGGGAAGAAAGAAGAATGGAATTAGATCCCTGAAAACAAGATTGCAGAGATGCACGTGCCTTGGGGGAAGTACAAACACCTTTCTCAGCTCCTTAGTCAAAACTGGGTATACCAACTCCGCATGAGGGATACAAACACAGCTCCTGTGCTGTGGGAATGATCTCCTGCATTGCAATCTGAAAGAGACTGTTGTAAAAAGGTCTTTTAAACACGGCTACAGTGGCTTGCTTTATAAATAAACCTTTGGCGGGTAAAGGGTTAGAACTGACATTTCTGTCATTCCAAAGTTTTTCCTCACTTCTTTGCAGACCTCCATGTTGCTCTGCGACTCTGGGGTTGCTCACAGGCGGGCGATGTTAGTTGCTTTGTTTCAAGGGATCTCAGAAGTTTCAGTTTCAAGTAGAACTCCACACACATGTAAAGAATGGTGGAGATTTTGCAAACAAATAAGAACAAAGGCGAGGCCAACGGTGGGCAGGTAAACCTTGACAGTTTCCCTTTAAAAAAAAATGCATGTGCAAAACTGTGTGCCTGATTTGCATGCATGTTTATTCCACTTTTGCTCGCAATCAAAGTAGTTGTGCATGGAAACGAGGCTTGACATTCCACACAGAGATTTAATAAAAATCATGCCTCCGATGTGTCAGCAGCGTAAACAATCCAAAACCAAAACAGCAAGATCATGAATAGAATGAAACACTAATATCTTAAGCAAAGCCAACAATGCACTAGGTGTTTTCCAAACATAAATGAAGGCAAATTTCCTGCCTTGAAGATCATACAATATGCAGCCCCAATTCAGCAAAAGCACGTAAGCATGCACTTAGCTCCCACTGTTTCAAGTGTGGCAGTGCTCTGCTGAATCGGGGCCTAAAAGACAGACAGACAAAGCATAGGGAAAAGGGATAAGATATAAGCCAAGTGGTCAAGATGGTGACATAATGTTTCAATCACACGATGAATTTGGGTAGAATATATAGATTTCCCCCAAATGTAACCATAATCAACCAGACCGTTTCTTTTAATCTTTACAGTAAGCGGATGATTTTCCCTTTGCGAAGTTCATTCTTCATCCTGCTCTTAAATCCTACCCGATCCTGTACAGGAGTCCAAGTTTCCCAGATTATCTCTGGACTTCATCTCCCTGGACCCACAGAGGCTGAGAGTGCTACACATGACTGCACCAGTCTCCCAAGGGAGTACTGCTGCGGTCACATGTTGGATTTGGGGACACTGAAGGGGGGAGCTACTCCCTCCTCCCCAACTGCAGATGCTCGGATAGTTCCCAGGTGTTCCTAGTTCAGTGGTGGCTGCTGCTCTGGGGGTGGTGTCAGCCTGGCCTTAGAATGTCCATATTCAGTTATTATTTCCTGTAGTGATGCAGTCAAAGATCTCCTGTCTGTGTGTTCCATTCTATGCATCCGAAGAAGTGAGCTGTAGAGCTCAGCTCTCATGCTGAAAAAAAAAATTTAGTTTTAAGGGTGCCACAAGTACTCCTGTTCTTTTTGCAGATACAGACTAACACGGCTGCTACTCTGAAACCAGTCAAAGAAGTAACAGTCGTGCGTTTCCTTTTGCTGGGGCATTGGTGCTATCATAGCGTGTGTGTGGGGGAGGTGCACTTGCACATGCGAGAGACACAAAGGCCCCTTCTCCTTCATTACCAATAGCTTAGGTCAGAGATATCTGCACCAGGTACAGCGACTGCGCTGTACTCTCGTAACTAACGCTGCTTTAGTCCTGTATCCAATTCAGACACATCCAGCCAGAATATTTCTCCCTTAATGTGGAGGATGCTAAGCTATTGGCTAATGATCACAGCAGGATTCTACACGCAGCCCAGCCAGAGACAGAGTGAGGGAGCCGAAGATAAAGCTTGTGTTACCTGTGAAAGTGTTGCCGCCTTTATATCGCAGGTTCCTCACCGCCTCTAACACCTCCTCCCTTGTGACGTAGGTGTTCAGGTTCCACTCTGTCCGTGGATCACTGCTGTACTGGGACAAACCTGGGGAAGGCAAGAGCAGACAACAGAGGGCAACCAAGGGATTAAGCAGCAAGATGGAAGCTGCTTTTTCCCAGGATTGCCATAGACAGGCAGCATTGGCTACCAGATTGTGCGCCAAAGCGGTGGCAACAGATCTGGGATCTACTTCCAGTTCCACCGCTGGCCTTCTGTGGGCAAAGTCACCTCTCCACGACTATGTCTCCACCTCTGAAAGGGGGATAATGGTTCTTAACTGCCCTGCAATGCGCTTTGAGATCTGAAGCGCTATATAAGAGCTAGGGATTATTGTAATTATTTCCCAGTGTGAAAATTCAGGCACAATCCTAGCTAAAATTAGGGCAGTTGCCAGGTTCCTATTCCATTGCACAGTTCCCTTCTGCTCTTCCCTTTCACCTCCCACTCCGTACCTGCGTCACCTTTCTCCCTTTAGTTACACTGGCCCAACTTTTCTAAAGTGGCCTTTCAGCTTCTCCTCCCCAGCCTGTTGTTACTGTTTATTCACTGTATTGCCACTGCGCAAGGCACTGAACCTCTGACGTGTTCCTCAAAATGTGGGCCACTGCACACACTGTAGTTGTCTGTTACAACCACTAGAGGTCAGACAAGAATCGCTGTCAATACACAAGCATAGGATCCAATGTGCGGCTGGTGAAAGAGGTTGGCCAAGAACAAAGTGCAAAAATGCAAATCTTACAGCTACCCAGAGGGGCACTTAAACAGGATAGAGTTGGATGGGACCTAATGCCCTCCGTATCCTTCCAAGGACTGCACGTATGACAGGGCACTTATCCGTCTAGCTTCGCTGCTTAAAAATGCATTTGTTCAGCTTTGTGAAAAACAGAGCCATTAGCAGATCATTCAGGCTCGTAGAATGGCCAGCAAGCACATCCTCTCCAAGTGTAGGAGACATTCCCAGGAGACAGGTTTCAGAGGGGTAGTCGTGTTAGTCTGTATCAGCAAAAACAACAAGAAGAACTTGTGGCACCTTAAAGACTAACACATTTATTTGGGCAAAAGTTTTCATGGCCTAAAACCCACTTCATCAGATGCATGGAGTGGAAAATACAGTATGAATACACACACACACACACACAGAGACAGGAAAAGATGGGGGTTGCCATATCAACTAATGAGAAATCAATTAAGGTGGGCTATTATAGTTTTAAACTATTTCCCCATGCTAATTTCCCCCCCTACTGTTACTCACACCTTCTTGTCAACTGTTTGAAATGGGCCATCCTGATTATCACTACAAAAGTTTTTTTTCCTCCTGCTGATAATAGCCCACCTTAATTGATTTGTCTCATTAGCAAGGGCGGCTCCAGGCACCAGCACAGCAAGCGGCACACAAGGGCTGCCTGCCGGTCACTGTGAGGGCGGCAGTCAGACAGCCTTTGGCGGCTTGCCTGCAGGAGGTCCGCCGGTCCCGCAGCTTCGGCGGCAATTCGGAGGCGGGTACGCCGAAGGCGCGAGATTGGCACATCACCCACAGAAATGCCGCCAAATCCGCATGACCAGCGGACCTCCTGCAGGCGTGCCACCGAAGCATGACTGCCATGCTTGGGACAGCAAAAATCACAGAGCCGCCCCTGCTCATTAGAGTTGGTATGGCAACCCCCATCTTTTCATGTTCTCTGCATATCTATCTATCTATTTATCTTCCTACTGTATTTTCTATTCCATGCATGTGATGAAGTGGGCTCTAACCCACGAAAGCTTATGCCCAAATAAATTTGTTAGTCTCTAAGGTGCCACAAGTCCTCCTTGTTCTTATTCCCAGGAGAGGAGATGTGCTGGTTTTTATCCTGATTCTGTATCTGGAGGCCTGAAGACAAGAAGCACTCTTACCTATCCTTATCTTATCCCGGGCAATACTGAATGGTGAAACCAAGGTGCTCAGGAACTCCCTGACAAGCTTGAAGTTGCCGCGTCCAATACTCCAAGACCCATCCACCAGCAGGACGATATCAGTTGTGGCCGATGTGTCACATTGAAACTGAGGACCTAGGAGACAAAGTGATTGAGATCAGTTGGAGGATGCAGGAGCTGTGACAAGAGATCCCCAGCACCACGAATCAAAACACATCCCCTTGGCTTTAAGGGCAAGAATCAAGTTTGTGAAATGTCAAAGCTGAAACTTTCATAACTTCATTAGAACCAGGAGCCAACAGACCACATTTTGTGGTTAGATGGACCAATAGTCTGTGATCCCCATAAACTGCAGTGATTAGTTTAGAGCATTAGTCCGTGATAGTACTACCTATCAGTGCTGCAAACTCAGCCTACATCTGGACAATCAAGCTTATGCTTTCTGTACAAGACTGCAGATAATGTACAGTAATGTGCCATTATAATGTAGATGATTGATCAGCAAGAAAGAATAGAATCCCACTCTCTCCTCCTTAACTGAATTTTTCCATTAAACAATCAACCAAGCAGGTACACATCTAAGACACAATCATTTGTGCCTCTGTAATGCTTTGATCTCAAAGAGCTTTACAAGTATTATTTCCATTTTGCAGATTGGCAAACCGAGACACAAAGAGATAAAATGATGTGCCAAGGCCAGAATCACAACCAATTTTCTTGCTTCCAAGGAGAGAGAGATCAACAACAAGGCATCACCTTTGCCTGGCCACTTGGCTGAGTACAAGCTTGCTTATAGCATCAGCACACAGGTGTACAGGAGTGAAGGGGTATGTTCTTGGGGTAAAGAAGTTAAACCTTTTAGGAAATATGCCTCGCCTAAGCATCGCTGTATGTAAACTGTCAGCTCCATTACATTCAGCTCTAATCCAGCTCTTTCCTTTATATCACACTAAATCTTATGGAATCTCAGGTGATTATTTAGTTCCATTCCAGCAGGAGATCCCCTACGGGCTACAATTATTCAGCTGTTTTCTCTATATTAAATCTAATCTCTTCCTAAACTGTTGGCACCATATATCTGTACACCTCCCTCCCTAGCCCATGCCTGCAGCTAGCGGGGGATAAGATAAGGCACGACACTGATAAGCTGCACCTTTCCCCTGATTTTTTTCAGATGGAGGTTTTACTTTTTTTGAGTGAACACCAGAGGGTACCGGGCAAGAGAGAACAGGCTGCACAGCAGCAGAACACATTCCTGCCGCATCGCACAGAATTACCACGCGACAGCCAGGGATTCCAATGGGCTCCTCGGACGGACCAGACTCAGGCACGCAGGGCAATCTGCTTTCCATTGGTCATCCCCTGGATTGATTCCTCCCCATGTGTGCCCAGACCTCGCCACTCAATTGCCATTCCCCACTGATAAGAGTGAGGGAGCAAATCCAGTGTCACTTAGGCTGTCTCTCCATTAGGACAAAAGGTGTGTTCTTAATCTGAGCTAACCAACACAAGGCGAAACCCTTGTGAAGACAAGGCTTGGTACTTTTCACACGACTTAGCAGATCAAATCACAGACTAAAAGGAGCCTTTAACTCGACCTAGTAACTCCTGTGAAAACAAGCAGCCTGTGTTCACTAGAATTTTACCTCAAGTTAAGAATACACCTTTTGTCCTAAGGAAGAGAAGGCCCCAGGAGACAGGACAAAAGGACTGGAGGAAACTAGAGTTTGCTGATGGACACATTGTGCACTATTGGTGCTACTGCTTGTAAAACTAGCCATTCCCTCCCACCCCCCATTTGAAAATCCTTTGCATATGATCCAGATAGCTGTGAATGTATTAGTTATTCCCAAGTCTCTGCTACCGAGCTGCAATCATAGGAACTGTTATCTATCTGTAAGGTACTTACATGACACCTATTGCTATGGTATCTGAGTGCCTCACAACCTTTAGTGCATTAATCCTCACAACAGCACTGTCCCACCTCACAGGGGTATTATCTCCATTTCATAGAGAAACTAAACTTGTCCAAGACTACACAGGAAGTTTGTGGAAGAGCAGAGACTTCAATCCAGGTCCTCCAAGTTCTTGTCTAACCACTGGAGCATCCTTCCTCTCCATTATAAGAAGGAAAGTCAGATCTGCTGAATAATTTGGATGAAAATCTTTCAGCTTGCGGGGCTTTTCAGTTTGACTATTAACTATTCGTTATTTGCAGTGCATGACAGGTCAGCTAAGTCACACGGTGTTGTTTTTACTTCTTGAGTGGACGCCTGAAACTTCCACACTAGAGAATAATGAATGGAGAAGAGCAGTTAATGAGTCAATGCACTTCCCAGTAGGAATTTTTGCATTAAGGTCTGTGACACTTTGCAGAGCTGCGAGCATTTCCATCAATACTTGGCAGGTCTCCAAATCGTGACCCTACACATAATAGCAAACTGAACAAACACCCGGATTCTTGACAAGATTCATGAATGTGGAAATGCCATAAAAATACCTAAGTCTACTGGGAATACCCTTCTCCCTTTGCTTGGATTGTTCAGAGGCAACTGCCCCTGTTTGGGTAGGATGGTGAATATTTTTAAGCTGAATCACTTTCCTGGGTGCATTCTGGAGGGGGAGAAGTTGTGTTAGAAACAAGACTCACCTCTCTTTAAAGTTTCCTTTGTGTGTTTTTCTTGGCCTAGATCTCCTCGCTCAGATGTTGTGGGGCTGCGCAGAGTTGTTTTCAGCATTGTCGGTGTTTCTGTCACACTGAACTTGGTGTTTGGTTTCCTTCCGAGGGTTTCACTTGAGTCCTTGGATACTGCTGCCTTCTGTCTTCTCTTTTCAGGTCTGGCTTTTGCTGCACTCCACAGCAGCACAAAAGAGAAACCGCCCATTCTCCTTAGCACGTCATGCACCTCCCGTTCAGAGGAACAAGCGGAACGTAGTGGAACACACTGGCTAAGTGCGTGTATATCTCACCACTGAGTTCTACCAGATGGAATGGCAGACTGGCACAAGAGTGTTTGACTGTGTCAGACCCCCAGTGGCTGGCTCACAGGGGCTAGATCATGGACTCCGATATGGCCGTGCCAAATGTTATGAACTAGGGCTGTGATTCTCAGACGAGGAGCCCTGTCCCTGACCCAGAACTGAAAGGCACCCGCTAGGAACGTTGCTTGGAAATATTCCCTTCTGATGGCCAGATTAACATTTATTATTTGGACTGTGGTAGCATCTAGGACCTCCAGCCACAGACCAGGGCTCCATTGTGCTAGGAGCTGTACAAACACCGAACAGTAAGATAGTCCCTGCCCCATTCCCCTTCCTTCCCCCATCTGCTACCCTGCCTCCTCCAGGCTTTCTGTGGCTGTTGGCCTGTGCACCGACCCTGCACATACCTGTCTTTGTTGAGGCTTCACTCGGAGCCGGTGACATTGTCTTAGCCGCTGGAATGTGCTCAGTTGCCGTATTTCTCAAAGGGGTGATGCTCTTTCCTGGAGAGGTCTCTCTGTTCCTTCGGGTATTTCTAGCCTGCGAGACGTTTTTCAGCTCCTGAACTGCAAGAGCAGCAGCAAAGGAGAAGGTGGAGAAGCAAAGGGAGTCGGCGTAAACCTGGTGCCACTGAGATCGGCCCCACAAACTGCAGCTCTCAGGCTCTCCCTGTGCCCTCTACCACCACGCCAACCACAATCACCACAAAGAGACAGTTCGTCACGCCATGGCGATGTCCAACGCCCCTCATGGGATGTTGACACTGACCCCACAGGGTATGACCGCAACTGGAGGAGACATACCCGAGCTAGCTCTGGTCAGGGACTGGGAAGCTGCAGCACCACATGCTTCGATATGGGCTAATCCTGCGTGTAATTACCCAGTGCTCCAGGAGGGCTTGTACAACCCCCGCTGAAATACGGGCGGCTGCAATGTCCTTGCTCCATTAAAGCTAGCTCAGGTGCATCCACAGCACAGACATACCCTTAGAGGACTAACTCGAAAGAAACCTGCTTGTCCAGGCACTGTAGGCCACGCCAACGGGGACAGCACATACCGTGCATCATACTTACTCACAAATTTCCTTTTAGCAAACAGGGCTTCTTGGGAGCCATTGAGCACGTAGATTTGCAGGGTGTATTCCTTCGTGGGGCTCAGCCCCCCCACTGTTGCCTTAGGCGTTTTGGTTTTCAGCATGACTTCCTGTTCCAGGTCACCTGGAATGGGGGTTTGTGAGGGGAGAGACACAAGACAGACACCTTTGAAAACAGGCTCGATGCAGAATGTGGGAGCCTTCCGAGCCGTGACAGGGGTCTCAACTGCAGGACACTGGCCAGCTGAGCTCTTGCAAATTCCTTCCATCTAATGGAATGTAGGCCAGGCAGCACCCATCTGCCAATCCAAGGTACTTACACAGCCCCCTTTACTGGAGTGTCTGAGTAAAATTAGTGTATACACACGTCCCTGCAATGCTCCCAGTCGAGCAGTGCTATAATCTCCATTTTATAGCTCGGGGAATGAGGCCCAGAGAGATTAGGCCCAAATGTGCTAAATTGACTTCTAATTTTGAGTGTCCAGTTTTGTACACTTTGGGGGATGGCCTCCTCAGAGGTGCCGAGCACCACAGCAGAGAAGGAATTTTTCAGTTAGCTGATTTCCCATCCAAAAAAATATTAGTTTGTTGAAAACAAAACTGTTTGTGGGAAAGAGTTGGTTTTGATCCATTTCTCTGCCCAAAAAGTTTCAAAAATTGTTAGAATGTCATGGTCTGATATTTTCTAAACAAAGTATTCCGGTGTCCTTGTTGGAAGTGACTTTTCGTTTTGAAATCGGAATTAATTAGAGTAAAAATCATGAAATAAAATAAAAAATAGTTCAAATTGAAACAAAATGTTTCAGAATTGTGTAAGCAAAATGTATCAATTGATCCAAACTGATTTATTTTATTTTGGTTCATGAAAATTTGAGATTTCGATTGTTCTTCCTGATTCACGATGGGAAAATATTTTGGGAAACGAAAAAAACCAAACATTTTCCCGGTACAAGAAAACCATTTCCTGACCATCTCTCCTGAGCACCCACCCCTGTCCTGGGTGTCCTTGGGAGCCGTTGGTATCTGGCACCTCTGGAAATCAGAACCATTAGGTCTAAAATTTGGACACTCAAAACTAGGTGCCACTTTTGAAAGTTTATGCCTAAGTGACTTGGCCATGGTCTCACAAGGAATCTGTGGCAAAGCAGGGAACTGAATCTTGATCTTCTGAACCAATTGGTGGTACCCTAGCCAGTGGGTCATCTCTCCTCTCTCTCTGTCACTTTCACCCCAGCTATCTGAGCAAACCCCATTTCTCTCTGGCTGATTCAGTTGCTCTATCCAGACCGAGGCCATTTCTGAAAGTGACGCCTTCTATCAGCAGGGCTGGCCTAGGTTTCATAGATCCTGTGACCAGATCTCACAAAACCCCCGACGTATGCTTAGCAGCTACACAAGCACAGATGCCATTGGTAGGGATGGGGGGAAATGTTTTGCTTAATTTCAAACCATCGAACATACTGGAAAAGAGCCAGTGGTAAAATCTCGCTGGCTCACTGCTGTGCTAGCTTGTGACGCTGCTGTCCAGCGATGGATGGATGGATGGATGGATGGATGGAGAAACAGAGAAGTTGAATAGAAAGGGGAGGCCACAGGACACTGACAGATCAAACAGTCCACAGCAGCTCTATTACTGTCATATGTCTGGCAGCAGCTGCCAGCAGCACTGTTGCTACTGGAGCTGTCAGTTGTTTGGTGGCGGCACTTAGAAACGCTGGTTGCACAGAGCAGCTTCACAGGTGACCGAAGGCTGAGGTCGCCACCACCTGTCAGTTTAAGACAGGAGCTGCTGTGGGGAGCGGAGCAGTGACATTGCTAAGGGCTTCGTCTCTGAGGCGGCATTTCCCCTGGGGTTAGTTTGCAGACCCAGTCATTCCTCCTCTTGCTGCAAGAATTTGTGACTTAGAGCCATACAACTTGCAACGCTGTCGAACTGCATCCCATCAGTGTAATATCGCTCAGTTAGAACCGCTGGAGGATATTAGGAAAAACTTTTTCACTAGTAGGGTGGTGAAGAACTGGAATGGGTTAGAGAGTGGTGAGTCTCCCTTCTTAGAGGGTTTTTAGGGTCAGGGCTTTGAAAAGCTGGCTGGGATGATTTTTAGTTGGGTGGGGTCCCTTTTTTAGGGGGGGTTGGACTAGATGACCTCCTGAGGTCCCTTCCAATCCTGAGATTCTATGAGATTCTATGATAATCTGCCAGCTAGTGATGCAGGATATTTCAGCTGGACCGTTGCCTCTGGGCAGCTGCCACCTTTCTGTGGACATGCCCCTACTGAACCAACACGGCAAGAAGCAGCAGAACAGAGGGGACAGCATCTATGGATTAACTCTCCAAAGCCGCAGCCAAATGCATGCAAGGGGGAGAGAGGAGATGAGGGGTGGGAGCGGAGTGGTAACATGTTTGCTGTGGGCAGAAAGGCTGATTGGCGCCACTGATTATCTGACAGGGTGACGGTGCTGCCTGTGCCCATCATTCTCCCATTGTGGCCCTGGCGCAAGGTTTCATCTCCCAACCATGATCACGGCCGTACCTCACCCCTGCCCAATGGGGAATGAAAGGTCTGAAGCTCCTGGAATGATCTCCTATGGTGTAACCCCTTGGGGTTTAGAGAGCATGACCCCTTTAAATCTTTTCCCCCAGGAGGGAGAGGGAGCAGTGAGAAAGGTGGCTCTGGAGTTGCAGAGAGAAAGAAGGACTGCAGCCCGCAGGCCCTCACGAAGTGAAGCAGCAGAGAACCTGCCTGAAGCCTGGGAAGGGCAGGGCGGCTGATCGGGGACAGCCCAGGACAGGAGCCAGGAGGAGCCCTGTGCCAGGGGGGAATCGCCCCAGAAGGACAGGCCAGAGCTGGACCCAGGATCACGCCTGCCCAGAGCTGGGTGGGGCTGTGAGTACTGGAACTAGTGACTCTGCATTGGGAATAAGGAGGGAGGCTGTAGCTAGTTAAGTGGGGAGGGGGTCGCTCCGTGGGGCTTTGCAGAGAGCGGCAGAAGAGGGCACCGGAGGGGTTTGCTGGGGAAAGTTCACTGGCGCCGAAGACGACCAAGAGCCCCCAAGACTCACCACTGGACGGGAACTTTGCTCAGGATTCCTGAACTCTGTGTGCAGACGCATTGCTCGGTGTCTGCCCTTCCAGACTGTGCTCCCACTGGGCCTTGGCTTGAATGCAGCCCTGTTTTACTGCTCCCCCTATATTTCCCCTTGTTGTTTTTCTCCTCTCATCCCCATGTAAATAAATAAATAAATATCTCCCTTTGTTATATCCATTGTACTTTTCCTGTGGGGGTGTGTGTTCACTCTGGGGGGTTTGGAACAGGTGCCCCTGGGGTGGAAGGGATTTTTTCCTGCTGCGTTCCTGCGCGCGCGCTCTCTTGGCCAGAGCTGCCTGCAGAGAAGACTCCATCTCGGCTACGAGGGCGCTAGAGTTACAATGGCAATTCAGATAAGCCTAGGGGAAAGGAAAGAGTATCCTCGCTCTGACACTAACCCATGCTCGCTTCAGCTATAATGAGACATCTCTGGTGAGGCTGATTTGGTTTTGTGACCACAAACTCCACTCAGAGGAAGGGAGACATTGAGAGAAAGAGACAACTGCTCCCTGGACTGCTAGTCTGTGACTGAGTTGACAGGTCCACGCGTCTGAAACTACTATGACTGACAGGTTTCTGACCCCTAAGCTTCTGAACTGATGCCTTCTTTAAGGTCCAGAAATTACTCTTTAAATCTGAGCACTAGGGAAAGCGTTAGGCATGTGGCAGTGAATGTCTGTGAGAAGGGAATTGCCTGGATCACTGGAATTCTGACAAGCCCCCGTGCACACTGCAGCCCTGGTTGTAACTGGGGATGGGGAAGTGAGAAACATTCAAGTCCAGCTGAGCAAACAGGTCCCTGCAGAGCTAGAAGCAGCATTGGCAAAAGCCCATCCAACAGCCGGTGTGCATGCATGTATTCCTTGCTGATAGTTTGCTGATAGCTACCCTCCTCTGCTTCGCTGCAAGGCCTTTCAGTGACACAGCCAGGGACAGCACCGCACCACTGTGATCAGCAGAGGTGCTTGACAAAAATCCCTTGGCATAAGAGAGCAGTAGATGGATGGATATTGCCCAGGAAGGGTCCTTAACTTTGGAATCTGCTCCCCAGCTTGGTCTTCTGGAGCCTGGGAATTCTACAAACTCCCTCTGCAAAACCCCTACCAAAAGGGGCAGCAGAATTAGATGGATTTTTTTTTCTGTTGGAGGAGGGAGTTTATAGTCTGAATTTGAGCTGTGGCCTTGTGTGGGATTTTACTATTATTTTAGTGGCTTTAATTCCTGTAAAACCTTCAGGGCTGCAGAGATCGGTGCCCTTACAAAAATGTAAGGCACCAGGCATGGCCTTGTCAGCAGACAAGGTGGTGTAAAAGTGGGCACCTCCCCTTTCCAGGGATGACAAAATCAGTACGTAATGTATGTTTGTGCTGTCATTTCAAGGGGTTCTGGGGATCTTCTGGCGCAGGACACTAAATCTTGCCAGTCACTCAGGGACTGTATTTATATGCAGAAGCTGATTCAAGGGCTCAGGAACTGGAATTAGTATGTAGGACACTGGTAAAGAGCTGCTCCCCCGTTGCTTTGCTTTGACATGACTTTCTAGAAACACAAAGCATTCCAGGAAATCAGCCTGCGTGGACAAGCCAAGGGACTGTGTGCAAACGACGCTCTAAACCAGGGGTCGGCAACCTTTCAGAAGTGCTGCGCCGAGTCTTCATTTATTCACTCTAATTTAAGGTTTCGCGTGCCAGTCATACATTTTAATGTTTTTAGAAGGTCTCTTTCTATAAGTCTATAATATATAACTAAACTAGTGTTGTATGTAAAGTAAATAAGGTTTTTAAAATGTTTAAGAAGCTTCATTTAAAATTAAATTAAAATGCAGAGCCCCCGTGGCATGTGGTGGGGACAGAGTGTGTGAGTGCCACTGAAAAAAAGCAGCTCATGGCATGTGGCACCATTGCCATGGGCTGCCTGCCTGCTGCTCTAAACCATCCCCTGGTGAAATGCACAGACTGTAAATGTGGACAGAAAGTAGGTCAGAAGTTCCCCCACCTGGAAGCACAAGATAAAACAGAGATAGAGACCCTTTGAGAAGACTGCTGAAAGCAGTAAGCAGTTAAAGTAAAGAGATTCCCATGCCTGGTAGGGGAAGGGAGGAGGACTTTTTTCCTGAGCTTTTGGGGAGTTTGGTGCATAGCTTCTTTAGGTTGCTTTGAAAATCCCAGCCAGAGATGCTGCTGCTTCAGCAGCCCTGGGAGGAGGTTGTGGAGTGCACAAGGTGGTTCTAGTATCACTAATGGATGAAGTGTATTCAGACCATCACAGAAAGCAGCTGCGGCCTCACCCCATTCGGCAGCGCAGGACGGCAGTGCTAACAGTGAGATTATTGACAGTCAAACCCACATCCTCCTGCCCCTAGATGTGTGTTAGCTGAAAGTTGGGCTCAGGCGGCTCCTGCAACCTGTATCCCTTGCAGAGTCAAATCCAGATCCCAGCAGGACGTACCTGCCATGGGCTTCACTTGAACCTTATACCCGTTGGTGTTCCCTTCTGTTTCTTTCCATTTCATCTGTAGCCTGTCTTCCGAGAGGACGGTTAGTTTCAACCGGTTTGGCCCTGGAAGAAAAGCAGAAACATCACTTGTGTTAGGTCCAGAGGCACCTGTGGCAAGCAGTCCACAGTCCACACATACTCGCCATCTGTCTGCTTTTCACATGGATCCGTCAGTCCCCCGCGATTTTGGAGGAGAAGGTTTTCCTTCCTCTCATCTAACGGAGAATCTGTCTGTTGTCATGGCTCAGACCAGCCATGACTTTAAGGAGTTTACCATAACCAGGAATTTACTGAGCAAGACACCTTCCATTCGTGGTTACTGATAAGCAGAGCAGCACAAGAGACAAGGAGGGCAAGGATAGTCGCGTGGGCATCTGAGTACCTGCTAGATCATAAAGGCAATGGAGACCAAAGTGGATCCAGGGCTTCTGCAACACCATAGTGTAACATCTACACTTTGAGCAAGGAGCATAGCCCCGCCCACTACCCTGGTTAATGGCCCTGAGCGTGCACCTAGCATCTCGGGTGAGATTCTACTCCAGGCAGATAGCTCGATCAGAGCTAACGTGGGTGTGTCTCCTCGCGCTGCGACTTACACCCCTGGCTCAAGGTGCAGGCTTCTCTGTAGCGTACCACCAAAGATCCCGGAATTAGGACTGCATCAAACAGGATGATATCAACAAGGCGAAAGGTATCAAATGACGCGCCCGTAAGACATGAGCTGCCAAGGAGTACAACAATCCCAGAGATTCTATGTTTCGCAATTCTGCAGAGAGAGTTTCCCAGGCAGTTCCGAGGCCAGATGTTAAAAAATACACAACCTGATCAAGGGTAAGTAACAACCCTTGACAGGACTATAATTCTGAAGGCAGCAGGCTCCAGCTTGTACCAGCCCCAAAACCTCCTGCTGCGGCAGGGAGGCAGCAAACAATCAGCAGATGCAGAGGAAAATGAACTGCAGGCAGGGAGAAAGAAGCAAGACTTATAATATGTTGGGCACATGCTCACAGTCTCATGATTGGGATGTGGGCAGTCATGCCTAGTGGTTGGAGCAGGAGTCAGGCCTACTGGTTAACAGGAGCGGAGCCCAGAGCCAGAGCCACTGGTCACAGCCAAAGTCAGAGGCCAAGAATCAGGGCCGAGGATTAGAACCAGGTTACCCGGAGTGAGGCCAGGCAGGGGTGGGGCTGGGTTCCAGACGGGAACAAGGAGGTGCCGGAGCTATTTCAGCCACAGACAAATGCTTTGAGCAGCCACTAAACTGCTGCTTGCTGCTACTGAGCTTAAGTGCTGGTCTGCTGACTCTTCCCACTAGCATAGCCAATCAGGCAGCCTATTACATGGCGGCCATGCTCGTTAAGTTGCCACAGCCTGACTCTGATGCAGGCCCTGATTCCTGACACCCATTCCCTTTAAATCTCCATTTCACAGAGATTCCCTATCCTCCAGCTAGATCCTTAAACTCGCGTTACTCTTTTAAATGATGATGATTCTTAGCTGAAATATAGCTACAAAAGATCTCTACTTGATTGGATGTAGTGTGTAAACCAGGCGGATTTATACTCCCTCCACCTGAATATCACAAACAAATTAAAAGCAACCTTTTCAGTAAGTTTTCCTCATTGCACTCATGAAATTCAACATGGGAGTGTGTCCTCTGACTGCATTTTCAAAAACGTGCAGCAAAAATGTGGAAACAATTGCTCATTTCATTTGTAATCACCATGATTGCAAAGGCAAACTGGTAACTAAGAATGCAAATGGCCAATTATGGTTATTTGCATGCACGATTACCAGAGTTGCACATGCAATTGTTGTAACGTAATGCAAAAATTAGGAATGCAGTTGCAGGTGCACAGTTTAAAAAGCAGCATTTGCACATGGAAAACTGGTAAGCGAATGCACAAATACTGAATTGTGCATAGAATTAGCAGTTGCAGTGACCATTCACTGTTTTGCAAATACATATACACATCTGCGTTTGTGAAATGTGCAAAGACAGAAAGACCCCCCCTAAAAAAATGTAGGCCCTAAAAGATAAAAGTCAACAATGAACAACATTATTGAGGAGCAAAACACAGCCTGGACAAATCATCAAAGTCAAGGAGTTTGACTATTCCTTAGAAACCATTAGGAACCCCTTTCCCGCCCCTACTTTGTGTTTAATGACAGCAAACTTATAAACACACAGAGGTTCAATGTTCAGAACTGACCAACTGTGCTTGTAGGGAAAAACCTCCCATTGAATGGCACTATCCTGAGTGCCCACTCGGATCGAAAACGTCTTCCACTCAAATGCCTTCTGTCATCTTTTACTGGGTAGTCACAACCCAAAACACAAAGCAGCAGCTAGCAATGGTTTAGGCAATGAGGGCCTACTTGTTTCAGCCCAACATCTGCACCTTAACCTTTTGATCCAGGCATTTCCCGAAAACATCTCAACTAGCAGACAACTATTTTGGGAAAACAAGGCTCAGATTCACATACCACCCAGGCAAAAACAAAATAGAGGAAATTAAAAGTCTTTGTTCCTTCCCCCGCACCCTGTCTTTTAAAGAGCAGGGGCAGAGATTGTTGGAAGGACCAGACCCAGAGTCAAATCTAAACAGAAATGGGGAAAGAGAATGGAACAATGACGGATTCATAGTGAGATGAAACAGGGAGCTGTCTTCGGATGGACATGTGCCATCCAGCTTTTCAGCCCTAACTCTAGGATCCCGAAAGTTTAAAAGGCCAGAATGCCCGCAGATGAATATGAGAAGGACAAGACTCTCTATAGAGCTGTTATATCCTGGATGCAAATGAGTTCCAGCTCCCTGAAAGCCCCACTGTCTGCCTGCCTTGGGTTCTACATGCACTCTTTGATATTGTAACCCTGCTCTCCAAGTGACGTGGAGTTACAGCCAGGCTCTAAATGGAAGCCTTGGAGGATTGTCAGGTACACAGCATGGATATATGTTCTTTCAAATCCAGACAGACTGCCGCCTTCCAAGACACCCAAGAACTAACCACGTACCCAGAAGGTTCTGAACACAGCGGAACCAGCATGGACCTGCTGCTGAAAGGGGCCAGGTGCAAAGAGGCTACCCAGGAGACCTTCATGCTCCCTGCATGTCACAGAGCACAGTTCACGGCAGTCTCCCACAGCCTTGTGGAGAGGGGACAGGAGGACAGGTTCAAGAGTGGGATGCCACTACTTAGATCCAGTGGTCTAATCCCACTGTCACCTAAATCCCTAGAAGGTGACTTCATAACAGAGCACTGTGGGTATCAGAGCTGGCTCTAGGCACAAGCAGACTAAGCAATTGCTTAGGGCGCCGAGGAGCCCAAGGGGGCAACCTATTAATTATGAGTATGTGTTGTGTGGGGACCCCTCAAAATATTTCTGCTTAGACCTCGCACTGGACTAGCACTGGCCCTGGTGGGTGTGTCTATTCTACAGCTGGAAGTGAGCCTCCCCGCCCAGGTAACCAGACTCATGCTCACAGGGCTCGACCTAGCTTGCTACAAACAGCACAGGGGACATCATGATGTGAGCTGCAGCTCGGGATCTCAAGCCCACCTGACCCCCTGGGCTTGAGAGCCAAGGCTGCGGCCCAAGCCACAACATCCACCCCAATAGTGTAGTTACAGGTAAACGCCCGTCACTTCTCACTTGGGGAATACAGCGTTTACTCACCCCTGCTCTCCCGTGATAAGCAAATGCTGGCGGCGTGTGATCACTCTGCGTGTGAAAACGAGCGCCACAAACGCATTTTCACGCCACTTCTGCTTTTCACCCCCGATGCCATTCTAGCTGAAACCCAATTCAAACTAAGGGCACCTCTCCACCCGAGTGTCCATCCTGCCGCTGCCCTGCGTGGAGCACCAAAAGAGTTAACGTACTCGCTTCTTTTTAACATGGCACCACTGGTCTAACACAGATATTTTTAGCATGAGCCCTGTAACACAGATCTATCCACATGGGCTGGGAGGCTTGCCCCCAGCTGCAAGGTAGACCTAGCCTGTGTCATTTTCCTACATGCAACTTGTTTACTCTGGCAATTATGCAGGGACCAGAACTTGGACTGTAGGTAACACCAGTGTAATCCACCAGCTGTTATGGAAGTTTCACTATAAATGAGGGCAGAGGTGACCTGACCAATGCTAGGTTAGGCGCGATCTGTCTAAGGCTGCCCTGCTATTGATCTGACACAAAGAAAGAAGGAAAACCAGAACTGAACTGGGGCACTGAATATCGATGCAAGGTTCCATAGGCTTAGCAGGTCTTTCTAGGAGTTGGGTTTATGTCTCCCAGTCACTGATAAGAGCTACTAGAATATCACACTCATTGCCTTGAACATCAGCCTCCCTAAACCTTTATTGCTTATGTCCAGGAGCATAAATATTAATAGAGTCAGTCAGAGACGACAGGGACATTTGACCAAAATAAAGATGAAGGCAATCAAGCTAACTCATGACCTCTCTTCTGACTCTTTAGATAGGTCTGTCCAGCATGCTTCCATTTGATCCGCTATATAGCTATTATCCCAGTCCTCAACTTAAATCTTCTGTTATGTTGGATAACATTGCCTGTTTTCTCTGAGGTATATTTACTCTTAGTTTGCCCTGGACTCCTATTTGGTGGAAAATTGGTTTCATCTTTCTCTCTCTGTGTTTTCTTCTTCAAAACTGTTCACTTTACAAATAAAAATAAAGAAGAGGATTTGCATAACCACCAGGCCTGCAAACCCAGCCTCAGCTGCTAAAAGTCAACGTAAGCTTTTCCCTGCTCATTCGTCAATCCCAAGTAATAATTATGCTACAGGAACTTCATGAGCCATTCTACAGAATGGAATTCTCTCTCTCCAGTAGCTGGATTGGCTCTCCAGTGCTACCAGCAGAAGTGATTATTTTCATCAGCAAAGGAAGTGGATCCACAGCTTTTAAAAACCACTTTTCTGGCCATAACTGCACTTTAAAACTCCCCCGTCACCACATGAATCACCTTCCTCCAGTTACCCGCCTGATCATCTACCCAGCACTACAGCAATGTCATCCCAGAGAATTAAGGAAGCACTACCGCCAGCCAACCAGGTGGCATGGAGATCCACGTTAGGAGCATGTGTGCTCTGTGCGTAGTTATCCCAGTTGTGTTCAGACTTGTTCCGCTAACCTTTCTTGTGATGCTGCAACAGCTCAGGCCTAAACAACTCAATAGCGTTGAAAATATGAAGGGTCCTTTATTAATGGCTGCATCTTGGGAACCAGCCTGACTCTAAAGTGGGACACCTGGGTACATCACTTGAATCCATCTGGCACTCAGGTGCCTTCAGACAATGCAGACCCTTAGCCATTTAGTGCCTGTCCCCGTGTCAGGGACTCGAACCCCGACAGCGAAGTTCATTGTCTGACCGCAGTGAGACAGGCAACACCAGCAAGGTCCGATCAAAAGCTCTTTATTGACAAGTGCACGCGTCAATAGAGAGCAGCTCATCTCGAGAGAACCAGCCCCCTTTTACAGCCTAGTATTAGCCTATATAGAGAGTTTTATTACGTCATAGATCATTCACTTGAGCAACCCACCTCCCCTTTGTCTAACAACTAGAAATTAGACACCTTTTAATATATACGCATGCCTAGTCTCTACAGCATTGAATTGTTAATATCTTAACAAGCGCCAAAAGTTAGAAATGTAAGGGAGTTAAACACACCGAAAACTAAACTGGGGAGTTAGAGTCAGAACTGTGGGATAGTGTTTCTTATCAGTTCTTCAAACACTGTTCCTAACACAACACAGCTGGTACCAGCCCCTCACTTATCTCATTCTTTCCCAGGGCTTTGTGAGACAATGCTGCTTCTCAGTATTTTTCCACTCTGGGATTACCCAGAAGCCTCTGTTAGCCTGACTTCAGTCAGGTTGGCATAACTGGTTTTGTGCTACATCTTTATTCAGGCCTAACACCCGGAAGGCAGGAGATGCTGGGATTGCATAGCCAGAGGCGGTGCAAGGTCAAAGAGGCAAAATCATAATAAGTCTCTGTGTGGGAGCCTTTGTTAAGTGCTTATATAAGGGACTTACTGGACGATATTTAGGAACTGAAGTATCCCTCCCTCTCTCCCCAGCACAGAGAGACGTGAGATACCACAAAGCAAGATGCCTCCTTGACATTGTGTGTAATGCTGACCTTAGTTTGCAGGAAACCGGGGGGAGCTCTGGGAATCAGACACTCACTTATGGATAAAGAGCAATTTAGCTGGCATGGAAATAACAGGATTCTGCACTGATGAGGAAACCATGCAAACTGCCAATGTAATTTGGATGCAGTCAGCGTTTTGGCTGCTGACGGCTTATACCAGTTTTAGTCCTATTCTGAAAACAAAACCAAAGTCCTGCAGGGGGTTAGGACAGGGTTACCTTCTGCATTGTGAACAGACAAAGAACATTCCCTTTCAACCCTGCCCATTACTGTGTCTGCCTTTCAGATTTGGGGCCTCTCATATCAAATGATGTCTTTCCGGGGCTACATTTTCGGATTCTGGGTCGGTACTTCCAGGTATCCAAAACAGAAATGGCTTGAATTGGATTTGACCCCGGTTCCAAATTCCATCATTTGGGTCTCTCTGTATAAAGGATCAAAACTGAACCCCAGATTGAAACCCTCCCCAACACACACACACACACACTTTGATCAGGTGCAGTGTTCCAAAGTTATCGGGTTACAAACAAACCGAGAAATGTGATGAAGCTGAGTACAGGGTCTTGGACCAACTAGATCTGTTAGCTTAGCTCAGGTGACAGCCACTCCCGTAATTATTGTATCCAATGCCTATTTGAAAAGTGATCAGAGAGCCCCGCTTACCTTGACCATTCGCGTGTCCTATGACATGACTTGCCAAGGTGATGCAGGCAAACAAGAAGGACCTGTGACTCAGCATGACGTCCTGGTCCTATATGGAGAGGAAAAGGCACTTTATGTCTAACCACATAACAAACAAAACCGCACTTACTGCATGGACTAATTTGGCTCCCTTGTTGATAAACAGGCAGAAGAGTGAATGCTCCCCTCTCACGCCTAGCAGTGGTCACCCTAAGACTGGACTGAGGGGTTCACTGACGGGCAATGTAATGACGTTTACACTGATGCCATCTACGATGAGCCATTCAGCCTCCAGGACCATCACTATTTTCAACACAGCTAACAGAGCAGACTCTGGCCCTGTGTTTCTTTACATCTTCTTGATTTAAACAACATTGTTTTTATCCTTGCTCAGCACTGTGAAGCCCACACAGGTGTGGAAAAGCAGTTCTAGTCTGCTGCAGTGTCAGTATCATCAGCAAAATTGGCAACTTTGAATTCAGAATTGCCTGGGTTTTTGAAAATAAAAAAATAATAATATTTTTTCCCAATCATCACAGCAAAAGTCAAAACACAGCTACATCAGAATAACCCAGCACCTCTCTCGGGTTTCTGGAATACAATATAAGGGGAGGGAAAGTCCACACTTAATGCCCAGAAGAGAAGCATTATTCAATGAACACTCTTCAAAGCACAGACTGTTTGATATTGCGATTGTTGTGAGGATGGAGCAGAAGGGACGCAGCTTTATAATCACACACCTGATTGCGCTTGTAGCGCCAGCAGTCCAGAGATGAAGGCCAAGTTAATTCTTGGCCTAACTTCACTGAGGTTACACTGGGGACGCATTTGGATAGTGTTTTGTTTTGACTTGTCTCCTGAGCAGGGTTGAAAAGAGGAGGAATATTTGGATTCAAAGTTGAAGGTGTTGCTTGGTTTCAATGCGTGTTCAAACCCTAAACTCAAAGCAAAACTCTGGGAACGGGATTGAGAATCTTGTACAACTAAAACATTGACAGCGACAAAATTCAGATCCACATCCAGGTCTGCATGGACCCAGGGCTTCAATCCTACACCATTCATGATGCAGACAGACCTGCAGTGCAAGCTCCTGCGCCCGTACGGTGGCTTAGGAGCCAAAACCCAGTCAGTGGGAGTCTTTCCCTAATGTTGGCAGATCCTTGAGTGCTTTATGGTTCGTAGTTCAGAGATGCCTGCTCCACAAACTCAAGACCTGGGATCGGCTCTGGGTGCTGCCTGCCTCTGTTGCTGCTGCTGAATGAGCAATTATCGCGCTTTGGGGGCTTAGGAAACCAGCAATGCAAAAAGCCAGAAGTTGCTATAAAAGCAGCGGATAGTTTCACAAATGCTGAATCCCTCTGCTGCTCCAGCCTCAGAACATCATGGGGAACCTGCACACCTGCTAACCCTGATACACACAGACTATTTGCTCCCACTCGCCAGGGCTGCGTTGGGAAACTTCACTCAGCCCGTTTCGCCTGCATCAAAACACCAGCAGTATGGGAGAGGCTGGCTGCAGAGCGATATGTATAGCGCTTGGTACCCGATTCCTACACAGTGCAATCAGCCCTTTCTCCGCAACGCCTCCTGCTTCACAAGCTGGATGACAAAGGTAGAGCAAAGCAGCTCCTCCCGGGGGAGGCCAGCAGTTTCAGTCATGTCACTGCAGGACTCGCTCGGTGGGCAGTTTGCCTGCCTCCATCTGCCTTCCTGCACTGCCAGGCAATCTCATCCCGGCTCCTGCAGCTTTCCGAAGAATCAGTGCCTGACAGCATGCGTCTCTTTACGTATCGCTTTCTGCCCCGGTGCCAGCGAGGACTTTCCTTTGATTCCTCTCTTCTCCCCCCCCCCCCCGAAGGTGTTTTGTGGGTTTTTAAAGCAATTCGTTTCCTCTCTCTCTCGCCAAAGCTCTCATTAGCTAGAAAGGCAACAGCGTGAGGCATGGCTGCCCAGGGAAGGCAGCAGGAGCTTGTCAGGTTCTCTGGGCAACACAAAGGAAGGGAGAAGTGCAATCAAAGGACAATTATAACAACAGTGCTTTCGGCCATATATTCGCACTATCTAAGACCCTGATCCTTTGCTTTCCTTGTTCAATGGGAGTTAAGGGCACTCAGCACCTTGCAGGATAGGGCCTGCAAAATGTTACAGGCCTCTGGGGGATAAAATCCAGATCTCATCCCCAGTTAACCATTTTTAAATATTTTAAACCCCCAGTTTTATTCCTAAGAGATATTAAAGTAAAACCAATTGTCATTTACGTAGGTCCTATAGAAAAACAAACTTTTTGATTCTTGGGCTGTCCCAATGACACTGCTACTGGCTAAGCTGGAATAGCCACTGCAGCTCCTCTAGGCCAGCTGCACAAGAGTGGAGGCCACTAGACCTGTATAAACTCAGAGCCATGGTCCCGCAGTGGCCTGCACTAGGCCTTTGGTGCTGGCTTCTGAGCCAGCTCCCAGCTGCAGTGCAGCCATATCCCGTAGGGCTGGTGCAGGGTCCCTTGCAGTACCCCACACAGCCCCTATTCAGCCGGTAGAACCTGTTAAACTTTGCACCGAAACTTGTTTTGAAAAAGAAAATTAAAACCACCAACACACAAAGGCTTTTTGACAAAATTTCCAATTTTCCTCAGTGTTTTGCAGAGCTTCAGGCAATGAACAATTATTGTTTTCAGTTTTTCAATGAAAACCTGAGAAAATCCACAAGATATTTAAGTGAAAATGATTTTTTTTCCAGTTTCCCTCTCAGCTTTTCATGAAAAACAGAACACTTTTTTACCACCAGGTGTAACAGCAAGGGAGATCCGAACACTGGCCCTCCACACCACCAGTCAATTTCTCTCTGAAGGTATTACATTCATCTGGCTAAAATACAGGGCAAGGGGTGTGTGGTTTGTTTGTTTTATTTAAAAGAGCTGGGGAGATGCCAACTTTGGGCCTGCCAATCTTGAGAGCGAGTCCTTAATTCACCTTGATAATGGTCTGACGTGTTGGGCAAACAGTTGTCAATCTGAACTCTAAACTGGACCATCTGAAGTGAAAGGTCTGAGCCAAACCCCTAGATCCAAACCTGATGAATCCAAACCTGGATTTTCTGACTGGTCCCTTCCTTATAATGCCCTGAAGCTAGACAGCCCTGGAATTTGGGATAGGGGTTCAAACTATGGATCTGGGGTTCCTACTTCAGGCCCTTCTCTAACATCAGAGGAATTCATCTTCATGCAGAAAAGAGGGATTTTTCTCTTATGGAAACATTCGGTGGGTTATTTACCCAGTCCATTTCCACTGCTCTCATCAGGTAGTGACAAGCCCCTCTTCCATTGCCACAGTCATGAGACATAATGGCCTTGGCTCGTTGCTTGTTCACACAACATAAAGAGATTTGCAAGAACCTGAGGTATCCCTGGACAAACTGTTCCAACTATACACCAAGGGGGAAATTCGATGTGGTGTTCTAAAGAGCGGCTCTGAATCTACAGCAGTGTAAGTGAGCGTATTGTTTATGAACCAAGAGTCTGATTCTCCTCTCTGACTCTGGTGTGAATCAGGACAGAGGACCCCCCTCCAAAGCTCCCTGAGGTCGATGGAAGCACCCCCATCAACTTCAACAGGCTGGGAATCAGGTCCAACAGGGCAAAACCAATTCAAGTGATGGAACTCCAGGCCCAATGACTCACGGTCCCTATGTTTGAACTTTATTCTATTGGCCTCATTTCACATAGTCCAACATATAATCAGCCCCTGCCACTTCTACAGCCACACTGTTCAGTCTTATTACTTTTGGCTTAGACAGGTTGTATACACTAGTTCTACCATTCACTCTACAGCAAAATTTTGATTTAGTACAAGATGATGGACAGTTATAAAGTGGCTTCTGGCAAATTTCTGCAAAAAGAACAGGAGTACGTGTGGCACCTTAGAGACTAACAAATTTATTTGAGCATAAGCTTTCACGGGCTACAGCCCACTTCATCGGATGCATGTTGTGGAAAATACAGTAGGAAGATATATATATACACACACAGAGAACATGAACCAATTGTGTCAGCTCCTCATTAGTTAAAAGGAAAAAATGGTAGGTCAGCCAGAATTTCCTACACTTTTACTCCAGGAACTGTAAAATGCTGCAATGGAAAAACATGCAAGTCGCAGCATATGGTAGTTAACTTACACCCCTGCAGTGACTGTGTTCATTGCAAGGCACGTGGCTGTGTGAAACAATTGAAATTTGCCATTGAAAATCTGAAAGCTTCAGCATCTTGCTTCTCATTTCCATTCTATATAGATATTTTCATGGAAAAATATCCACATTTTGAAATTATGTTGAGGTAAGGATCAACCTTCATATCAAAAAAATGCAAAGCCCACCTTTTTATGAATGCCTGATGCAAAGCCAACAATTCGGGACTTGCCAAAAAGGCCCTGAATTAAAATTAGGAATACTAATTTTTTTAACTGTTCTTTATTTATTATGCCAGCAATCTTTCCCATAGCTCTGCTAGGAAGATCAGAGGCAAAGAGGATGCCATCTGGAGGAATAATATTGAATTGTACATGGGTTTCTCCACTTCAGCAAAGATTAAGCTGGATCCAAAGTCCATTAAAGAAAGAAAGCAAAGTGATTAATAACACCTGGCTCTTATATAATGCCTTTCAATATAAAAAATCCTGTGTACATTAATGGGTGTTGGATCAAGCCCATTGCAATATTCTGATTCAGACAGAAGATTGCACCTTTAAGCTTCAGTGGGGAGAGTAATACACCTCTACCCTGATATAACACGACCTGATATAATGCGGTAAAGCAGCGCTCTGTGGGGGCGGGGCTGCGTGCTCCGGTGGATCAAAGCAAGTTTGATATAACGCGGTTTCACCTATAACGCGGTAAGATTTTTTGTCTCTCGAGGACAGGGTTATGTCGGGGTAGAGGTGTATATTTATCGTGTTTATCAAGTGTTGACTCAGAAAATTACCCAAGGGTAAGAAGTACACCTGCATCCTTATGGCTTAGTGCATAGAGCACTAGACTAGGACTCAGGAGACCTGGGTTCTGCTACAGGCCTGCTGGGTTACCTTGGGTAGGTTACGTCACCTCTGTGCCTCAGTTTCCCCACCTGTAAAGTGAGCACAACAATACTGAGCTTCTGGGTAAAATGTTTTGAGATCCACAGCTGGAAAGTATGGATGAAAGTCAGGCAGTGTTATCCCTCCCCCAACAGCAGGTGAGTGAGATTTCAGACCCTAAGGGTTAACTGCTGAACAGAAAACCGCCTCCCATGTTGTTCCACCTGTTTATTTCTGTCATTAATGGTGCAAGCATTCAGCCATGCAGAGGTGAGGTGCAAGATACTGACAGGACCAATATGACATCATCCCTTCTGACAGCACAGAGCCTCAGGCCTGTGGATTCCTTTCTCCCATTATTTTTCTCAGGGAAGGAATTCATGGACAGTACATAGAGCACATGATACCTATTTCCCAGTCACTAGGATGGTGGAATTTGCCACCTTTCAAAGTGGGTCTAATAATAATAATATTGTCATTATTATAATATAGGAGTAGCACTCAAAAGCTCCAATCAGGCTCAGAGTTCTGGGTGCTGCACAAATGCATCAGGAAAGTGTCCCTGCCACATAATCATAGATGGTCTAATTTAAAACGATGCAACAAGCTAACATCAACAGTAGGAAGGGATGAAGCTAGCAGCAAAAAGAGCCAGCAAGAAGAGCATGCATTTACATTGTCTGGCTTAGCTGGTTCCTGATGGTTAAAAACATTGAATTCATTTATATTAGCAACCTTCTCCCCTAGCCATCGTCAATTTGCAATTTCCCATCAGTATCAAGTGCAATTTGAGGTGGGATTTGAAGGTTAGCACCGGATGACATTTTCCAAGTTTGCAATAGAAGTTTTTAAAAAAATTTATTTTCAGCCAAAGAAAATTAGGTTTTCTACAAAATTGGTGTGCTTTTCAAGCGGGTCTGCTGAGGTGTAGTGTTACAGCCTAGGTCAGAGAGGATTTTCCATTCACAAGAGGCTGCATGAGAAAAACCACAAAGTTACTCATGGGAGAAGATGACAGGTGAAGCCAGCATCATTGGCCGAGTGGAATTTCCCTTCAGAGATTGACACACCTGGAGCTGGTAAGCTCAGTTAGTTCTAAGCTTCCCAAACACCTTCCAGAGTCAGTCACCTGCTCCAAATCCCAGGAAGAGATACCTGCTTAGCATCATGGGGTGACTTGCTATCTCAGGACTTGAACATTTTCTAAAAATCAGACTTGAAAAAAAACAAACCCATGAAAAGGTGCGACAGCTGGTTGGGAATTTTTCAAAAAAGTGTGGGGTTTGGGGTGAAAAATGCCTCGTTACTGACACCAAAACACTCTGTGGGATGCTTTCCCAGCACCTGCCACACTTTTGATTATGTAGTCGGGGCTGCATGTTGTGCTGTATAAAACGAGCAAAGGGGCAGGACTCCTCTAAACCAATATTTTCTCACGCCCCCTGCAAGGCACATAGCACCTTTGATTTCGCTCCTGTATTTACCTTCACTATGTTCAACAGCTAAGTTGAAGAGAATTTAAAGATGCTGTTAATAGGATTCCAAAGGGACTTGGAAGCTGCAGAAAGATTTGGACAGAAAAACCTCAAAGGAATACTAAGGTACTAGGTTCTCATACAGCATGAAAATTCCCCAAACCATAGATAGGGTTAGTACCAGTTTGGTACAGGCGTATAAACACAGAAACAGCTAGGGAAACACAATCCAGACAACCAGGATTATCATCAAACCTTCAGCTGTGAGCTAACAAACCCTTCTAACTACTTCACTCATAAGAAATTCCCTCAGGTTGTGCGCCACAAAAAATTCACTAAAGATCAAAACTCTCTAATGGAATCATTCACTATCTACAGAGCATCAAATAATTATAAGAAAGACATTCCTGTCAGTTCTGGGGGAATTTAGACTTCATCACAGGATAACATGAGTCTAAAAGTTACTTCACCTTAAAGAGACCAAAGTTCTAAGCTTTCAGGACCTGCTGTCACTATGGAATTGAGAACTGTACAAAACCATCAAACTTTGGCTAGGTCAGTGCACTAGCTGGGACTTTCACAAAGTTTTCAAGTCTATAAGAGTTCTTTATTCTGTCAAGAGAAAGGAAAGAGTATAGGCAAAAAAAGCACACTCTACAAAACAATACAGCCCCCTGTAGCCTAGCACAGAGAAATCGAAACAGCTTCAAAACCAACAAGGATCTGTCACAAACCTTTGCTTTTCAATTTGTTTACCCTGAAGTTGGCTGGGGAGGTGCGAAGAATCCGACTACATTCTTGATCCCTGACAAAGGAAGCCAGCACTTTGCCCGCCTCTCAGAATAGTTGAAAGATTTCTCGACTGCTGACAGAGAGAGAGGAAAAGAGAGAGAGGACGCACTATTGATTTCTCCCCACCCTCTTTACGCACCAAGCACAGAACAACCCTTCAGATTTGGACTGCTACATATGGCTAATCAAACCTGGTTTGTAAAATAGATTATTTTATTTTTCTGCAAACCATGCTGGAGTTTGTTAAGCATATTGGGAGGGCTCAAATACTGACCATCCAGCAAGGAGGAGATCTATGAATTTCTTGGGAGTGCAGCAAGGAAGGCAAGGTGGGATTCGCTTGCATTTTACTAACTCAGAATTAGAGATTGCTTCAAGCTGGACATTTCCACATCTGATTAAGTTGCCTGAACGTTTCAGAGGCCCTAATCCTGCATGACCTTGAGCGAAGTTAAGCACACCTGTAAGTTTTGCAAGCCTGGGACCCAAATCGTGGGAGCAGAGTTTGAGGCTACTGAAGTCTTATTAAATGCTGGGTCAAATTTTGGCCACAAATTGTGGAAGTTTCACAATATTAGCAGCGCGCGCGCAAGATTTACACTGTTCTCAGCCAAAATCCCGTGAAAACAGTAGTGTTAGTGAAATACTGTCAGCTTTTGTATCTGACCCATCGCCAAAGTTATAGACTCAGGTTTGCAACTGGAGATTATTCTGAAAGAATCCTCTTCTCCCACCAGCAGCACTACCGAGGTTCAATGAAAGGTCTAGAGTTTGGACCCACTGCCCAGAATACATCAGATGACAGTGACATCCTTACTATGTTATAATTTTAGACTAGATTGTAAAAGAGATCTCCAGTGATTAACAGTGGCACTATCCTAGTATGTCACAATTAGAGCTGGTGAAAAAGCTGGAATTTCCATTGCATGGGAAATGCCAACATTTTGGAATTTTCTTTCATCCTGAATCAGAATGAAAAGGCAAAAGTTTTCCACACAATGAAATTTCTGAAAAGTTTCATTTCAGAAATATGAAAAAAAAATACATAAAAGTGCTTTATTTCATACTTTTACTATTACACAAATTATTATAATATAATACAGTTCATGCAAAAACTGAAACAAACAGCTTCAAACTTAACAAAGGAAAACAAAGTGTGTTTCATAATTCCTTCACTCTAATCCACACACTTCTCCCTTTAACTAAAGCAATTTACTTTTCTTGGAACTCCCATGGATTTTAATAGCTACCTATAGTTGCTACTGTTTATCCTAAAACTAAAAGTATGCATGAAATGGAACACTGTGCCCCACCCTCATCTGAACATTGGGAAAAAATCTTGATCCAGATCAAAACTTCATTACTGGGTTTTGGGCCTCTGAGCTCAGTTCTGGATCCAGAGAAAGGTTGGTATGGTATCCCTCTCTACCTGCCTTAAGATCACTGCATGGGAACCTGATAACATGGACCTTTACTGGCCTTTCCTACACTTAGAACCCTACAGTTTGGAGTAGATCCTAGAGTTGACACACTACTTATGCATCCAAGTCAAACTGGAGTTTAAATGAGCATATCTATTAAGATGCTCTGGGTACCAATCAGCTCTCTTTGCATGCGGTTTATTTCACCTAGCTGGAAATGGGAACTGCCAGTATCTTGATAAATGGATTGAAAGACTGCCCAGTTTCCCAGTAGTGCCTGCGAGGACCTCTGCGTATCCTCCACTACAATATCTTGCTGTCCGATATTACAGTGATTTGCTGAGCAGTATCACACAAACCCCTATGCTAGCTGCACCAGTGATAGGGGAATGAATAGTTGTCTTTCATCAACAGCAGAGGCACTGCAAGGAGCCGCAGTAAAACCACAGAGCAGCCATTTCTACAGCCATGTCCATTTATGATGCACACTTGGGAACAGATTTTTACAAGTCCTCAGCATCTACAACCAGGCTCAGATTTTCAGAAGGTCAGCTCCAATTTAGGCCCCAAATGACATGAGTTACTGGGCTGCCCACCTGACTGATAGACAAGCTTTTTGGACTCTCTAGTTGCCTGGCTAGCTGACTGGGCATATTTCATGTCAGAGATGCAGCAGGAATCTTTCAGTGTTCTCAAAATAAAATATTGCAGAATTTCAGGTCTGGAAAAAAACAAAACTGAGTTTTTGGCTTTTTTGTACCATTCCAGGATGAAAAGAGTCCAAGAAATTTTCCCTCCCCCAACCCCCCCAGGACAGAAATTCCATTTCCCAGCCAGCTCCAGTAATGAATTAACTCACAAGTGTTGCGAGTGAAGGCATATTTAGGACTGACAGAAGCCTGTTGTAGATTTGACGAGTCAGTCCTGATAACATTTAACAGCGTAAGCATAAGTAGAAGAGTGTATGTGTAAGAAACTGCAGAGTAATCCTGTTGAGTGTTGTGCACATGTAAGACATTGCTAAGCAATCATGTTTGAGAGGACGAGAAAAGATAAAATAACTAATAAGCTAGAAAAGACCGGTTTGAACTCCCACTAAACCTCTACTGACAGAGGAAGAGATTTAATGTGGAAATGAGAGACTAATACATATGTATAAGATAACAAAAAAGTTATAAAGAAGTTTGTGTAACAAAGGGAGGTTGAAGCTATATTGTCTCATTGACTGTGATGAGATCATTCTGATAAGCTTCCCACTTGTGAGTAACTGATCACCACTCTGAGTGTTTTGCCTTAATAAATATTCGTTAGACCTAGCTGCTGAGTAAGTGACTCTCAATCCAACAGGGTGAAATCTTGTCCTCAACGAAATAAATTGCAAAAATTCCATTGACTTCTATAAAGCCAGGTTTCCATCCCTAATGCTTAGAATCAGATTTCTCTGGCACAAATGCCCTGCCACTGATTGACCCTGGAACCTGGAACAGAGTTTTAACACATCACTAATTTCTCTTCACTTCAAGCAATCCTAGGGACAAATTGTCAGCACGATGCACAGTCAACTGAAGACCAGTTTCTCGTTATGATTAATAATATGCTGCATCTAATTCACTCCATAGTGGGCTGTGCATGTATAATCTCCACTAGGATTTGCCTCACCCTTAAAAGAAAGGAACAGGAGTACTTGTGGCACCTTAGAGACTAACAAATTTATTTGAGCATAAGCTTTCGTGGGCTACAGCCCACTTCATCAGATATCAGTTTTATGAGACATTACACCATTAGAGGGAGGCATGTTGTGCACTGAAGAAAGTGATGGAAGAGGAACTATCTAATCAAATATGAAAACACTGACAAATCAGCATCTAAACAGATTTTATTTTAAAAAAGACACTTTCAGCTACAGTAGTTTTAAAAATATAGTTTAAAAAGACATTTTCAAAAAATTAAATGTTGGAAACCTCTTAGATGCTTCAAAAATAAAAGTTATTTCCCTTGAGTATGTCAACTTTCATCTGGAAAAGGGGTCTCTTTCCTGTTTATAAGGAAACGTAACTCACTGGGGCATTCTTTCCTTTATTTCTTGATGTGATCACTAGCGCCATGTACTGCATCATCTGGAGTGTGTACAGCTTTCAGATAAGGCGTTTTTAGCTGACTCTCATGCCGGGCAGTCTCCTGAGCTCAGATATTCTGCTCAGGGTCATCACACGGAATGGTAGGTTTTTTAAACAAAACCAACAAGCTTCTCATCACTTACCGGTTCCTGGAGATCAAACAAACTCAGTTAAATTCTTACTTAACTTGCAACTTGACCTCAGGTCCTTGTAGGTGAAAGGACCATGTGCGCTAAGGACCCAATCCTGAGTGTGGCCAAGCACCTCCATTGACTCTAAAAGGAGCTGTGGGTGCTCATCTTCTCTCAGGATTAGGCACTGAGCCACAAATACCTCAGTCCTGTCTGAGCCCAAGAGACCTGCCTCATCAGATTCCAATTACTTAAGACAAGTCAAAATGTCAGGCTACATTTCAGGCCTAGTCTCTTAGAATGAGAGACCAGGTTTGGTCCGTCCCCTAATTATAGCAGACTCATGTAACTGATCACTCCATCCTTTAGTAGCTGAAGCATCCCTCCTCTTGGAACAGTGATGAGGAGAGGATTCTTCACTTATTCAACGGCTTCCATGACCTCCAGAACAAGCGTTCGTGGTCCCGTCATGATGAGGCTGCTGATGGTCGGATAGTCCAAATGCAGAACGTACATTCCGTTCACAGAGAAAACAAACTGACACACCTGCAGTGGAGAGAGAGGAATGTTTTACAGTGATGTGATTGCACTGCAACTGCACCTGCTCAGAAGAGTGAGACTTTGTGATGATGGTATCGCTTACCAAATCCTACAACCAGAAAGCATTTTATACACTTTATAAATTGCACTAATAGTCACTGGATTCTTAATGGTAACCCAAGGGATTTATATTGGGAGCAAATGGTGAATGCAAAGCCCCCTTTATGAGCAGGTGACGTACATGTAAAAAGCTGACAGTGAGACTTAATATTTGCTATTTTTTTAAAATAATGAGAATAGAGGAAAGGGTCAGATGAAATGAGCTCTTGAGCAAATGGAACAAATTCACCTGCACCTGTTCCCTTCCAATCCTGCCTGAAGCAGATGAGCAAGTCTAACTGTTTCTGTCTCTGAAGAATCTTATTACTTCAAATATCCCAGCAAGTGACTTGAAGGATAAACAAGACCTGTACAAAAATTGCTCCTCGACTGCTGGGGGATTTATGAATTTCCTCTTTCCTTTACTCTTAGAAATTGATCTTCAACCAGAGCACAAAGCCCATTTATTCTTGGTTTGCTGGTCTAAAATGGTTTTCAGAAGCTCAGCTCATTGCATACGAGCTGGAATCAGCAGAGCGATTACAAGATGAATGAAGGCAAACGCTTCTCCCTGTTCCCAAAGGGAATGCTTTATCACTGCAGAGTCATTCTGCAGCTTTCACATGCAAAGAAAAAGAATTCCACGTACAACTTTCTTTTTAGTAAGACAGAACACACTTATTACCCCAGGAGCTTTAACACTGGGTGTTTCAAAGCAGTGTGCTGCTCTTTCTCTGCATTAAATAATTTATATGCAGTATATTAACAATTAGAGCTGATTGGGAATTTTCCACTGAAAAGGTTTTTTTTGGATATTTGTTTTTTGTTTTGTTTTATTGAGAGAAAACGTCTCCACAAAATCAAAGTCCCACAGGAAAAAGTTGAATATTTTTTGACAAAATTGAAAATTTTTCATCAAGAAAACTGAAACAATTTTCAGGTTGACCCAAATCTAAACATTCTGATTTCTTGACCTGAATCAAAATGTTTTGGTTTGGGTCAATTCAACATTAGCTTGTGTCTGTCTGAGTTGCTGCAATGCCTCATGGGAGTTTTAGTTCAGGCATCTCATGCCCCCTTCCTTATCTGAGGGCTGGGTTCTAGACTGGACTAAATGAATCCTCCATGATGTACCACAATTCCCCCCTCCCCAGTTGAACGATCACAATGCATCATGGGAGTTGTAGTCCATCCGGGGAGTCTGGCCCATTGCAGAGAACGAGGGCATGAGGCATCTGAATACAAATCTCATGAAGCTCAGGTGGGTGCAGTTCTGTGTAAAACCAAGCCATAACAACAAAAACATTTCCAAATAGACGTTTTTCTGAACTTCCCATCCTATGGATGGTGTCAATATTTTGACTTTTCATCCTGACCGAGGACAAAGATAAATGTTGAAATCCCAGTTACAGAAGGGAAAGAACAGGTAGTTTTCTAGTGAATACCTAACACGCTGGCAGTGTGTGTGGCACATCTCTCTCAGCAGCTGGTGTGCTAGAGGATAACAGCCTATTAATGCTACCAGCTAATGAGTTACTCCTTTAGTTGAAGTAGTAGAGGTCTGTGCTGCAGTGCTGAAGGTCCTGGGTTTGAGCCCTGTTGTCAAGCCACATATGGGGAGAATCATTACAAAAAAGATGCTGATGAAACTGAGGATGACAACATTGACTAGAGGCAGATCCAGCCAAGGGCAGGCACTGTGCAAACCTCCCTCACACGGCAGTGACAAAGCACAATTGTGTCTTGCAGCATCTCTGCTGTGTTGTTCTAGGTCTCTCCTGAACAGAGCACAATAGCCACAGCATTCAAAATTCTTCTCCGAAATAAACTCATCAGGCGACCTACAAGCCCAGAGTCAGTGTCAAGCTCCCACAGAGTAGTATGTGACACAGGTATTTGAGGACACCGATCTGTAGAGGTAATGCAGTGTAATGGGCCATGCAATGTTTCCCTCTACACTGGCTCTCCCCCCACTCTGAGGTTTAGATCAGAGCAGCAACAGTCACAGCTGGGTCTTCATAAGCCCTTGAAAAGAGCCAGGCCCCGGCCACCTTAACACACAGAGGTCCCATTGCTGGCAAGGAGGCGCATGCTTTGCAATCCTCACTCCAAGCATCCCAGGGACTCCTACAGCTTTGAAACCTAGTACTGAGTGATGACTGAATTCACTCGCCCTGCAGTCAGTGGATTAATGCCGGGGATGAATTTGGCCCAACATGTTTGATCAACATACAAGTGATATCACATGGTACACCAGGAAGATCCAGATTATACAGTACCTTCATGCCTGCTGCAGCAGCAGGTCCTCCTGGGTCCACAGCCTGGATATGGCAGGGTCTCCCTCCACGGACCACAAACCCCCAGCCCACAGCATCCCCCACAATCTACAAGCAGAACAGAGGGACTGTAAGGGCCTCACAAAGATTGTCTTGCCTGCATGTAGATGACCACGCAAAGGAGTTCTGCTGAACTGAAGTGGTCAGCATTTAGCCTTGCCCCGTTATCACTGCCACTAGCGAATGCCCCACATACTCTACAGTGAGATAAACTCTAGACTGGGCCAGCCAGCTTCAGAAAACATGTGCACACGTCTCTGCTTAGGGCACTTGACTGGGATGTAGAAGACCCAGGTTTGAATCCCCATTCTGCAGCAGATCTTGAACCCAGTATTCTCCCTCCAAGTGAGCATCCTAACCACAAGGCCACAGGTTGTTCTGTGGTGGGTTGCTCCAGTCTCTCCTCTTGAAGCTGTTTCACTGAGTATAAATACTTAAATATTCATTGAACCAAAGAGAAAGAATAACTCTTGAACCTGGTGATGAAGGCACTCATTGGTAGGTAGGAGAGGACTTAAATCTTCTCTCTGCCTGATTCAGAGTAGGGATTTAAATCCACATCTGCTATCTCCCAGCTGAGTGCCTTAATTGCCGGGCTAGAGTCATTCTCCCTGAAAGAATTCTCCTCTTGTGTTTAATGTGTGACATGCTAGAAAGTGCTCTAGGTTCTAAAACTCCTCTGGCACTTCATTAGGAGAACTATTTACAGGGATGCTGCAGCTAGCATTCCAACCACGTGCACACAGACTGGCTTTCTCGTGCCTCCTCCAGACTCTTCCCTCATGCAACCTGTGTTCCTCTCTCCAA
Source organism: Mauremys reevesii (assembly GCF_016161935.1). Taxonomy (NCBI): domain Eukaryota; kingdom Metazoa; phylum Chordata; order Testudines; family Geoemydidae; genus Mauremys; species Mauremys reevesii. The sequence continues at coordinate 43,641,728 of NC_052635.1, read as the reverse complement.
GTTCCATGCAGCTTACTGTAGCCTGCATGCCATTTGTGACCACTTGTGTTCAAGGACAAATGTATATAGTGTAAATGAAACAAGTTACAGTAAGACTATATCCAGGATCTGTGTTGCTGATTCCCTCTCTAACAGGAAACCAACCTGCTAGGACCCCTGACATCTTCTGTTAATCATCGGAAGAGCAACAATATATTTCTGGGGCATACACCAAATGAGACTCAAAACCACAAGGTTTAACTGAGATTGTCTCCAAAGTTACTTTCTAACTAGTATTCCTATGCTGTCAAGAGTACAAGGATCACGCATAGACAATGCAAGATTTTTAAGCAAGTCACATGCAAAGAATATACCAAGAGACACTGCTGCACCATGCACGACGCTTGCACTTTTGCTGGCAAGGGAAGTCACACGCTGAACAAAAACATCCTCTTTCCCCACTTTCGCCCCCCCAATCCCAGCTTGTCTGAGAAGCATGCTGTAATGGTCAACACATACAAAGGAACCCTCAAAGGGCATCACATGTTACAAAACAGCAACAGCAGCAGCACAGCTAAGGAGCGGAAGTGAGCCGTGCAAAAGCAGCTGAAAGGCCCGGCTTGACAGAGTTGAAAGTCAGAGCAAGGCTGGTACTGAGAACTGATGGCATGTCCTTAAACACAGCACTCAGAAAGAGGCCAAACAGGAAGTCCATTTTTTTTTTGCACTCACTTTAGGCCAGATCCACTGCTCTCCTCCAGCCCCCTTGTGCCATTCTGGTGGGGCAAGTGGGCCATAAAACATTTGGAACTGGCTACTTGGAGATTCCCCCGGTATAAAGTGAATCTCTCAATGTCCAGTGGAGCTGGACTGAAGGATCTGGCTCATGGATTGGAGATTCATTCTATTCAATTCCTCTGCAAGGGAGCGAAGAAGGAAGAGTGGGAGATGTATGCAATTCATCATTTAGAGGGGAAAAAAGATAGATAGATCTTCAGGGCAGGGACTGTCTCTCACTATGTGCACATAGAGTGCCTTGCACAATGGGGCCTTGATCTGTTGAAGCCACTAGATTCCAAAGTAATACAAATAATAATAAAAAACCCCAACAACTATGGTTTCCTAAGTTGCATAACCAGGAGCTCAACACCTGAACATTCCTAGAGTTCAGAATGGTTTCCTATTCCCTTTTGAACCCACAGAGTATCTTAATAAACTTAGAGATGCCTTCAGCTATCTGTAAGTAGATCACAGGAACCAGGTGCACACAGAGTGGCATGGAAAGGCAATCAACCTGTGACAGGAAAGGGAAATGAATGTCTTAGTGCCTTTGACAAGCGAGGCTGCCGTTGTACAAGCTTAGATGGAATGCAATGGAGGTTTCTCCTTAAAAGGACTTTTCTCCTTTCTCCACCCTGACACATATACAAAACATCACCAAGCAGCAGCAACCCGGAGACAGTCACTGCCCATTCAAAACATAAGAATATCCCAAGGCACCAGCTCACAAATCTCATGTGAGTTGAGCAACGAAAAAAGGTCCTGATGACGTGAGATTCAGTCACAGTTAAAACACACAAGAGTGAAAAACGACAGCACCTAGAAAGCTAACAAAGCAGCCAGAGAGGGTTTAGCGTTACTGCAAATGTTACAGCATTCTGACTGGTCACTTACGGTTAGTGTTTTCTTGATGTATGGAGCCCCAGGGGACAGGAGCTCCTCATTGGTGATAGGCCTCTTTAGCACTAGAGCCAAAGGTGACAGATCCGATTATAATCACGTGTGCAAAGGTTAAATACGATATAATGCACAACGAGGAAGACTGGGAAATACCAGCCTGGAGAATGGATGCACAAACCATCGAAAGCTTTTCTGTGCAAAAAAGCATTCTACGGGAACAGAGCAGGTCTGGGACAAATTCAAAGACATCTTCCTTATCTGTATTACTTCTATACAAGTATCAGAACTGGCAAGGAAAGTTTCCACTGAAACGTCCCTCTACTTCCCACAACACAAAAGTGGGGGAGGGCAGTTTAAAACAAGAAAAAAAAAGTTTAAAGTTTTTGAAAATGGAAATTAAGATTCTGTTTTCCAAGGAGAACCTGAAATATTTTGATCAACACAAAACAATTTGTTCTCTTAAAAAAAAGTGTGTAGAAATTAAACATGTTGCAATGTGCTCTAACATACACACATATTTACAGAGCCCAGCATTAAAGGGCCCTTCTCCTTAGAAAGACCAAAACAGCACCAGAAAGGTGCAGCTTCTAAGCATGCTGTTTTGGAGATGGAACGAACCCCTTCAAAAAGACGGCCCGCCTCAGAAAACTGTTCTCCAAAGTGGTGTACAAGTAAATATGCTCAAGGGACCATAACTTTAAAACCTTTCTGGTATAATCGTGTTTGTTTCTGAACAGAAAAGGTCTGCCCTGAGAGGAGAGGAGGCATACAACATTGCCAGAAAAAAAATGGTTTCATTGCAATGAGAGGCAGTGTATAAAAATGTGGCTTACGGCAAGAAGCCAGCTTCAACCTTAATTATGGAATGGCAAAGCCAAGGCCTTTCTGGTGCCAATCCCTTTGCCAAGCCAAGATCACACTGCCATCTGCCCCCTGCACTAGAACTGGAATTGAGCTACCGCATGCAAGATGAACTTCCCTAGCATTGTGTCAAGTATCAGAGGGGTAGCCGTGTTAGTCTGGTTCTGTAGAAGCAGCAAAGAATCCTGTGGCACCTTATAGACTAACAGACGTTTTGCAGCATGAGCTTTCGTGGGTGAATACCCACTTCTTTGGATGCAAGCTTGTATTCACCCACGAAAGCTCATGCTGCAAAACGTCTGTTAGTCTATAAAGTGCCACAGGATTCTTTGCTGCTTCCCTAGCATTGTTCATGCAAGGCTGCCCTTTCCTTTTAGGCCTGTTGAAATTAGCCTTCTTATCACTAGTCTCAAGTCTAATGACATCTCTTCAGCCCTTCCGAGCGTTAGGTAAGTGACACTGAAATGGGAGACCTCACCTGATTTGGGGTTGCATTCAGCTGCTGGCAGGAATCCCAGGCTGGGCGTAGGAGTGAAATAGGGGTTGGAACTTCCGGCAAGAGAGGTGACGCTGCTCCTCCGAACCGCTGACACTATTTTGATCTCCTTGTTGGGCTGGACTGAAAGACACAGATACAACTCCTCCCAGATCTTGGCTAGGGGCGAGCAGACTGGTTTGGCTAGAGTTTGGCCTGCTTTTTCAGCCCAGGTTTGACAGTCAGAGAAGCGGTTCTCCTCCCACTCAATGTACACACGTCCACCTGCCCTCAGTCCTTACAAAATACCCAGCCCACTTTTGCAGACTCAGGAGGGCTGAATGATTTAGGAAACTGTAAACCTTCAGAGGATCTCCCTTCACTAGTCTTTACCTAGCAAGGCCCGTAGATTCCAAGGCCAGAAGGGACCACTGTGATCATCCACACCGGCTTCCTGGATAACACAGGCGAGAGAACTGCCCCACAATAATCCCTCGGATACATATTTCAGAAAACCATCCAATCTTCATTTTAAAATTGTCAGTGACGGAGAATCCACCACAACCCTTGGTCATTTATTCCAGTGGTTAATTACTCCCACCATTACGTCTTATTTCTAGTCTGAATTTGTCTACATGCAACTTCCAACTATACCTTTCTCGGCTAGATTGGAGAGCCCATTATTAAATATTTGTTCCCCACATTGACACTTATGGACTGTGATCGTCACCCCTTAACCTTCTATTTAAGCTAAATAGATTGAGCTCCTTGAGTCTATCACTACAAGCATGTTTTCTAATCCTTTACTCATTCTCGTGGCTCTTTTTAGAACACTCTACAACCTATCAACATCCTTCTTGAGTTGAGGGCACCAGAACTGGACACAACATTCCAGCAGTGGTCGCACCAATGCCAGATACGGAGGTACAGAGTAAGAGTATCTCTGCTTTTACTTGAGATTCCCCTCTATAGACATCCCAGGATTGCATTAGCTGTTTTGGCCATAGTGTCACACTACGAGGGAGCTCGTGTTCAGCTGGTTGTCCACTACCATGAACCCCAAATCTTTTTCAGAGTCACTGCTTCCCAGGATAGAGTCCCCATCCTGTAAGTACGGCCGACATTTTTTGGTCCTAGATATATACATTCAGCCAAATTAAAGTGCATATTGTTTGCTTGAACCCAGTTTTCCAAGCAATCCAGATCTCTCTGAATCCGTCACTGGTCCTCTTCATAATGTAGAGCTCCCTCACTTCATGTGTCATCTGCAAACTTCATCAGCAATGATTTTCCGTGTCCTTTCAGGTCACTTGTAAAAATGTTAAATAGCATGGGGCCAAGAACCAATCCCTGCAGGATGCTGGCAGAGGTGACAGCAGGAGCTTGGATACCAGCCAGGTGTCATCCCCTGGATTTAGATCCATTTTCCTGCTTCTCATGTTGCTCTCCTTGTTTCCTGCTTCTCACTTGACTGCTGCAACTCAGCATAGCCGACATCAACCCCAAGCCATAGGAGCCCAGATTTTTTTTTTTTAATTTAAAAGCTGAACTGGAAGCAGTGCAAGATTCTCTTCTGCTATGGGTAGGAGGCCTGTCAGGTCCTTTAAATCTGAGGATGCGCACAGGAGATTGCTGGATCAGAGGTGCTTTAACAGCAGCTCCCCTCAGGTGGTGTTCGGGGCCTGCACTACTCAGGAGGGTGCACTGATGATCTGGGAAACAAGTGGTTATTCACAGAGAAGCTTTCATTTAGCTGTTCTATTGGGAAGGGGAAAACCAAAGAGCAGAGAGGCTTGAGTTGTTTTCCTGGGGGTGTGAGGGGAGAACATGGGGAACAGAGCAAGGAGCTGGCAGCTGCCAGTCCCAGGACATTGCCCGACACCAGTTCCTTAGGAGGGGCATTCAAAACCAGCAGCAATGCTACCTGCTCCTTACACAATCTCAGTATAGCAGCACCCCCTCCAATCCCCCCAGCATCCCTGATTACCTGAGAGGAAGCTGGAGTTGCCTTGCTCCGGGTTGAGCTTGCGGAGGCAGAAGGGGCTGTCAGGGCTCTCCGACAAAGCCCGGGGCGAGTTCTCGTTGAGCAGCTCCGTGAGCCGTCGCCTCCGGCGGAAGTTGATCCGGAACTGGTAGAGCAGGTTACTGTCAAAGAAGTGGTGCTTGCTGGAGACTGGGAAGAGAACAGGAAAGGGTAGAGCGGCCATCAGGGGTCTCATAGCAAAGGGGAGCTACATCTTCGCCATTCAGCAGCAGGGCTGGAGGAGAAGACCTGCTGCAGTGTTACCAATGCACCATTTGCAGTGTTACCAGTTCTAGTGAGTGTCACAATATTTGGTGTTTTTTTTCCTTAAATCCCCAACTTCTGGAGTCATGTGAGGAGGGGAGACTCTCAGCTTTCATTAAAAAACAAAATGTGAACTTCTAACCCTCAGGTTGCAGAGAAAAGCTTGAAAACACGACCCCATAAAAGCTAAAAACCAAACCTAAAGCTCAGAAACCAGAAGGCAAATAGAAGGAGCCCAACAATCATTATTTTTAAAGCCTCGGGCTTTTAGGGAGCCTGATTCAGGATTTTTTTTAATGCTCAGGATTTTCAAGACAGGGTGTGTTCTAATTCCCCTTTTCAGTATCACAAGGGTCTGGTGAGGGAGGAAGCTATTCCATTATCAAACCCAGCCATGGGATGCAGCCTCATCCCTTCCCCTCCCAATCCCTGCCTCTCCAACAGCCAGGCATGGCAGAGTGTGGGACTACGCCTCCCACAATGCCTTGCATTGCAGGAGCACACCAAAGTAAGGTTGATAATGTCAAGCAAAAAACATTCCAGTGAAAATCCCACAGTCCAGTCAGGCTGGGGTTATTACAAGCTAGTGTTGGGTTTATTGGTGGTACAGAAATAACTGACAGGACGTTACGTTGATAACCAATGAGGCATTTCCTCATTGGCAAGAATGAGATTTTTTTTCCCCGTTGGTTTGAGGAGGAGGAGGAGGAGAAGTAGTGCTGCTCTATCAGTGCTGATTACAGCCCCAGAGCAGCTAGAGGCTTTTGCTAAACCAATCAGCAGTGAAAGAGTTAACCCCCTTTCCCAGAGGAATGGAGGCAGCACTGTCAGAGCCATTGTCTCGCTGAACAAGCAAATGCAGAGCTTGTCTCTGCAAGCTCGGGTGCCGCATTTCCACCTGCTCCACAGTAACTCGCCATGTAGACGAGCCCTCCGAAATATATGGCCTTAGAAATGGGCCAGATATTGAGCGAGCCCCTCCACTTCAACTGCCTTATTTCTTCATTTCTAATGTTGGCGAGGAATCTCCGCTCTGATCTCGCAGAGCGTGTGCACAAGCCGGCTTCACGTGTCTCGAAATCCAGATGTGAATCCCACTTCTGTGGCTTGGGAATAACACTTTGAAGAGATGCCAGAAAGTGACTCAGATTCCGTCTCAAACGTTCAAGGGTGACACCAGTCTGCCCAGGCCCCAGCAGTCCCCTATTCCAAAAATAGAACTAAATGGCCCCATTGCTATCTCCGAGTAGAAACTAGCACTCGGCACATGACCAGCATTTGTTACTTGTTATAAATGGGGGGTTGTTCCAAGCAAAGCAATGATAGCTAGCCCCCTCCTTCACCTTCCTTCCCCATCCCCAGGAACTCCGGCTTACCATGCTGAACGATCCCATGTTCCAACAGTGCTCGGCCCAGCTCCACAGCTTCCTTTCTGTTTGCTGTCTCCCCTTCCTGGATGAGCCAGTCAATCATTTCACAGCCCAGGAACGTCCTCTGGTACTTCACAGAATTCTCCTCTCTTGCCTTCAGTATGGAGTCTTCTACATTGATCAGCCTGGCACAGAGAAGAGACATGCCAATGAGTAAGGAGCGGGATGGACCGAGAAGAGTGATCTTTTCTTTAGCCCTATAACTACACAAGACGCTTGACAGGAACTAAAGCCAACTGAAGCATTGGTTGTCCCACCTGTCATGAGCAGAGAGAAAATAAACAGTGGGGGGACCCAATACATGTTACTACGCCATAATATGCTTGATTATGTAACTCCAAGTGTCAGACATTTCCCCTCTCGAGCCATTAGCTCAGGGTAGTTTTTGGAATGACGTTGTTCCCATGTCAGAATGCTGTATGTGGAGGACCCAGAAGATGAATCTCATGGTAACATCAAAGCCAGTAAGAACCACAAAGACTGTCTAGGATGTTTCATGGATTTGATTGGGGTTTAAAGGAGGTGGGCATGCTAGAATGGATGAGAAAAAGAGAAGTCCTCAAGGAAAGGAAGACTCTCGCCCAGCATGGAGACATGAGAGATGGACAGAGGAGTCTGTCCAAGCTTCTACTTACAATTCCACCATAAATAAATACTCACTCCTCACTGAGATCTGGTTTATAAGGCTACAGGGGTGGGAATTGCTGTCATATGAGGAAGGACCAAAGAACAAAGCCTAGCTTGGCTACACAGTGATGGAGGGGTAATAATTACCTAAGGATTTTGAATGTGTGGACACCATGAAAGGAGAACTGCTTAGGGGGAACAGCTAAGTGTGGCCAGACAAAATTAAGAAAAGGAACATTGTAGGCTGAACAGTAGGGTAAGCATCCAATGAGTACTTTCTTTGCCCAAGGAATCTGCACTGGTTTAACTAATTAATTTTAAACTGACTTAAACCAGTTCAAACCCTTATGTAGACACTCCAGGAATCAGTTTAAGCTAAGATGAAATAAATATCTACACAGCCTATTGTGGTGGCTTAACCACATCAGTTTAAAACCTCTCCTTTATTTAAAACTAGTGCAGCTTTCTCATGTAGAGATAGCCATTGGGCTCCCCAGGGAAATGGCAAAAGCCCCATTGCTTAAGACAAGTATGGTGAGAAAAAGCACTTTTAAATGAGATGTTTAACCCACATGATCAGAACCTAAATTCTAAGTCTCATTCAAAACACAGCTGAGGAGACAGGTGAGTCACTCAATAGTTTAATGCACAATGGAAAACACCAGCTAATTCCAAAAAGATGAGCTGTAATGAGCTGTGCAGGTAATTGTAACAGAGCCCAAAGCCAAGTTAGAAAGGTAGCGTGGGAATTTTACTTGTTTCAGGTGAACCCATGCAAAACATGCTCCTTTCACGTGGATTTGAATCAAATCCAGGCAAAAGAGGGTGGTTTCAGCACAGCCAATTCAAGGTCAACTCAAAGCAAGACAGAGCAGGAGAGCCAAAAAGTAACAAAAGGTTCCTGTAACCCCCTGAAAATCTAAACTGCTAAAAGGGCACAGCTTAAATGCAGTTAAACCCGCGGCTTCCTGAATTCCAGAAGTTTAAAACTGATGTGTCCACAAGAGGGTGCCCTAACCCCACATATGCAAACAGCTGGACACCTTCAGAAGGCATTTCTTAGGGCTTGTCTACAATTGAAATGCTACAGCTGTGCCACTATAGCACTTCAGTGTAGATACGCCGAAAGGGGACGGGGGGAGGGTTCTCCTGTCAGCAGAGACAAATCACCTCCCAGAGAGGCGGTAGCTAGGTCGATGGAAGATGGAAGAATTCTCATGCTGTCTACAGTGGGTTAGATTGGCTTCACTACACCACTCAGGGGTGTGGATTTTTCTAGCATAGACCAGGCCTTATGCTATTTTGTTTAGCAAAAAGCCCAACAGAAATATAGCCTTAATCTGCTAATTTCTGACAGATTGAAATCAGAACATGGGCCCAACAGAGGACAGACAGCACATGCTGAGTTCTGCACAAGTTTGCCCAGTGGTGGGTTCTCACTTTAACTGCAGTCTGAGATTCTGAGTGCTAGGTGCTTCGCCGCAGTAGAGCATTAAGATGAGCGAGTGCTTGAAACAACGAGGTACAGAAGTGATGTAGGCCTGGCCAGGGGGCACCGGAACAGGAGGCCCCAGGGGAACCATGGCCCTTCCACTTTTTTCCGGCTGTAAATATGAGTGACAAGGGGAGGAGGGGGCAGAGAGGAGCGAGCGGGGGCAGGATCTTGGGGGGGGAAGAGGCAGTACCGTAGTGGTGCCTCGCAGGAAGGGACAGCGTGGGGGTGGGCTTTTGGGGGGGTGGGACCACAGTTCAGGTGCCTGTGCGCTTCCCCCCACACACACACACACACACTTTTAGGGTGCTTCCGCCACTCCTGGGCCTGGCCGACACTTAAAAATTAGATCAGCCTAGCTACATTGCTAAGTGTCCGGCGCACCGGAGTTAGGGCCACCTAATCCCTGGTGTAAACGTGGCAAGTTTGACAGGAGAATTCTTCCATCAACCTAGCTGCAGCCCCTCGGCGAGATGGATTCACTACATCAATGGAAAAACCGCTTCTGTCGACACAGGAAACCGCTACATGACGGCGCTACAGCAGCAGAGTTGCAGTGCCGTACCGCACCGCTGGAGCACTGACATACCCTTTGTGGCTGAAACGAGTTTAAACAGGACTGGATCTGATTCTAGGAAGAGACCATTTCCGAGATTTAGAACTATAGGGTGCTGCAAAAAACCACCAGTCACTGAGATAGAAAATAGCTTCCCTCCCTAAATGAGAATTGGTGTCAGTTGTGATTTTTTTTTTAATGACAAAAATAAAATCTGTTTATTTCTCCCCTCTGCCCTGCCTCCAAATTTTGCCACTAGAAAAGGGGTGGGGTGGGGACCAAGAAGTCAAAAAGGTTGGAGGGGGGGGGTGTTAGGTTTTCAAAATCCAAAAACTTTATGGTTGTTTTGCAAAATGCATTAAAAAAAAACCAAACATGGAAATTTGGAAAAAAGTTACAATTTTTCAAAGTTTTCCGAGACAAACTACTAACATTTTTCACTCTGCTCTACCAAGAAGCCAAGGAATGCTTCACATGACGGGAGATGCCAGCAACAGCATCCAAGTCCAATGCAGGAAGGATGGTGAGGAGCCCTGCTGGTGTAAGGCCAGTGTTTTGCTCAGCAGAGAATCATTAGTGCGATGAGATTATACACAATTTCTGGAATTTAGCTCCTCGATTCCAAACCAAGCCTGTGCAGGGTTTCATTTCAGGCATAACAGTTAGCCTGCATACAGCTTTTTTATACTTTTTGAAGCACTGTAAAAGCATTGATCATATAAGACAGCCCCTGCAAGGTCAGTATTTTCCATTCCCATTTAACAGATGGGAGAAAAATAAAAACACAGAGATTAAGTGATTGGCTTAAGGTCAGCGTGAACGAGTAGGCAGGCTCAGCGTCTGGAACGCCAGGTTCCCGGCCCGACGCTGGGACCACAAGAACATACTGGATAATTGATGATAACGGCGAGAAGGGGGAGCGCTGTGGTTAAGACGTGTGATAGGGACTCAGGAGATTTGGAATCAGTTCCCAGCTTTGTCACAGACTCCCTGTGTGATCCCCCTGTTGGTGCATTGGCTGGGCCATCGGGATCTAACAGCCCAGAAACACCCATCCCCTTTTAATCGTTCCCACCTGACCAGAGCTCTGCTTCTCCACACCCACAAAAGGGGAGCAGCGCTGACCAGCTACTTGTGTTCTGCCTTCCAGTCCTATTAAGAGGCTAACTGGAATGCAGAGATCCAGATTCGCCAGGCAATTTCCCTAGTCAGACCCAGAGAAGAAGCTGGTTTTTGACCTGGAGGAGTAATTAGCGAAATCTCTACACACAGAGAGAACCCATCTTTGTGTGTGTGTTTCTGTGTCTCCCCCCCACCCCCACCCCCACCCCGCTCAATGTAAGGAAGCCGTCCATGGAATCTAAGCTACTTATCGGAGCACCCACATTACCATTAGGGTGACCAGATGTCCCGATTCTATAGGGACAGTCCTGATTTTGGGGTCTTTTTCTTATATAGTCTCCTATTACCCCCCACCCCCGTCCCGATTGTTCACCCTTGCTGTCTGGTCACCCACATTACCACAGTATCTTAGCATCTCACAGTCTTTAATGCAGTTATTCTCACAACACCCCTGTGAAGCAGGACAGTGCTGTTATCCCCTTGTACGGGGGGAAGTGATGCAGAGAGAGTCTAACTGATTTGCCCAAGGTCACACAGGAAGTCTGTGGCAAAGCAGGACCTCAAACCCAGACCTCCCAGATCCTAGGCTAGCACTTTAGCCATAAGCCAGAATCCTGTATTCACTATCAATGGCTCCAAGTCGAGAAGTCCAGATCTGGATCTGAATGTGAACTCCACCCAGAGCAGCAACGAGTTCCAATCCTGCATTCCAGTTCACAACCATCTCTGAACTCCAGTTCAGATGGTCCTGCTGCTTTGCTGGAGTGAGAAAGGCAGCAAGGAGTCAGAGCTGGAGCTACCAGTTGATGCTATGGAGCAAGAGAAACATTGGCAATGGTTCAGCTCCCTGGCTCTGGAGCTGCAGCTGCGAAGGCAGCCAGCAGACTGCGCGGCGATAGACCTTTCAGGGAAGGACTCACGTACGTCTCATAAAGGCTCTGCCCCCTCAGGAACACCTTTACATCCTTGTTGAGAGGAAAGGTCCCGTCGTCCTTGCGGAAACGGTAGAGCAACTTGGCATCCTTGTAGTCTGAGTGTTCATCACAAACTGGAAAGAAAATCAAAGCCGACAACATCAGGACTGCAGGTTTAAATACTACCCCATAATGCATACACTAGAGCTGAGCTCAGAACTCCAGCCTGAGCACAAAGCCAGCTTTCAGTCATTTAGGAGTTACAGGCAGCACACCGTGGGCCCAGTTTCCAGACCTCCAACTTTATGATTACTACAACGAGCTGTATAGAAACCATTCCTGCATGCACTAAGGCAGATGGGCATTCACACACCAACCAGAGTCCCATGCACAATAGCTGCACACCCATGTTTGGGGCAGGAAGTCAGCCACATGCACCAAACTTTGCTTGAAGGAAGTGAAGGAAGTTCTGATCCCGATAAGCTACATTTAGAGCTCTCAGGCGACTGAATGGAAAAGGCAGAATTTTTTTTTAAGTTCTAAATGTTGCAGTTCACCTATAAGCTTAAAAAAAGAAATGCAACCTTCTCCTAGTCTGGTGCATTAAAAAGCCACTGCCACATTTAGGGAAGCTTGGAGAGGGTGGGGGTTGGGGGAGATGTAACAGCCAAAAACTCATTAAATTGCCTCAGAATATTTACATTTCTCTTCCCCTATTGCAGATGCTTTGATATCTAAATGCAACTATAAAAGAGATTTTTCCACACAATCAATCTGCATCCACTCTGCCCAATTCATTCACTGGCAATCCATCAGGTCTGACATCAGATCTTTAAAGTTAGGTGTATGCAAATACAGCTACCTAATTTAAGGGGCCACACCTCATTTGCACCACACCTTGGGTATTTGTGCATTCCTCATTTGCACATGCCCGGCTGGTAGGTGTGTGCAGATGGTAATGTGCAGATATGTCAGATGCCACTGAAAGACAATAGGGTCACAGAGACAGACAACTGTTCTAAGGACCTGCAAGATCGGAGTTCAGCTCTCCCACTGACTTACTGTTTGAACTTGAATAAGTCACAGCACCTCTCTTCCTCAGTTTCCCTTACATGTAAAATAGGGATATACCCATTTAGGGAAAGTGCTTTGAGATTCATGGTCAGCTTGCACTAGGTGGTAAGTAGAGCAGGTCCAGGGGCGGCTCCAGGCCCCAGCACGCCAAGCACGTGCTTGGGGCGGAATGCCGCGGGGGGCGCTCTGCCAGTCGCCGGGAGGGCGGCAGGCGGCTCTGGTGGACCTCCCGCAGGCGTGCCTGCGGAGGGTCCACTGGTCCACCGGAGCAGCAGGACCGTGGAGCACGCCTGTGGAAGAGGTCCACCAGAGCCGCGGGACCGGCGACCGGCAGAGCGCTCCCCGCGGCGTGCTGCCGTGCTTGGGGCGGCGAAATTGCTAGAGCCGCCCCTGAGCAGGTCAAACGTTTGGGAGGGGTTGTTTGTGTCAAAAAGGTTTTTCCCTGTTGTAAAAAAAGTTTTGTTTTAGTGTGAAGAAATAACCTATTAATAAAAAAACCTAAGAAACACAAAACCATCCCCCTCTCCCCGCAAAGAGGAAGGAGATTTTTTTCCCTATTGAATTTGGGAGTGGGGAGGCAGGAGAGGAAGAATTATAAAAAGTCGCCTTTCGAAGTTTCATATAAAAATTTCACAGAAAGTTTGGAGTAAAAACCAAAATGTTCATTTCCTTAGGAATGTTTTGTAGAACTCTGCCTGCCTTTGGCTGACTGGCTCGAGTGCCAAGTATTATGGTTAACTTAAAAACCGTGCTCCCTGAATTGCCTTCATGGTGACAAACTGCAATGCCACAAACACAAGATGGGTCAGGCAGGAGGAGGACTATCTGAGCACACAGCTGTTTTAGAAATTAAGGGTGTTTTGCCCATTTTTTGACTAGCGGTGTTAGTGGTTCCCATGGTGTTACGATCAGTTTCATGGGAAGGAGAGGGATCAACGGAAGTTCATATGCTCAGCGCCTTACAGGCTGGAGCCCATGGAAAGACGACGCACTTTTGCAGCTTGAAGGCCTGGGGGATACCCAATTTCCAATCCTGGGTCCAGTGTATGTTCTAGTCCCTAGTTAGATCATATCTCACAAGTAAGCAATAGCCCAGGAAGTGCATTTCGTGGTATTATTCTTGCCTCTCTCAAGGATGTTGGGACTCGGGGAGGGGAGGGGGGATGGATTTTAACTAGCCAGAGAGCCCTCTTACTAGAGGACTAAGAACAATAAATGATTGAAAATCAGGAAATAAAAAAAGTCAGCCTCGTGCATTAACCAGGTGATTAACAGAAACGTGGAAGGATGACGTCTTTGGTGACCAAAAGCTGTGCTCCTGCCCAGCATTCCAAAGGCTTTAATCAAATAATGGGTTTCTTTGAAACTGTCAACCTGGCGGTGAAAAAAAAAATAGCTGGAAAGATGGAAAATAATCAGATTTAAGTGTTAATGGTTAACCCTGAACTAATTGCTGCTACTTAATGCTGCTGTGATAAAGCGCAGCAACAGAGGGTATTTTTATTCATGGCAGCTTAACGTACAAGGCATTAATCTCTCATCAGGCAGCTGATGACAACAGATAGAATGTTTGTGTTGCAGTGGTCAAGGGGGTTGTTTCTAAACTCCATTACCAAGGAGGGGTTGAAGTCAACGAAAGCTGCACCTGCCTTCCACCGCCTCAGCTCCGATAAGGAGAGCGTAAATGCAAACTCCAGTGTTACCACCGCTCGTGGTGTTAAGGATCTAGGGGCAGGTTTTCAAGAGAGCTCAGCTCCTGTTTAGGCACCTAAATGAAGTGGGCAGATTCTTCACCAGAGCGCAGGAGCGCCCATGGAGAACAATGACATATTATCCCATCTCCCTTCCCCCGCTAACCTCAAGAGTGATGGACGAAGGCTCTTCTTGGAAATTTGGCCCCTAAAATCGGGATTTTCAGCCTTCATTTTATACCCTCCCCCATTTGGATCTTCCCAGTCACTCCAGATGTCAGAGGGTGAGAAACTCTTCTTAACACGTCTGAAAGACTAAGTTAACATGGGGCCTGCCCCAGTCATTGGCCTGTCCAGCATTTAGCACAACGGGTTTGCCACTTTGCACTAGGTGCCCAGGTGTTACAAGCAACAGCCATTTAAATTCACCTTTGATTGTCATTTCTGTAAAGAATCTACATTTCCAGAGGGTCTTCCATTCTGAAGGGCCCAAAAGGTGTTAGCTATAGTCAAAAGATCACTAACATGCAGCTACTTCTGGGGCAGAGCTGGACAAGAACACAGGACAGGTACATTTTTCCACAGACATTAACTACACCCACTCTACCTGTGCATACACATGGTATACTGCACCCTCAACTAAGTCAAACATGTTCTTTCTTGATCGTTTGGAGGGAAATTGCAGGTTTTGGCAATAGGTTTTTCCACAAAAAGAAATGTATTTCCTTTAAGATTTTGTTTCTTCACTGAAAAATGTTAGCAGAAAATGTAAAATGTTGATGAAAACAAATGGGGCACATTTTTGGTTTTTTGGCATTTCACCTAAAACTTTCTGTGGGGAAAAATGTTCCAGACTAACCCTCAACTTACAGACACATTTTTGTAATTTTTCAGCCAAGAGGAAATCTGCATGGTCATTTTACAACCCTCCTTCCAAAACCAGAGGTTAAAATCCTGCATGCCTGAAAGAGAGAGTGGTGTCCCTTGTTCAGAGGGTGGATGCTCACCTCTGGGTGGTGTGTGTGGAAGGAACAAATAGCAACCCGTGAATAGGTCTCACATAATATCTAGTCAACCCAGAAATATGCCACAAGCAACCTCATACAGAGAGAGAGAAATTTGGGGTCTTTTGCTTCTGACAAGAACCAAGAAAGGTGAGCAAACAAGCTGGAGTGAGTCACCACAACTTCTACAAGCCTCAGAAAAGGCTGAGTGTGAAGTGAAGACTAGAGGAAGAGGGGTCGGGAGAGTGTTCAGGCCAAACTAGCCGTCACCTCCCCCACAAGACGAGAAAACACTGAATTCTTTGGAGGACACATGTCTTGAAAATCATCTTTTTAGACTCCTTTCCCTCCTTGTGGCTGACAACCAGACTAGAGAGGAGGATGCTCAGAGAAAGAATCAGGCAATCCATTGCCTCACGTACTCTCTGCCCCACAGACCCTGGAGCTCCCTTCACCACAGCCCAAGGCTTTGCTTGTACACGCTGTCCCAGACTGCCAGAAGAAGGCACCCTAGGAGTCTGTGTTTATTTTGGTTTCAGCCAGCATCAGGCTCTGTGTGACATACACAAGCCAGCCTTGTGTGGCTCCTGCAGGGGAAACAGGCCTGAAGTATATTCTGCCAAACCGTCGGCTAAAAGCTGAACATTCAGGCTCATTCAGCACAAGTCGCCCTTGCTCCTCCCCCGACCATTTGCTCTCCGTTGCAGATTTCGCCTTTGTTAAGTGTATCGCAGAGCATGCACATCACTCAACCAAGTTCACTCGGCTGGTCAATCACAGAGGCGTTTTCCATTCCCTCAAGTGCTCTGCGGTTATATGGCTTGGGTCCGTGCACTGGACACTAAGGACAGATGTTACATCCTGCAAAGTTAAGCAGCAATGCAGAAAGACTTCAATGAAGACAAGAGATCTGGCAGCAAAACCTACATTCTGTGTGCTATTAAAGAGAGAGGACTACTCATTTAAATACATGCAGAGAGTAGTTTGAGTCTCTCCGTAAAGATGGTTCTAGCATCAAGCATGAGGACCTCAGATGCCCCAAAGCTTGGGTCTGATTCAGCTATTGGGTTTTGGCTTGGCCCATTATAAAAACCAGCAAATAGCTGCAAAATGTGGATGCATATTCCACACTCAGTCACAAGGGTGCGTATAACTAGGGTTTGGCTTTAAGACCAACAGACGTGGTAGATTCTCCACACTTGGATTCTACCAGTCACGACCGAGGGTCTGGATAACACGCTCCAGTTCAACCGCCAGTTACTGGGCTTGATGCATGAATCAATGGGTGAAATTCGGCATTACGCAAGAGGACTGCATGGGCCCTTCTGGCCTTTCGTTGTTCCAGGGAGGGAGAGAGGAAGCTCACTTTTATTAGCCGCTAAAAAATAAACTGAGCTGTCTTGCCCATCTCCCCGTCCCCTCTCCTCCCCTCACAAACCAAGCTGATTGCATTCCCTTCTCTAAATGGAGCTGGGATTTTCATCTAGCACTGGCAGGATGGCATTGGGGACAGGCTTAGTAGATAACTCTGCAATGGGAGCACGTGCAGATGCCGCTTTGCCAGAGGTGCCGAGGCTTTAGTTTTGGGAAGCAGGGTGCAGTTTGTTATTAACCCTCATGAGATTTTATCTCCAGGAAGAGGATTTTTAGTTTCTTGATAACATCCTGGGAGTTTTCGATTGTGTGTTAAAGAACTAGATGTTTTTAATCCAGAGGATTGTCTCCCACCAGATCACCAAAGCAGGAACATCAGCACATTGGAATCTGGTTCCAAACACCCCCAAGTTTCAGGGAAGTGGGGTTGAGCTGATGTGGGATTTTGGCCCAGGCTCATCTCTAGTAACCTGAAAGTTAAATGTGAGACAGCGACTCTTCGCACTACCAGCAAACGTCCACAAACATCTTTCATGCCCACGCACCCAGGGTGAAATCCATCCCCATGTGAAGAGCCAGCCCAGGGCTTGCTTATGCACCATGAAAGTCTCACCACAAACCCTCAGACAGGTCTTATGAAATGCATCTGTCTTGTACCAATTCTCTATGCAGGATTGAGTTTCACCCTAAACGAATCTCTCTCCTGCACCTCAGTCAACACAAGCAACAAACAGCCTCACCCTAGCTGCAGCATAGGAAGTAGTGTGGCTGAGTGACCAGTGCACTGGCCTGGGACTCAGGATACCTGCGTTCTATTCCCAATTCTGATGCTGGGTGACCATGGGCACATCTCATCCCTCTGTGCCTCAGTTTCCCCATCTGTAAAATAAGGATAGTGATTCTGACCTCCTTTGTAAAGCATGTCAGGACTGACTGATGTAAAGCACTACATCAAAGCTAGTTGTTATTACTACAGTCACAATCTAGCAGTTGCCAGAAGAGTTCTAGAACTATTTCCTTCTCCAGGGAAGACAAGGATTTGTCTAAGAACCATCTGAAAACCAGTCTCCAGCCCCAGTGGTCTACAGCATGGCAGGGCCAGTCCGGTTCTCTCGAAAAGAAAAGGAAATAAATCTGTTAAGGCCAACCAGGTTAACTGTGCTAGAACGGAGATAGCGACAGCCATGTTTAAACATGGCTCATAATAGCTACCAGTCATGAGGAGAGAATATACAAAAAAGATTCTATAACTCCCAGAACTGGAGCCTAAGAAATTAGACCCTAATCCTGCAAGCACTTATACACATGTGAAACTGGGGCTTTAATTCAAATCTCTGCCCCCAAGAATTAAAGTATTATTATTATGCCCATTTTTCAGATGAAGATAAAGAGGCAGAGACTTAACCACGGAAGGCAGAGTGAGTCTGCATCAGAGCGAGGATTAAACCTCAGGAATTCCTCTCTCTTGCTCCAATACTCAGTTCTCTAGACCACGCCTTCCCTGGGTATCTAACAACATGGCCCAGCCCAGTGTTTGTATAAAAATAAGGTAGAGCTGTTGCAAGTTAAAAAAAAAAATTAAGAGCCAGAATAGTAGGAGCCATTGGTCAGGACCCGATTGGAGCTGGGTGCCAAGTGAGTCTTTACTCTGAGTTGGGTCCAAAGACAGGCTTTGAAAAGGGCACTGTACATTTTTCATTCCCAAGAGAGGCTTCCCTGCATGTTTGTGTTGGCCCTTGGGATGCCACGATCCGATCACGGTGTAGCGCTTGCTGGCATGCAAGCTGCACTACCGCTGTCCCTGCCCCAGACATGAGCTGGAAAGTTAAGGGACACTAGGCTGGTGCAGTAAAAATGAATTTTACTACTTTTTTTAATTTCTTCTATCATGCAGTTTCAGCCATTTGAGTATTTGCACATTACAACCATATTGCTGGGATTCAATTCCATAAAAATCTACACCACAGTATTTCGGCCGCTGCTGAACAGCAGAGTAGTGTCCAGGACAGGGAGACTGAGCTAGAACCAGTTGCATTATTGTTCCACCTTTTCCCATGAGACACACCTCCGAGGGTTATTTCATTCTTGTGCAGCCACAGTCTCTCTTCTGGAGTGGCTGCAGTGCAAGAGACTGGGAGCATCGTGCAACCTGAGAAGTGGTGCTATTAAACAGGAGCCCAGTTCTGCACATCTCAAACTCTGGGGGGTCATCCCCTTCGCTTCAGCGGAAGTACTCGCATGAGAAAGGGTTGCAGAAGTGGATCCTAAATAGGTAAGTTGGTCTGATAAGGGGGCACAGACAGGGAAATGACTAGTCCAGACTCTGTGAATTTTCTCTCTTGGGCAAGTTAAAGGGTAACTAGAGTTTACAAACCATGATGGATGATGTAATGGTCCATTAGCTTCTGCATTAGGCGGATACCCGTCTCTCGGTCTGGTGCTTCCTTGTGGTCAATCAGCCAGTCTGTAAGCTCCTTTGCAACAAAGCAGTTGGGGTACGTTCGAAGGTGGTGGCGCCTGTCCTTAATGAGCTTTCCATCATGAAGTCGAAGCCTAGGATGAGAGAACACTATGAAGTGTATGTGTAATTTCAGAGACATTTTAGATTACATGCCAGTGATGGATGTGCCACCATAGGCTTGGAGATTATGATAGTTTAGGCAGGAGTCAGGATGCTTAACTGCACCTCTTTGAATTGCAAGGTTGTGTTAGTTCTCATAAGGTTTCTGTCTGGTGAGTTTGCTGGTACCTTCCCCTGATGGTCCTGACCAGAACACAGAGGGAAAAGTAAAGTGAAAGTTGTGACCCTCAAAAATCCATTCACCCTGGATTTGGTTTCAACTAGTTCTTATTTTGCCTAAAATCAGCTGATCTTTCCCGAATACTTCACAGTAAACAAATATGCTTGTAGATATGCAATGTAAGAGGAGACATTAATCAGATGCTATTTTTTTCTGTCTTAAAACACGGGGGAACGATTTCATTGATGACTGACCATAACTGCTCCAAAATTTAGAGGTTGGTTATTCCCCATCACCATCACACATTGTTAAATTTTACCATTATCCACACTAGTCTTAGTCCTGAACTGCATTCTGGGGGTTATTTTAACATTATTTAGAAAATACACGGCAGCTGAGTGAGGTTTGTGAAGAAAAGCAAGAAAACTATCACTCATGCTTGCCCCAGTCTGTAGTTAGCTCTGCTCATCAGCACCAGGAAAGCAAGTCCTAGAGGTCAGCTATAGTATTCAGCACTAAAGCATCAAACAGTAGCAGGTCACGGTGGGTTGGGATGGGAATGTCAAAAAGCAACACTTGGTTTTGCTGTATGTATTTGACACGTATTTGGCAAATCACTTCAGGCAGTTATAAATTCCTACACAAAAAACTTAAACAGCACACCTTTACCAGCGTGTCCAGTCTGGAATGAACGTATTATATGCATGGGATACCAATATTAGAAAGTTAGATTCTGTATGAGATACTTCCATCAACAAAGAGTCTGGTTTAAAAAAATTGAAAGAAAATAATGAATATCTTTTAGAACAGACAGTGTCCAATCTAGTCTGGTTTAGATAGTCGGGGAGATGGGGGGATACAACTGGGACATATACAACTCCTGGGGCCCCATCCCTGCAAAACCTCAACGTCACAATGAGTTTGTTACTTCAGTGGAAATATTTGCGTGACTAAGGGTTATTCATATGATTAAGGCTTTGAATTTTGTAATGACCTTCACAGTTGAACAGGGTCACCAATCAAACAGATCTTGTATTCAAGCCAAAACCAAGTGGCAAGGACAAAACCAAAGGTATCAAACTTGGCAAGCATTCTGCCTCAGTCATTACTGTTCCCAAAATGTTAACACTGGAAAATGCACAGGGCATGAATCCTACCTGAACAGGAGCTGTCTGATAATATCATTTGTTTAACACCAAGATGTTTATAGTTTCAAAACATTCATTATAAGACACTCTTGCCCAGGGCCAATATATTCTGCAAGGACATAAATCACGGAGCATTTCTTTGTTTAATGCCTTCAGGTGAGTTTTTCCCCTGCCCACAACAGAACTTTACATAAATTCTATTAGGTGTCCCGTAGATCATGTTCTATACAAGGCAATGCTTTGCCTAACAAATTGTGGGAATTGTTTGTGTGCTTCTTACATCACCACATACTATGCCCTGGAACCTCCCAGATCCATACAGTATTTATGTTAAAGGATTAAGGGAACAATAGAACCTCAAAAGTCTGCAGATCGTGAATTATTGGACAAAGGAGGGTTTAATAATTGATGGCTGCAGTTAAGACTGCCAATTAAGAATGGGAATGGAGACCTGTCTGCCCTCTTGGCATTTTGCAGATTAAGGGACTTGTGTCTAGCCAGCAAAAATTGCACCTGTAAACGCTGCTGTGCATGCACAATCATCTGATTTGCCAGAGTCAGTGCAGCATATGTTGGCCCCAGAGTGGGATTTGTGAATGTAACCAACGTGAACGTGCAGAAGTTGTGATGCTCTTTAGGTGGCTGCATTCAATAATTTGGCCCATAGTTATCAGAGGGAAGGTCTGGTAAAAACTCTAGTTCTGTGTCTGCGCCATGTCTGTCAGCTGCTCATGTAGCTCAGCCATAGCAGGTGTTAAGATCAACAAGGTCAGAAAATTGAAAACTTAGTGAAACTTTCATGCTCGAGAGCTTTCCAGGGTTGCTCCTCCATTAGCTCCTCCTCCCTGCCTTTGGACTTTCCTGTAGGCCTCTCCAGTTTTCTCCACCTCATGAAAGGGCCCGATCCACAGTGAATGCAATGGATGCTGGTTTGAGGCCTTGTCTATACTACAGGGGAAATTCGATCTAAGCTACATAAGAGTTACATGAATAGCGTAACTCAAATCAATGTAGCCTAGATCTACTTACCGCGGGGTCCACACTACGTTATGTCAATGGGAGATGCTCTCCCGTTGACTGCCCCTACTCTTCTCAATCCTGTGGAGTATGGGAGTTGACGGGAGAGCAATCTCCAGTCGATTTAGCGGGTCTTCACTAGACCCGCTAAATCGACCGCCGATGCATCGATCACCACTCGTGGATCCCCCGATAAGTGCAGACAAGCCCTGAGTGTTAGGTACTTTCCAGTTCCACAACCAATAACTTGCCCAACTTCATACTCCCCACAAAACAAAGCCTCAGCCTGAATCCCAAAAGCTCTGACCCGATGCCACCAAATTCAACATGAAAACTGGAGTCTCTGTGTAAGGCAAACCTGGACTTCAGCAGCATCTGGGGCCCACCGCTGTCTAAGACCCACCACTGGATCAGCAAAGGCACCAGAGAAAAGGAGACAGTGCAAGGAGGGAGCCTTGCCATGCTGAGAGGATGTGTTCTGCTTGAGGACCAAGGAAAGCTTTGAGATGGTTCTTTTTCCAAACTAGTTTGCTCAGCCTTACATTAGAAGCATCCCCAGAGTTAGTACCACTATAGGAGGGCATAAGCACAGTTTCAGCCCACAAACCCTGCATTTTTTTTTTTTAATAACTGTGAGCATGCACAGGGCCCCCTAGCGCACCACAGAGAGGCAAGGAAAGCAGTCCAGTAACCCAAGGGATTTCCCAATCAAGAAGTTCAGGTAGAGTTCAGGCCTGTATTGTATGGACTGAGTTATCCTGCTTTCCGATGACCAGCCAACAAGGACCAAAACCGTATGTTCTTGTTCAGCTTTTTATTCCGTTTTCACTTGGAAGTTTTGTCCAAGCAAGAAGAGAGCAAACATTTTAAGTCCCAAATTTTCTCTCAAGAGAATAATCTGCCATGCAACATTGAGAATTGCCTTTTATTGTAGGGTTTTGGAGGGGTCAGGGGGAAGCATCTTGTCAAAATGCTATCAGCATTGGATGCCAATTTTAAAGCCCCCCTGCCCAGCCCACCCGCTCCATAAAGAGGTAGACAGACATCCCCCAAAATGTTATCTCCTTAGAACACAACAAGAGAACTACTACTTTATAGGAATGTTTCTTATAGATAAGAGTGAAACCAAGAATACTCTATTGTTCGCATGACTCTGAAGAAGTCTGTATAACTTATATGTTGCCTTGGGTATGAAAACCTGTAGAACACAAAGCCACACAAGGATGACTCCAAACTGAAATTAGTTGGAAAAACTGTTTCTGGTTTTGCAGTATTCATTTTTCACTTTTTAGAATTCTGCAAAAACTGTGATACAAATATTGTTTAAAACAATCCCTCCGGTTTCTGGTAAATAAAACATTTGAATAATGGTATATCTATAAAAGATATTCAATTTAGATAAAACAAATTGAAGAGTTAACAGTGTCACAATTTTAAAAGCATTTTTGACTAAGTAATTTGGTTCAAAAATTTTGACCAGCTCTAACTACAACCCCAGAAGTCAACACTCCAAACTTTGGGGGAATTCAGCATTGAGTTTGAACACTGAGCCTCAGACCCATCTCTCATGTATAATTACTAAGGCTGTAACTATGCTGTATTGTATGTCGCTCTGAAACAGCGATTACCTATGTTTTCAGTGTGCTGTACCTATTAATTTCTATCAAGTCCACCATACTGCTCACTCTCATGTACACATTACTTTTGTTCTTTTTGTTGTTTTCCTTAGTCTAAAAAGGAGATTATACACATTTTGCTCTTTTTGTATGGAAAGAGCTAACACTGAGTATATACCACAGGCCATTTGAAGAAATCATTTGACACATCCATGAAGAGTAAGTATATTATCTTGAGAAAAGCAAAAATAGCTGAAACTGAGATTGACTTATCGTTATCTTGCTTCCAGATAAAGATTGCTAAATAAGGGTGTGTAATATGACATTTAGACTTTTTCTTCGACATGCCCCAAACCATTCATGTTCTGCCAAAAACACAGACAAAAGCCCCCAGAATAATACAAGGAGAAACTGGCTGCTAGAACACAAAAGTCAACAGTTATGAAACACTTTCCTTTTTGGCTGTCGCTGCCTGTGCGTTTGTTTTGGATGGGTTGGTTGGGCAATCATGATGTTTCTTTGTCAAGGTCACTAGAAGGACACCATTATTCATGCCCTGTGACCTTGTTCAAAGCAAATCCACAGCACTTTAAGGAGGGAGAGCGGGGGTGGACGTCAAGTGTTCTGTAAGTATATTCATGGGTATTTTTGTTTTGTTTAACATACAAGAGCTCACTAAAATATGGTAATTCTTTAAACACAGAACAGATATTCCATTGTCATAGGTTTGGGGCTCAGACAGTTCTCAATTATCCTCTCCTGATGAGAGAGGCTCCGATACTTGAATCCAGCTTTCCTTTGATGCTGGTTTTCTTTCTGTACTCTTAATTTTTCACCCCTTTTAATGAATTTAGTGCTCAAAGGTTTTGGATTGACAGAACAATACCCCAGTAATGCAATAGAGTTGGTAACTGGGACTCCATGCATGCACAAGAGTCCATGCCTACACATCTGATTGCAGGATCAGAGCCCTAGAGAGAAGTCCTCCATCCACAGATTCAGTACGGGCAATGGCCGTTCCAGCTTCTCCACACACTTCTTCTAGTGCGCCTCACAGCTAGAGTGGCTCAGAAAACACTATATATAGTCTGTGAACATTTTCGAAAGAAATGAACAAGCCTCAGTTCTTTTGCTCAAGACTTGCATAGAAACTTGCACGTTAAAAAAAAAAAAAAAAAAGATTGGAAGGTTTTTCGTTTTTTCATAGAAAATCTGGAAAAAGTTTGAACAAGGACATTTTCCATAAAAGTTTTCAATCTAAAGAAAGGCCATTCATTGACAGGAAAATAAAGTTGTTGAACCATCAATTGTAACTAGCTCTATTCAAAGAATGTCTGGAGAAAACATGTATAATGTTGTATTTCATCTTCATGTCCATATAGCTCAAAGTTTTCAAGACTGGCTAGTAATTTGGAAAAACCTTAATATTTGGGTGCCCAACTTGAAAGGACCTAATTTTCAGAAAGCTGGGCCCCTAACCGTGTTTCCAGATGGGCTCCTCAAAAATTGAGGCGTCTAAATATCACCAGTTGCTTTTGAAGATGTTGGTCATCATCTGAACCTGCTGATAACTACTAAACAACTATAACCTTTATCGCTGTGGTTTCTGGGGAGACTGTCCACTAGGAACTGGACTAATACTTCTCAACTCATTTAAAATAACCTACTGGACATCTCTAATGAAACTGAAATTTGTACTGATTCCCTAAATAACTCCAAAAATGTTACAACCATGATAGGTTCTCTCCTTCCAAATGTACTCTTTAACCCTATAGTTTACATGCTACACCAAAAGGTTTTTGCGGTTCTTGCATTGGGTCACTTCCAGTCCCAGTGAGAGATTAATAATGCCAGACTATGCTGAGTTGAGCACCTGCTTGGTTGCAGGGGGAATGGTATTCACCTGGTCTTGCAGCTGAATCACAGGCTTTGTCTTCATTATTTTTTTTAAAAGGGCATATTTTACATCCACATGTCCCTTCTGACCTAGAAATGTATGAACTCTATGTGGCGACAAGGCTCTGGTAAATCTTACCTTCATGTAGCTAGTCAAGGTTAACCCTGTACCACTCACCCAGTGTTTACCTTGACTAGCTACATGGAGATGAAGACTACTTGTCTTGTCTCCACTAGGGTTTTACATTGAGATAACTATCTTGCGTCAGTTCTCTCAATAAAAATACCCTTTGTTTTTGCTGTAAGACATAGCCTTAATATAAACTGAACTGCTAGAATATCTTACGTTTACGTAGCGTCTTCCATACAAAAAGGCTTTACAGACCATAGGCCACATTCTGCCCTTGACTGTTGGAGTGAGGCTCCCATGACGCAGTCAATCTTTCAAAGCAGAGTTCCCAGTCACTGAGGACTGGTATAAATGCTCTGTTGTTCTCATTCTCACCTTACAACCATGTCTTATATTGAACTAGAGAGAAATCCTCTTCTAAGAGGATCAATCTGGGCAACTCCCCTGTTGATCATTACTTTCAGAGGAGAACAAAGTGTGGATCCACAAACCAGTGAACCTCCCCAAGTCAGACTCTGGCATAGAAGCAAATTCTCTATTTTAGAGCAAAAAATTGGCATTTGAAATAGACTCATAGAGACTTTAAGGTCAGAAGGGGCCATTATGATCATCTAGTCTGACCTCCTGCACAATGCAGGCCACAGAATCTCACCCCCCACACTTCTATAACAAACCCCTAACCTATGTCAGAGTTATTGAAGTCCTCAAATTGTGGTTTGAAGACCTCAAGCTGCAGAGAATCCTCCAGCAAGTGACCCGTGCCCCATGCTGCAGAGGAAGGCAAAAAATCTCCAGGGCCTCTGCCAATCTGCCCTGTAGGAAAATTCCTTCCCGACCCCAAATATGGCGACCCTGAGCATGTGGGCAAGACTCACCAGCCAGCACACAGGAAAGAATTCCCTGTAGTAACTCAGATCCCACCCCATCAAACATCCCATCACAGACCACTGGGCATACTGACCTGCTGACAATCAAAGATCAATTGCTAAAATTAATTGCCAAAATTAGGCTATCCCATCATACCATCCCCTCCATAAAAACTTATCAAGCTTAGTCTTAAAGCCAGATATGTCTTTTGCCCCCACTACTCCCCTTGGAAGGCTGTTCCAGAATTTCACTCCTCTAATGGTTAGAAACCTTCATCTAATTTCAAGTCTAAACTTCCTAGTGTCCAGTTTATATCCATTTGTTCTTGTGTCCACATTGGTACTAAGCTTAAATAATTCCTCTCCCTCCCCAATATTAATCCCTCTGATATATTTATAAAGAGCAATCATATCCCCCCTCAATCTTCTTTTGGTTAGGCTAAACAAGCCAAGCTCTTTGAGCCTCCTTTCACAAGACAGGTTTTCCATTCCTCGGATCATCCTAGTAGCCTGTCTCTGAACCTGTTCCAGTTTTAATTCATCCTTCTTAAACATGGGAGACCAGAACTGCACACAGTATTCCAGATGAGGTCGAAATGTTTAGTAAAACTCCAGAGTGAGTCACTCATGTAGTAGTTAGCTCTAGTTCACACTCCCACAGCAATTAAATGCTGAAGAGTGGCCGTGAAAAAAAGGGACAAGATTCTTGTGCAAAGTGATTTCCTTTCTACTGCAGTCCTTCTAATCAAATACCCTCACATGCTCAGTAGAAGGGGAGGGGAGCCATAGCAGCACATATATAAACTGGTTTCTGGAGATACAGCTTTGAGCCATAAAGCAACAAAAACAAATTGTGCTGTACTCCCAGTTTGCGTGAACATGAGTACATTCTTGAGGGGAGGGGAGAGGGTTACATAATTGGACCAGCCAGGTTAGCTCTGCTTAAGTGACACCCCCTCCTACTTTTAATTTAGGCATGGGAGAGTGAGGGCTGAGTTTCAAGAAGAAATCCAGGCAAGATCAGGCCTGCGTTCCAGTCCTACACTTTCTGTAGTAAGGAAACCCCAATACTCTGATTTTCATGGCCAGATGGGATCATCTTGTCCAACCTCCTATATAACACGGACCAGAGAATTTCACCTAGTGATTCCTGCAAAAAAAACCCACCAATAAATTTGTGATTGAAGTACAGTGTATCTTCTAGAAAAAGACATCCAAGCTTGATTGAAAGCTTTCAAGTGATGGAGAATCCACCATGCCCCTTGAAGGGCTGCAACTTTCAACAGGGACTAGCGATTTTTGGTACCTCCATGTTGGCATGCCCAAATAAACACCTTAAATGGGCCTTATTTTTGGAAGTGCCCAGCACTTCGTTTAAGGTGTCAAGTTCAGCACCCAAATAAATCCTTATTCTCTTTTGAAAATCTTGGCCAGTCTGTGCAACCATTTGCATTGTGGCTTTGTTCTTCGTGGGAGTGAATCTTCACTTCGTACCTTCTTTGTTTACCAAGAAGTAAATCCATGAACAGCTTTTTAGTCCACGAGTGCTCAGTCCAGCCCAAGTATATAATAGAGAAGGGCTTGTCTACACAGGAAAGTTAATTTGGGTTAAGGTAGGATGTGAATTGAAAGCACAACAGCGGTTCCAGGATAACTCCATGCGTAGACAAGCTATTTTCTGCATACAGTAGGTAATGACTAAAGCCATGTCTACACTAGCGAGCTTATAGCGCACAGCTGAACCAGTGCAGCTGTGCCACTGTAAGATCACTCCTGTAGCTGCTCTACGCCGACGGGAGAGAGCTCTCTCATCGACAGAATAAAACCACCAAAATAAAAACAGCGGCAGTAGCTATTTGGCAGGAGAAGCTTCTCCCACCAACATAGCACAATGCACACTACTCCTTATGCTGCCGAAACTTAGGTCGCTCAGGGGTGTGTTTTTTCACACCCTGAGCGACATACGTTTTGCTGACATAAGTGGCAGTGTAGACACGGTTAACTGGCCTCTTCTATAAAGCACCCGTAAGCTGATTTTTGCTCTCTGATATATACACATAATGCCCAATAAGTCAATGGAATTTGCATGCACATATACAAAGGAAGAATGAGAAGAGACGCAAGGGATGTAAAATAAACCCAGCCTTGTAAAACGTGCGGCCGAGTTACTAATCAGACACAGGACCCCACTTAGTCAAGAAGAAGGAGATCACTAAGAACTGCCAGCTAAGTACCAGGAACACATTAGAAGGGGACCACCCCGCTCTGACTGCCTCCTTCTGCTGGTCTGAGGGCCACTCCACTTTTTACACCTTCTTCCACAGCACAGGGGAGCACAGAGGACTAGAAAAAAGCCGGAGTCCTGGTGGAGTTTGTTTCTCTCTCTCTCAAGCAGCTATTTCTGGCTGGGAAAGCTGTTTTGATACCAAACAGGCTCATCTCAACAGCCAATCCAAACTGAGAGTAATTGTGAACTTGTCAGAAGCCAAACAATCCTGAAGGCAGAGCAAAGATTTGCACAGCCAAACCCAGAACTAGGGCAGGGGCATA
Organism: Mauremys reevesii; assembly: GCF_016161935.1. NCBI lineage: Eukaryota > Metazoa > Chordata > Testudines > Geoemydidae > Mauremys > Mauremys reevesii. The sequence goes on along the minus strand of NC_052635.1, from coordinate 43,613,198 downwards.
TGGAGGCAAGAGAGAGGGGGCGTGTATATAAAAATAGAATAGGACTGATGAATCTTAGTTACCAAGGTTCACAGAAGAAAAAACATCAGCCAGTCAGACCCCAGCTCATTCTTAAAAGTACAGTAGTCTCTTCCACCACTTATGGAGGAGTAACTGGAGTTCAGTGGGAGAGCAGAATACAGAGCTCTGCTCCAGTTCCCTCTGCTATGGCCTCAGGCAAGTCACTCAGTCTTTCTGCCTCAGTTTCCCCATCCATAGCCACCTGCCTAACAGAGGGTTGGAAGGCTAAGTTGCTTGTAATGAAGAGTGTGACACACAAGCCAAGTTTGGAACTCACGGTTGGCCCCTGGGTACAAAATGCTAAGCCAGATTCACATACCTCAGCATTGCGCGCTTTGATTTTGCTCACTTCTGGTCTCAACTGGATTATTACAGACCAGCTGCTGGCAGGGTGGGGGGAGTAAGAAAAAAAGGGAGGGAAGTCATCTGATCCACAGTGGAGTCTCTCTCCCTCCTCACCCCAAAAGGAGGACTCTTCACTCACCAGTCATACACAGTCTCTCTCACTCTCCCCCTCAGGAGCGCCGGCAGCCTTTTTGGCGCCCTAGGCGGCGGAAGGTCCCGCCCCCGAAATACCGCTGACGACCGGGGCAGCCAGACATCCGGCCGCCGCGGTCGCCACCCCCCAAATGTTAGCGCCCTAGGCGACCACCTAGGTCGCCTAATGGGTTGCACCGGCCCTGCTCCCCCCTCCTGTCCCCTTCTTTTCTGCCATGCTGCACAAAGCAGGGAAGCAGCCAGCCGGGGCTCTCCATTAAAGGGAAGGAGAAAAAAAAGAGAAGTAGCTTCTGGATTCTTCAAGAGCATCCCAAAACCAAGACTGCAGCAGAAAGAGAATTAGCCCCTGATTGTGTCCCACACCCGCAGCACCTTCCCTGTCACCGACACGAGCACTGAGCACGCTTTGGAATCTTGTGATCTGCAGTCAGTTCCATTTGTCCATAGACGCAATAGGGTAGAGCAGGGGTGGCCAATCTGAGCCGGAGAAGGAGCCAGAATTTACCAATGTACATTGCCAAAGAGCCACAGTAATATGTCAGCAGCCCCTCCATCAGCTCCCCCCCACCCCTGCTCCCAGTGCCTCCCACCCACCCGCAAACCCGCTGATCAGCGCCTCCCCCTCCCTCCCCGCACCTCCCGATCAGCTGTTTCGTGGCCTGCAGGAGGCTCTGGGGGGGAGGGGGAGAAGCAAGGGCATAGCAGGCTCAGGGGAGGGGACAGGAAGAGATGGAGTGAGGGCAGGGCCTGTGGCAGAGCCAGGGGCTGAGCAGTGAGCTCCCCCCCCACCCCGGCACCTTGGAAAGTTGGCGCCTGTAGCTCCAGCCCCGGAGTCGGTGTCTGTACAAGGAGCCGCATATTAACTTCTGAAGAGCCGCATGTGGCTCCAGAGCCACAGGTTGGCCACCCCTGGGGTACAGTAAATTTGACAGGTCACAGCTCCTGAACTGTATTAAATCCATTTGCTGTTATCCAGGTAACAAGAAACTCAAGCCTGTTGCAAAGAGCAGGTCAAAGGTGCAACGAAGCCTGGTCTCCATCGCTCCCCAGCTGGGAGCAGGGCTCACCGTCTCCATCCTGATGTAATGTCTGCATCCCAAACAGCAGGTGAAAACGTCACCTAGTATAAACTAATCTCTCTCAGCTCCCCCACCTAGCTCTTTCCCTTTCACTCTTACACCAGCGCCTGGTGGCTTTGTTCTATACATGTTCCATCCCACATGCTCTCCAGCCCAATTCCCCTCATGCATTATTCCCCTCACAGAAACAGCTGCCATCAGTCACGCTCACCTCACACACACCAAGCCAACCCAGACAAACCCTGTTCAGGATGAGCTGATGCTGCAATGAGCATACCCTAAAGAGCTCCTCGGGACCCACTCACACCAGCAAAGCTCTAGATTTCTTGGCATCCTTTCTATTCTAAAGGCTCCTTCCCTGAGCACATTCGGGCTGGCAACAGTGAGGGAGCTTACTGAGCAAAGAGTGGTACAAGATGGGTGGCTTGGTGGTACGGGCTGTCACACATTTGACCCAAGTTCTCTTCCTTGCTGCTAAGAGCTAGAAAGATCTGACGGACCATTCAGCATAACAGAGTAGGAGCTCTGCTTGTGGGAGGTTAGTCACGAGCTGCAGTAAATCCATGGCCCCATATCATGAACATCCCTGTAGAGGACCCAGATGCCACCAAACTGAATTCCCAGAGTAAATTAAATACTGATCTTGCAAGTAGATCCAGGCAGATGCCCCCTTCTACCTGCACAGTTACGATTGCAAGTTTGATGCCCAGAATGATGATTTTAGTCCCTCCCATAATATTTGAGCCCAATGTTTTTGACTCTCAAGTGGCACAGGACATGGTGCGTGTTTAAAACATCCCATTACTTGGGATGTTTACAACAAGGCTGGGCAAAGCGCTAGAAAAATATCCTGTTGAGAACAATCCTGCACTGCCCAAGGGATAGGCCATTCCTTAAAGGTCACATTTCTGTGGTGAGCAATTTAAATGATGCAATTCAGCTGCTGTTTCGCTTCCCACTACAGCAAACCTGGGTTCAGTTCCCAAGACTTGGTCCCTCACCGCTTGAACTCAGAGTATTTCAAAGGCAGAAAGCTTTGGTTTAGGGCGGGAAGGGGCCATCAAACAGCAATTCTTCCAGTTACAGAGAGTTCTTGGCAACTCCCAGGGCTAAGAAGGTGGTATCTAGCGACAAGGTGTGTGAGACGTACAATAACCAGGAGAAGTGGTTGACCCTCATTGTCTTTCTTCATATACGTTGATTGCAAGCTCTTTGGGGCACACACTGTCTTTTTTGTTTGTTTGTTATTGAGGGTCTAGTGTCTGGCACAATGGGACCTGATGCCATGCTGGGCATTATAGGGTCTTATAGCATAATACAAATAAATAACAAGGATAAGGCTGACACTCCAAGGACCCACTGGAGTAGGGTGCCTCCCCTCCTGACCCAACTAACAGATCCTAAAATTAGCTAGTGACATGCGTTCTGGATGTTTCACGTTGCTTAAGGAGAGCAAGCTCTCTATTCTCCTCCCAAATACAAATCTTGGAGCTTAATAAACAGCCTGTGCTCCTGGAGGGAGAGAGATGAGCAGGAATTTTTCCATCTAAAAACAAACCAATACAGGTGCCTGTGAAGTGATTATCCCCTTCATTTGCAGGCAGGGAAGGAAAGCATTGGCTCATTCCTAAAGAGTTTTATCAGATACATCAGTGGTTCTCAAACTTTTGTACTGGTGACCCCTTTCACAGAGCAAGCCTCTGAGTGAGACCCCCCCCCAATAAATTAAAAACACTTGTTTATATATTTAACATCATTATAAATGCTGGAGGCAAAGCAGGGTTTGGGGTGGAGGCTGACAGCTTGTGACCCCCCCCCATGTAATAACCTCGGGACCCTGAGGGGTCCCGACCCCCAGTTTGAGAACCCCTGAGATACACTGAAGAAGATATAACAATAAATAACCCTGCATGTGACTGAATGTGGTGTCAGAATTGGGGCAGTTCAACACAGTGAGTAAAGCGACTGAGGAGCCTATGGTGATGTTTTGGAGACCACACAGACCAGTAAGGGGTTCTGCCACCCCCTGCCTTGTAACCATGAGGGACTTGGTGCTCTGCAGCTGTGGCTCAGATCCCGAACACCAGAAACCAGCCCACCAGCAGAAGGTCTCACCCTGTCTCTCCCCAGCCCAGTTACTCTTTGCAGGGTGACGCCTACACCCTGTTTTCAGAAGAGACTTGGGCACTTTGCCACCTAACTCGTTTTTGAAAATGGAACTTTGGGTAAAAATTTCAAAAGTGCCACTCTCAAAACTCACTAAAACTGATCCAGCCCAGATCAGAGACGCAGCAACTAAAATGATCAGCTAGAAACATGTACGGAAGACCAGAGCCCTTGTGTCAGCAGCTCAATGTCACAACTCAGACTCCAAGGTTGACAAGGTGTCCTTCTCTCCAAGGAGTACTGAGCAAAACAAGGGCTAATGTTTGAAAAGCAAACAACCACTAAACACTGAAGAGGAAGCTGAGGTCCGTTTCCTTCCTAGGTGCCCATGTAGGAACTGGTTGTTTTATTGAATGAGGGAAGTTTTTCCCTTCACTTAGGAAGTTTGGAAGGAGAGGACAGTAACAGCGCATGCTAAAAATCCAAGGGTGATTACGAAAAAGAAATTGATTTTTATAAAAGACAAGTCAGGAAATACCTTAGAAGAGACAGATCTTGGTCACTTGGAAACCCCAGAAGGAAGAAGAGCTCTGCACAGACATAGAAGTGTGAACCCACAAGAGCTGGGGGATGGGGACACACGCTAGACAGTTTGTAGCCACAAGCCCACTGATAGCTCTTGTAGCCTCTTATTGCAGCTTCTTTCCATCCTTGTTTCTCTCTTCTCCCTCCCAACCCCCCTGCAAACTGCATTCACCACCTGATTAATATTTACAACCACTCATTTACATAGGCACATCAGGTCAGGGTTGAGTGACAGCAAAAGCTCCCTCCTTCCCCCCACCCCAAGCTGAGCTCCCCGTACCTCAGCTGCTCTCCTGCAATCATCACCTCTGCCCTGTGATGTCTCTCGGTTGCTTTATTCTTCAGGCTGTTGCTAATACTCTCCATCCTGGCTCAGGCACACATCAGAGGTCGAAAGAGCTTAGCGGTGCTTGGCGTGCGAGCATGTGTGTGCAAACAGCTGCCTCCCAGCTCCAGAGGACCATTCAGGGAGCTCTTTGACAGCTACAGCTGACGTCCCAGTTACTTTCCTGCCTTTCTGTTTACAGTATGTGTGACTGCCAGAGTCAACTGATTAGCACTGCCCAGCTCCACTCCTCCTCAGCAGAGCTAAGGCACCTGGTATAGGCTGTTTGCAGCCTCTCCGGGAGAAGATGGGAGGCAGGAAATTCAGGAGCACTCAGGGGGCTGTTTCCAAAGGATGATTTCCTCCCCTCTCCCCCTTGACTATGCTCAATCCTGGTTGTGTAACAGGTAGGTGCAGGCACCTAATGTTTCTCTCCTGGAGCATGTCACTTGAAGGTGGAGCCTGCTGCAATCTGATCCTTACTTTGGGTTCCTCCCTTTCCCCCTGCAAACTGCCTTGGGATGAAAGAACCCTTGTGCTGTACCTGGGGAAAGCCAGCTGGCTGCTTCAGGAGGCTCAGAGCCCTCGCACTGTTGCTGCCCTTGGCCTGCAGCTGCTTTAATAAACAACTCTCAGGTTGAGGAAGAAGGTGTGGTTTTCAATAGGCTGTGGAGTGTCTCTCTCCCCTGAAATCAGGGGGAAACTGCTCATTAAGGAGCTGGAACAAGCTGAGCAAAATCAGAGATGGGCCCTGCACAGAGGTGGGTAATTCACAGGGTTAAGCAGTTTGGGGTTAGCGACAACAGCAACTAAACACCTTGGGATAGACGGGGTCTCCTTTGACCAGGGTTGGTGCCCAGGGGGATCCTCACCACTGCTAGAGCAGAGACTCGGGGTGGAGTCACCCACCTGTAGGCCTCCAGAGAAGCAGCTCCTGAAAGCCACAGGGACCTGCACTCCGTAGGGGCTGCACAGGAGTGGTGGAAGGCCCTTACACACACACACAGGCTTCCCCTGCCAGAACAAGCCCTCAGGCCCCAGGGACTTGGCACCATGCAGTGGGTACTTTGTGCCCAGCATACACACCACGACAATTAGAGGCCCCAGCCTGAGAATTAAAAAGGAATGTGAACTCTAAACACCTCCACATGCCAGCAGGGCCTTTGCACTCTGCCGCCGGCGGGGGATGAAGTCAGTTGACTCTCACATGAAATACTGAAGCTGCTTTCCAAAGGTTTAGTGGGGCAGAGCCTGGAGCTGTGTATTAACACACACAGGCAAGTCACCCAAACAGGACAGGGAAAGATCTGCCTGCAGGGTGCCCCTGGACCTGGAAACAAGGTGTGTTCTTATCTCATGGCAGCTCGCGCTTGGTAACGAACGTGAGGTACAATCCTAGTGAAGTCAAGGCAGGGTGCCTGAGGTGGAAGCCAAGCCTCCAGTGGCAGTCTAGAGTTTACCACGACCTGCTCACTCATGTTAAACCTACAACAGCCTGTGATTTTACCTCACATGAGCTAACACCCCCCTTTTTCCTACTGAAGATGAGGCCAAAGATGCTCTGGGCACGTCTATACTGCAGCCCCGGGGTGCAACTACAGCTCGAGTAGACGTTCCCAAGCTAGCTTTAATCTAGCTCCGGCCCTGGAACAATGAAACTGTGGCAGCGTGCCCTTCAGCGTGAGCTGGCCCTGCTGAAACACTGCTCTGGGACCCGAACTAGCTAGATTCAAACTACTTCAGGTAAGTCTACCTGAGCTGGAATTTCTCCAGGATTTCAGTCCAGACAACCCTCAGAGACCACATGCTTAGCCCATTCTCTGTTACACCTGCTGTAGGTATTGCAAAGGTCTCCAGCAACTTCAGACTATGCCAAGCCGCGTGTGCTCCAAGCCGGAGGCGCACTGCAGAAAGTGAAGGACTGTTGACACAGCGTTCGGAACTGCTCAGTTCCCACTTGTTTTTCATCTTTGAATTTTTTTTCTCCTGAAGTAAAGAGGATGAGATCTGTCTGCTCTGGGGGAGGCCCAGTTGTTCTCTAGGGATATGAAAGATCTCGTGATTTATCCTTGTGTCTTTGGCCAATATTTCCTCTCCCCCACCTGAGCCTCCCTCACTGGCATGCTGGGCACCAGAGGTTGCTGCATTTCTGTGCTGTATTTGCAATTTATGAAGCACGTTGGGGATCCTTCGGCATGAAAATATACCATTAAAGGCCCTATATTTCACTAACCTCTAGCCCCCACATCCAGGAGGGCTGGGTCTATTTAGATTGTCACAGTGATTTCTGAGGCACTGCGGTAATTTGGGGATAGGCTTAGAAGTCAGCATGGGGTGTCACTGACCGCTGTGGTCAGAGGCAGCCTGACACGGCATCTCTGCCTTTGTAACTGTGTGCTCCTGGCTCTATGTACATCTTGCACCTCCCATAACAGGGGTTTTGTCTGTAGCCGGGAGGCTGATCTGCCACGTGACTCCAGTAGAGAGAGAGTCTCCAGCCAGCAATGTCTACCCCAACCTACTCCAGTTCTTAGAGCAAAACATCCCCCCTGGAACTTGTCAGTGCCATTCCTCTGGCAAGTTACAAGGGAACCTGAGGTGCTTCTTTGACCTGGTCACTGGAAATCTGGTCTCCCATAGCGATTCCAGTGCCAGGCAGCCTGGGAGTGAAGGACCTGAACTCTGAACCACTGAAATGACAGAGCAGTAGCCACCTCACAGACCACTGAGCACAGGATTTTATGGTAACCATGTGGTTTCATTGTTGATTCAGCAGTTTGTATTTTTACTGGAAGGTGTACAGGGATATAGCCAGAAATGACAGAACCATGTGTCAATAGGATCAGGTTACATAGCCGATGGTCATAGAAGATCTAAACATAGACCTTGTGTCCAAAAATCCATTATTGTTCCTCACCCCTAACCCTAACACAGCTCTCAAATCAACAGGGAGCTTTCGAGTTATAATTTGGCAGGTAAGATGTCTCAGGCTGTGGAACTCATTGATTTCCTATTATTCTATTACAAGTAACAAAGATGAAAAAATTAATAGACTGCAGTAATTTCTCTTTCAATGACTTCTACTAATTCCACATCGGGGCCAAAGTAAGCCTTGAGATAGCCAGGTGCGACCCCTTGACTTGGTCCTATATCTACTTTAGCAAATGCAATCCTCCTCCTATCTTAGCTAGAACTATGTAGTTCGGAATGCAGCTCAGTAGCCTAAAAATCGGTCACTAGCCTAGAATCAAATCCCCGGAGTGCAAACAGGCACCACTTGCATTTATAACAAAGAACTGCAGTAACACTTTGCCCCTTCAAATACTAAATTGGGTGATCTCCTTCTTTGCAGGTCTTAGTAACTAGTAACTGAGGCACTGATCTTGCAAAGACACAACACTCGTGCTTAATATTGTGCACATGAGAAGTCCTACTAAAGTTAATCATGTGTTAGATTGCGGTCTAATTGGTAAGAAAAGTAAACCCACAAAGGTCTGTCACTGCCCATGCCATTATATTTGCCTATGCTGTGACACCTGTTTTTGCCCTTTAACATCTGCTCCCAGGGAGGGACACCACCTCAGCTGCTGCTGGCCTTTCCCATCCTTACCAACATCTTTTCCCAAGGTTTGGGCAGACACAGAAGCAATGCTATTCACTCTGCAGAGGTCAGCAGAACAACCACCAGGAAGTAGTTAATTAAAGCGGTTGTTGACATTGGATATACATGCAATTCTATTCCCTTCATCTCAATCAGGAGTGAAAAATATTGGCTGGCAGAAACAAGCAAAAACCAAGAGACTGATACAGAGAAAAAAAAAATCTTGCAAAAGAAAATGTGGGGAGGATAGAACAGGGAGTGAGCCACACATCAGCTAGGGAGACTTTTTTTGCTTCAATTAGAAGCCTAATAAAGCTGAAGTAGTAATGAACCAGATGCCAGATTTAATTAGATCAGCTTAGGCAGCAGTTCACCATACAGGACCTGGGTAGCTAATATCCCCACCAGAGCACTAGCTCTGTGACGTGGATGATTGAATGTTCTTCTTTGACGAAGAATAAAGCCATCTGTCTGAACTCGGTCATTAAACTCAACCTCACCCCTTGCGCTGTTCCGCTACAGACTGCGGTTTGCAGCTTAGGCCCATCACATTTGTATGATAGTTCTGGACCAGCCCACCGCCAGGTCCATCTCCCTCATGTGCCAGATCTCAAAATCATGATTACATTCGATTTCTAGAAGAACGTCACCAGGAGGAAGGGAGGAAATCTGACCAAAGGAGCCATTCTTGCTATCCTAGACTAGGTCCCACTATTCATCAAGATAGACGGTCACCTTACTGCTAACTTCAATTCAGTTCTTCACTGCAAGAACTGAGCTTAGTGAAAGCTCCTCAGCTGAGGCCAGGCTAAGCAGCTGTAGTCCATTCACCCCTGGGCATGGCCAGTTAGTTTATGCTGTCTTTGATAGCTTTCTGTGGGGGTTCTTAAATTATTGAGATGAGCCAAAAAAGAACTTCCCAGTCATTCATAAACACAAGCTATTGATTTATTAATAAATAATAAACACATGTATTTATATATTTCATTGATTTCTTGATGACAGACCAAGCAAGCAAAGTATGGCGGCTTCAGGAGTGGGATAGCCAGCAGGGATGGTTGATCATACATGACGAGGTCATAAGACCCATGAAGTTAGAAAGAGAAAAGTCCTATTGGAGCCTCTAGGCCCAGATGCTCAAGGTGCTTAGGCACCTAACTGCCATTGATTTCAATGGGAGCTGAGTGCCTAAATACCTTTGAAGATCTGGGTCCTAGTTGATCCCCTTGGGCTTGTTCCCATCAAACTCTTCTCTGGTGTTCTGTGTAGCCTAATTTACAATGTCCTCAGCCCTGCAGTTTCCACCACTTCCCTTTGGAGATTGTTCCCAGATCTCCTGCTCAGGAGATTCCTGGGTGATATCAGGCCAAATTAAGCCTTGGTATAACTATACTGGTTTGAGTAAAGTTACCCCAGGGGTATATTTTAGCCTAGATTCATTTATTTTGCATAACTTCTGCTCAGCTCCTCATGCCACCGGCTAATGCTGCTTCTTGCTTGGCATTCACACTCTTCAGACATCTGTAGATAGTTGTCACATTCCCCCACCAGCTTTAGCAAGTCATGCTATTATCCCTGTTTATGTTAACCTTTCCCCCATATTAATCCCACTAGACCATCAGTTGTGGTAGTGGTTCTTCACCAAACATCTCCCTTCCGATACTGAGGTGCCCAGGAATGCAGCATTCCAAGTGCGGCTTCAACACAGTTCTATTGAAATAATTCTCCTCTCCCTTTGTTACAACTAACTACCCGCACTAAGCAGCCCAGTTTTGCTGTCGTATCACACAGCCAATTGTGTATCTCAATAATCCAGTTTGATGACCACAATGCATTGTATGCATGCTGAGAGGTTCAAAGAGAACAAGAATCCACCAGAGCCATCAGAACTTACTCTCTTTATCGCCCAGAGAGTCCACTCATTTATTTAAAATTAACATTGCAAGAAACAGGTTGTTTTCTTTTTCCAGTAACCTAAAACATTAGCAGAACGTGAGGAGGATAACACCACCGAGCTCCTTTATTCTCTTGTATACACAATTGCTTAACAACCAATGGCTTCATCCAGTCCATAGAGGCAGTTGAGAGACTGAAGACAGTGCAAACCCACTGGGGATTTTGTATCCTTGACTCAAATGGAACTACACCAGGGATGGATTCAGACCTTTGAGAGTGAGGTGAGCACTTGTGCCCTGATCTGCAGAGGTGTTTCCAATTTTCTAATTTCACAAAACTGAACACCCTTCCCCTGCCCTGCCCCCATCCCTCCATAGCTCGCTCTCCCCCACCCTCACTCACTTTCACTGGGCTAGGGCCAGGGGTGAGGGGTTTGGAGTGAAAGAGGGAGCTCAGGGCTGGGGTAGGGGGTTGGAGTGCAGGTGTGGGCAGGGGTCGAGCTCTGGAAGGGAGTTTGGGTACAGGAGGGGACTCAGAGCTGGGGTAGAGGGTTGGGGTGCAAGCTCTGGGATGGAGTTTGGGTGCAGGAGGGGGCTCAGGGCTGGGGTAGAGGGTTGAGGTGCAGGACGGGGTGTGGGGTGCGGGCTCTGGGAGGGGGCTCAGGGCTGGAGCAGGGGGTTGGGGTGCAGGACACAAGCTCTGGGATGGAGTTTGGGTGCAGGAGGGGGCTCAGGTCTGGGGTAGAGGGTTGAGGTGCAGGACAGGGTGCGGGCTCTGGGAGGGGGCTCAGGGCTAGAGCAGGGGGTTGGGGTGCAGGACAAGCTCTGGGATGGAGTTTGGGTGCACGAGGGGGTTCTGACCTGGGGCAGGAGTTGGGGTACAGGCTCCTGCTGGGCAGCACTTACCTTAGGTGGCCCCCAGTCGGCAGCACAGTGAGGCTCAGGCAGGCCCCCTGCTTGCCCTGGCTCTGCGCTGCTCCTGGAAGCAGCTAGCATGTCCCAGCGGCCCGTAGGTGGAGGGGTCAGGGGGCTCTGCGCGCTGCCTGAGCCCGCAGGCACCGCCCCCACAACTTCTATTGGCCATGATTCCCAGCCAATGGGAGCGGTGGGGCCAGCACGCACAGCTTCTCTGATCCCCCCTTTAGGCTGGGCTGGCCTTGCAGTGGCTGTGTAACTGCAATTTTCATCCAGTGTCAGCTGGTGCTGTACACGCAGCCACAGCCCATGCAGACCCTACAAGGCGGCTTTTTTCCACCTTTTGGCCCTCCTTAGTCTGGGCTAACCCCTCTGGGGCTCCTGTGGCACCTGGCATGAAACAGAACTGCTCATTTACATGGTTTTCTATCCCCACCCACCAACCAGCCCTGGGCTGCTCTGTGCCCAGCCACTGAGAATCCCCAGGACTACATACAGGATGGGATCCCTCTCCTTCCCCCAGCATAATGCCTGAACCAAGGCAGCCTGTGGCCTTCCTACACCGTATCTCTGTAATTCTCCACTCACTGTGTGATATTGGTCCCCTTCTCGACCCAAGCCACAGGGGATATGGGTCCTCCACCCACCCACCCATTATAGAGGTTTGGGATTTAGCTCAAGCTGAAGAGAATCATGCTGCCAACTCTAGACATGCCTAGCTCAGTCCTTGGCACATCAGCCAGGCTGGTGTCCATCACACTTGCACCAGAGAAGTTCTCCCTTGGTTGACTACGGCTTTTGGAGCCTCAGGAGCCTGGCCCAGCAGCACACAGGGGCTGGGCAGAATTTAAATTTAGTTCATCTGCTCCTGGCTGGTTCACCTAAAGCTACTTTCCCTTAGCTACACTGAGCAGAGGGAGCAACCAAGGAGGTGGTGGGGATTCTCCTACCCTGCAATCAGGGAGCCATGGAAGAAGGGACAGTAGCCTCAAGGTAAAAGAAACCTTTTACTACAAAACCGGATCCTATGCTGATCTTTGTCTGACCAATAGAACATGAGGATTTCCTTTATGCTCACGAAGGAGCAGTAGAAGTGTATCCAGTTGGCTGAATAAATCTAGAGTGGTTACACTGCTCCTGTCCAAGTCAAACAGTGGGTGCAGTCTGGCCAGGCAAATAAGAGCAATGATGGGCCTTTCTGATGCAAAGTCCTTTATATATTTATATTTTTACACACACACCCCATCCTGGTCTAACCTGTGTCCCAGTGACCATGCTGCATCCTAAACCCGGGGACACACCGACTCTCCTTGTACACTTGGGCAGGTTCTGAGAAAAGCAGAAAACCCCCCACCAGTGCCTTCGCATACCTTTAGCAGGGGCATCTTTGCACTTCCGTTGTTGCTGGCAATAGCATGAGGTTTCAAGTCACCTGTGTGTGTTTAGGGCTGGTGAGGGACTCAGGGAAGGACTGGGTTTACTGTTAAACGACTGGAGCTGCAGCTCTGGTTAACAGAACATTGGGTGCTGACAGCTTGGGACAGCTCAGATCTAGCCCCCACTTTAAGCTAGTGCCTCATTACATTAGGCTGAGCACAAGGACAGGTGAGTTTAAAGACAAAGCTCACCAGGAGGGCCAGCTCTCATTGTCCAGTGACTTCCATTTTATGGTCATCTGATCCGGCTCCATCATCCTGTGCCAGATCATTGGCCCTACCCAGTGGCTTCGGTTTTTATTTCGCTAAACAATTACTGACAGCTAATTGACTCCCCACCCTCCCCGCGACCAAAGTGCACCCAGCACTGCTGCTGCCAGTGGAAACCACAGGGCAGCTGGCTTTATGGCTCTGACCTCAGGCACTCACAAGCATGGCCTAAGCCTGTGCACACCATCACAATGCTAGCCAAGCCAGGGGACCTGCTCACCCCACGGTTAGACGTTAGTCCCCATCACCCTGTAACCAGTTACACCCTGACACAGTTCGCTCTCATTTACAACACAGCTATGATCCATATTGTAACCATGCCCTCCTAGTGTGGTAGCGTAGAGCAGCCCTACGCTCCCACTTGCTTTTCCTCGGAGGTGCATTATTCTTCCCTCCAGAGTTTATGCCATTGGGGTATTGCTGATATTTTACCCATTAGATTTTGAACTTCTTCCAGAACAAACAAATTAAAGATGGAAAATATTTAGAGCAAAGCTTTAAGGCAGAGAGAGACTGTTTTGCTGCCATGGTAACCAGTTAAACTACTGCAACACTTGCCAACCGATTTAAAAAAGATTATACAAAAAAGAGGAAATTGCGTCCCCAAATAGCCTTGTGTAAAGTGCCACATGCATCTAAACCGAACATTAACATTCACTTAACCCACAGAAAACACGGAATTACTGATACTCACCAATCAGTTCCTGCAGGGACCAAAGGGGGCACCATTACACAGCAGCTCAGCACAAGGGGGCCCTGATGCCTGGGAAGCTCACCCGAAGCTGCCTGTTGGAGGCGCTGCTACACCCAATGCAGGTGTCCTAACCACTCCCGCTCTCAGATGACCCTAGTAAGAGCCACTATCTTCTGCTTTGGGGCGTGCTAGCTTTCTGACGAGGAGTAAAGCTGAGTTCCTCACACTTTTGGCCATTAAGGACCAAGCTACCAACAAAGTCAGAAGTCTAGTCCCAGGTGCAGTTGCCTGCCTGATCTGCACAAACAAATCCCCAATCTGCATGTGCAGTCACAGTAACTGTCTGCCCAGTGAGGTACACACATTGTTACGTGCCCACCTGGCCTTCTGCAAAATATAGCCCATTGGAGCCCATCACCTTTTTCATCAAAATCAGGGTGTTAACACCATAAGCAATTGTTCCCTAAAGACACAGAACTGCATTCTTTTTACCTCAAGGAAGCCCACTGCAGTTGCACTATCATCTTTAGTCCACACTCTGAAGTGTTGCATACTGTGGAAGGCACTGCTTAGCAGCTGTTAAGCTCCACTCCAGAGCTAGCTGCATTTTAGGGATGAGTAACATGATCCCTAGGTATACACCTCCCCCCTCCCCCCCACACACTCAGATGCTTAATTAGCTATCAGATGAAACATACTATACAACTTATCATTGTGCAGTCCTTGGATATGATGAATATGCATACACCAGCGCAGAGTCATTTCATCTAAGTGTCCTCTCCAGAGGATTTAGCATATCTGAAATTTTCCATTTCAGAGGATTAGTAACCAAATCAACTCATTAGAAATACAGAAGAGACAGAGGAGCCCATGGGTAAAACTGGATGTCTTATTTTGCAGCTCACTATTCTGAAAGGTGTTACATCAAGCAGAAGCTTCCAGCACCCCGTTCTATTTTTGAGTGGGGATGAGGGACACACAAGGGAATTGGATGAGCTTGTTTAGAAATGATAAATGTGTGAGTCATCAAAATGGAAGAAAAAGGTTTGCTACACATTTTGTGTGACGGCGCTTCATACACAATGCAGAGGATGCTGCAGACCGTCAAAGTCATCCTTGTCAATGACGGCAAAGTTTGGATTATTATTTGTCCAAACTTATTTTGCGTCCTTGTGGTGCTGGATCAACGGCCGCAGCTCCCCCGTCAACTTTGCTTCCGCCTCTCACACTGCTGGAGTTCAGCAGTTGACGGGAGAGCGATCGGGGATTGATTTATTGCGTCTACACTACATGCGATGAATCAATCCCCTCACCCCCAATCTGGCGGGTAGTGTAGACGTACCCCGGGTATTCAATTATTTCCATGCTCCCAGCTAGTACATGCAATGGCACTTGCCTGATACCAGAAATTATTGTTCATTACTGTTGTTGCAGCCGGGTGGGTCCCAGGCTACTAGACACAAGATAGGTGAGATAAGTCCAATAAAAGATGACGTCTGTTGGTGAAAGAGACAGAAGTTGGTCCAATAAAAGATACCTCATCCTCATAAGAACGGCCGTACTGGGTCAGACCAAAGGTCCATCCAGCCCAGTATCCTGCCTACCAACAGTGGCCAATGCCAGGTGCCCCAGAGGGAGTGAACCTAACAGGCAATGATCAAGTGATCTCTCTCCTGCCATCCATCTCCATCCTCTGACAAACAGAAGCTCGGGACACCATTCCTTACCCATCCTGGCTAATAGCCATTAATGGATTTAACCTCCATGTCTCTCATTTTTCCACTGATATTTGTTCAAATCAGCAAAAACTTAGGGATTCTACTAATTCTACAGCTAATATTGGCTGTAAACTGATTTTAGGGACTGTGTTTCCAACAAGTGTGTAAGAGAGTGAGTCTGCCCCGTTCAGGTTTATACTTTGCTACGTAGCTACGAGCCCGCTGGGGCCGGTTGCAGGTTAGCTCACTGCTTTTTGCTTTGCAACTGCAAAACAACAAACAAAAGATGGAGGGTAGTACACATCAGAGGGCAAAATCCTCAGCAAGGTTGGAGGACTGCTCTCTGCAGCTGAGGGGTACAAAGGTGGCTTTGTGTTCCAACCCCAGGGCCACTCCTCTTAAGAACACTCCTTGCCCGAGGGAACGCTCCTGTGGCCAGCTAAGCCAGATTTAGGACAGCTTTGCACTGGGGAAGTGTTCTAAAAGTGCCCTAATGCTCTAGAGAATTTGGTCCACCCTTTGTTTCCATCTTGGGAGCCTATAGAGACAGAGCGGCAGATGTATCCAATGCTAGGGAGTGTTATTACATAGTGCTGGCAGAAAATGAACATGCTATTCAACAACTTCTCATTAACCAGTTACAAATCTAAGACTGGAACATTCACATCCTTGATCGTTCTACCTTTCATTCCAGAAAACACCATAGATATGGGACCCTACTGAGGTCAATGGTGCAACACCAGTATAACCAGAGGAAACTAGCTCACTATATACTGTTTTTTCCAAATGAGCAACCCTGAGCATAAGTATCATGAATCAAGCCCCTTGAAATCATAAGAACAGTTTACAAAAAAAGATAGATTTGTAGGGAGAGGGGGCTTTTATTTGCTTTCTGGGTTTAGAGTCTTTAGGGGACATGTTTTGAAGTGTTTTCCTCCAGAAACATTAGGGCTAGAAATTTACTTATTTTTTCAAATGAAAGTTGAGATTCTCTCATCACATGACTCCAGAAGCTAAAGCTTGAAACAAAGCAAATATTACGAGACTTGTGATAAGAATCATGAGAATGTGCAACACTGAAAATCAACAAACTTGTGTAAGAGAAACCATCTAAGAGCGATGTCTTCTTCGTTCCCCTTTTCCTCACCATTCTTGGTGTGTGTGTGTGGGGGGGGGAAGGTTATTCCAAGCCTTCTCCCTCCCTTCCTCCAACAGTCCTCAGTCCTAATCAAGGCTGTAGTGTCATGTCAGTCTAAATGGATCTGGTTCCCTATGGAGACACTCCAGAGTGACAGGAAGTGCTCCTACCCCTATCATGTCACTATCAGAATTACCTGTCACACCTCTAACTGGATTTCAATACCACTTTGCTCTGTGCTCTTATCACCTCCTTTTAAGTCATGCTTAGTGAGCTATGCCAAGGAAACACATTGCATTCCCTACTGCTAGTCCAGCAAAAACAGAAAAGGGTGTGGATGAGAAAAGCAGTGTGGAATCTAGCATAACAAGGTTACCTTTTATTTTCATTTAAAAAATGTCCATAGTTGCCTGTCTGAGGACCCTGGAATAAAGGTTGTTGTAGCAATGGTTTTACATTGCGGACTTATGTATTTTCTAGCAATTTTAAAATATTTGTTTAGTAGGAAATGGGAACTGCCCCTTTAAAAAAAAGGGGGCAGGGTACTTGATAAGCAAATGCACGTATTTGTTTTATTAATCCTGCCTGTAAGTCCAGAGCAGGGAAGACGGAGCCTGTAGAAAGCTGCTTAAGAAAGGTCAGAACTCAAGGGATAATAAAGTTCTCTAAGAAAGCGAAGCCTCATCCTTCAGCGTGTAACACTAGAGTGTGAATTTGGTGTTTATGAAAATGACTTGGCTTGACCCAGGCATAAAAGAGGGACAGATGATAGAGAGATCACTGAGCGAAGGATGAAAGGCCCCTCACCCACAGGCCTGAGCATGCTATCTCTGCAGCACACTCCACTCCTGCTTCCCTAATGAGAAAGATAAAAAACCCATTGCTCCCACAGAGCACCATATAACCCCTGGGCAGTTTCTCCCATCCCTCTTTGGAAATATACAATCTCCCTGCAGCGCGTATGGCGCAGATTAGTTATACGGCCTCTACAGGAAAGGGGCTAACTGCAGAAGAGGAAGATTGCCCCATCTATGATTATGATGAAACATGCTGCATGTGCAGAGATAGACAATCATGGCATAAATGGAAGGATGGGGAGAAAACCACAGGCTCCTCGAGTATTATATATTATGTGTATTACAGTTGTGCCTGGCAGCCCAAGATCAGGGCTCTGTTATGCAAGGCACCGTACAAATGCACAGATGGTCGCTGCTCAGAAAAGCTGAATAGGCCAAAGGGTTGCAGGGGAAAGAGACCCAGAGAGGTCAAGTGATTTGTCCAAGGTCTCATAGCAGGTGAATCATAGAGTCAGGAAAACAATTCAAGGCTGCTGATTCCCAGTCCTGTGCTCTATCTAATAGCTTAGTCTGCCTCTCAATCATTGGAATATTTCATAAACAGGCAGTAGCTGATTCTGGAACCCCAGGGGATGGAAGGCCTCACAAACTTTAGATGCATAACGAATAATCCCTCAGCTTCTGTACTCGACCCCCACTCTTCCACAGTGCAGTGAGAACGCACTAATTATGTTATAATTAACATTGCACTTAACTTGCCAGGAACGGCTCCTTCTGCTGTGTTCCGTGTGATCCTAGCCAGACCTACTTTAAAACATTTGCTCTGTGAGCAGCTGCTGGAGCAGCCATGAACAGAGCCTCTGATTAACGGCACTGGATCAGGCATTGGGTGTTGCTAAGAAACAATACAAGCCCTAGGAACACACCCTCCTCTTTCTGACCCCCACTACCTTCCCATTAACAAAGAAAAGAGTTTGTGTTAGTCTAAAGGCTGAGGACCAGGTTGACGAGATGAGAGTTAACTCTACTGGATGGAATCAGACTAAACCCAGCACTTTAAAGTGGCTTCATCCAGTAAGATGCAGCAGCTCAGCGAGAGGAACGGAAGTCCCAGAAATCACAGGCATGGCCACTCGCTGTGTCTGCTACAGAAACAACAACATCAAAGTCCAAACGTAACCTTAGGGTAAAAGTCGGACGCAGAGAAGAGGGGCAAGGAACAGAGGGTGTGGTGGGAAGATGGGGGAGCAAGGAGATGAACAAGGCTGCTAGCATTGTCTCTAATTTCTAGTTTCTACTGCCTTTAAACTGGGTTTGTTTAATTGCAACAGGTAGTAAAATAACCCCCTCTGGCGGCCATGAAGAAAATTGGGACTGCTGTTGATCATGCATAAGGACCTCACCTTGTCATTATCCTAGAGTAGGAGCTCCCAAGTTTTATTTACAGGTTTATAGAGGCTCAACACAGCAGGGCCTCTTGATTTCAACCTCTAGGTGCTACTACAGTACAAACAACAGGGTCTGCAAGTGTGATGAAAGCAAAAGTAGCCAGACACTACAGATTAGATGAATGCACAACAATGGGGAGTTTTTACTTTCAAGATTCTTCGTCCTCTTTCAAGTCATTTTCGTACTCCTATGTTCACGGAGGATGTTTGTTTGTACTGTCACTGGTATCATGCACTGCAATTTGGTGTTTGTGGCTTTATTTATGCTGGGTTTTTTGCCAAAAAAAAGTTCCCTTTATAGTCAGTTCTTCCCCAGCAATGGTAGCACTGGTTAGTTACAGTGCTAGGGTAGACAAGGCCCCATGTAACCAACTGTATTTTAACCACCATGTTATCTAGCCCTGCCGTAAGCAGAGTTGGACAATGATGCATGTATGAGATATCACAGACAAGTTAGAGTATTAAGATATATTATTCATATGGGCGCTAGCCTAACTCTGCTCCCGCTGAAACCACTGGTCAAACTCATTGACTTCAATAGGAACAGAATTAGGTTAATGAGGAGTGCTTATGAAAATCCCACCCAGGACTAGAACTGTGAGTTCAATACAGTTTATTACACGTTTGTAGTATCAGTGTGATGACTAATTGCTAATGTCAATAAAAATGTGTATTGTAAAGATACACATTAGTTTTAAGTAGCAGCCACTCACTTTAGAACTATCGGAGTTTTTATATGCAGTCACAAATGCTGGAAGGTTTCTAGGAGAATGAAGACCTGATTCTGAGCCTGACCTTAACCAGGACTTCCTTGTTCCAGGTACAACTGAGATAGACGGACAGTGGGACATAAATTGCAGGTTTGAACATTTCTTTAAAACATCTGGCCTTCAGGATATAGGGCAGTAAAGCAAAAACCTGAGCAATATGATGGAGAATTACAAACATTAGCCATTAACACTTGAAATCAGACGTGGGCAGAATACATTTCACAAAGACAAGCCTAAGCCATTCTGCATTTCTTGGCAGAAGGTGACTTATCTATTGTGAGATACAACAGCCTCAGAACCTCTTCTGCTCGGCAGAGCTTGAAGGGAAAGACAAAGGCAGATTTACAAACTGTGGAAGGCTGATAGCATTGTTTGCTGCCTGAGCAGGGAATAGGAAGCTCAGCGAGATACAGCACAACCTCACTCCGTAATCACCAGTCTGGGAGAATCAGTCCATCACTTCCCAATAGCTCACCACACTTCAAGTCTCCAAGTGGAGTCTAGCACAGGCGCTCTTTGATTTTCACTTCGTGCACACTGGTTTTTCCGTTAGTTTATATGCCAGCCCGCTCTGGCATGGTCTTAGTGAAATTCAGAGCCCAGAGGGGAGGATCCCAAAAAAATACAAGGTGCATTTTTCTTAGACTCCATATCAGCAAACTGCTTAGAAGAGAATGTTTCCTTTCCCACGGCTCTGATGTCTTGATGAGGTACCGGTACCACTATGCTGAGATGGCCCATTAGACACCAGACAGGTGGCACCACATCAGATAAGCAAGCTCCTTATCTCTGGAGCTCCTTGCAAGTTACCGCTTTTAAAGGTTTGAAAGCATCAATGATAATCGTAGCTAAGCTTTGAATTTTACTCCCTCCAAACAGAAACTGATCAGACCCCATTTATTTGCTCCTCTGGGGTTTTAACAAGTCCTCCCATTATGGCTACGTCCCAGCAGACTTGCTTCAAAGACAAGCCCACTTAATCCTGTCTAGGTTCTTACACTGCCCTAAGCACTCTGGTATCTGTGTACTACTTAGCCTGTGCAGTTTGGGAAAAGCAATGGAGGCCAGCCAGCTCATGGATCACTGGCAAGCACCTCTCAGAGGCCAAGGCTCATTTTAATAAAGTATCATTAATGCAGTTATAGCATGTGAGCAAAGAACCCCAAATGTACACTCAATGGCTTGTGGCATTCTCTCAGATTGCAGTCACACTATCCCAGGCAATCTGCCATTTATTCAGCATGCCCAACTGCCTAATGGCGGAAGCCTCACAATGCACAAACAGTAGATTCTTTTGAAATCCTTAAAATCAAATGGGTGGTGAACCACTAGGTGGTGCTATTCAATCCACCGCTGTTGTGAATGGTGCTCCCTGCTCAGCTCTTGCTGTGTGTGTAAGCTGCTTTGACATTCCAAATACATGGTGCAACCTGTTAAGCCTTTCCATGGTGCTTTTGTATGCTGCTGAGTGATTGGCCTTCAAGGCTGATGGTCAAATAGATTCCCCGCTCTTTACTCAGAGGAATCCTAGCTAAGGCCTTGTCTACACTAACGTAATTTGGTAGGCAACTGTGTAGCAGTACTCAAGTGGCAACGGGGGACAAACCTTAAATCAAATGGCCTGAGTCAAATGGACCCAGTGCACAGGTGATACTTAGTCTAGCACAAGTTCAATTACTGAGTTCGCTTCCCTTGTGTAGACACACCCCCTAGATCAATAAAACTACTTGTGTGAACAAGGCAAGAAGGATTCAGTCCTGACCGATCAAAAAGAGGTAACAGTTAAAGATCTGTAAATTTTTAAGGGTCAGTCTCAGGTCATTTATGAACTCTCTTCAAGAGGCAAGATTCACATAATGTATAAAATCAAACCCAGTTCAGGTATTCATCACATCCACGATTCTCTGAAATCTTGCATTAACCAAATAGCGGATTTCATAGAAGCGAACGTTCTATGTTATTTCTATGGCAGATGCTCCTGCAGCCTGGTTAGTGAGATCGCTGAGCACATAAATCTGTGCTTAACTCACTGTTCATTTCTACTTAATAGCTCACCTTTAAATAAAGGACTGAGACCACACGTGAAATGTTGTCCAAAACTGTTCCTAAAACAAATAAACTTTAAAAAAAAAGAGGATTTAGTGTTAGAGGTCTTTCATCAAATTTAGGGTTAAACATGAATCTTTATATGATAAATGCTCCCCTCCCCCTTGACCCCCCCCCACTCATTTCCTCCCTTCTTCACCACCTTTAAACCCAGCCACTGCCCAAGTGAGCTCATGTCACAGTCACTAACCTCCAGTCAAGAATGTGTGTGATCCCAACTACACAAGGACATGAATGACACCATTTAGCTGCCCTAGGATTCCATGTGAGGGATGAGGGATGCCACTATGCTGTTCCTTTGCACCAGCCATTTTCATATTGATACTGTAGTAAAAGATAGCATCCTAAGAAGGATGGTATCCTATCTTTAGATTACCCCAATGAGTAACAATCCACTTCACTTCTGTTAGCAAGACCACCTCTATTAAACAACCTATTTTGTATATCCCTTAAGTGATCATTTAAATCAGGTTTCACTGTACTGAAGACAAAAACAGAGGCCCATACAGAGGGGATGCTATTTCCTAGGCTTTTAAAATTAAGCGTAGTCCCTTCAGGAGATTGACACCGCTCGATTCCATTTCTCTTTGCTTTATTGTAATGCTCTTGTAAAAGAGGACACTGAAGCTCAAGTCCAGTACCACTCCATAGGACAAGGAATATTATTCACTGAAATTGCCATTCCCGTTAACGTCACATAACACAAGGAAAATTAAAGATACAGTACCCCCCCACACACATTTACCAAACTTCTGCTGGCACAAAAATGGCTCCAGAAGAGGTCATTGTAGGCCATTACAATCCAACACTCTAGTAATGGGCATTAGATTCCACTTTACTTTTATTTCAGTTCTAGATTGCACAAGCCTTCCTTGGGCAGGGATTTTAAAATTAGATCACTTACAAAGGCAACAGGGATACTGACATACTTTTGTTGATTGCTATTTTGACCTCAAGAAGGGGCACTGCATCTTTAAATCTTATTTCCTGGATCAGAATACAAAGGAGGTTTCACTCACACTTGTTAAATTATTGCACAGATTATTACACTGAAATACATTATTTACCTGTGGAATGTTACAATGTTTGGAGTGGGGAAAAAAGCAGCAGCATTATCGTACAGATCAAGAATTAAGGAGAGTTGGCCAAAGATTTCTTGAAATTTAGTAACCAGTGACAGGCTTCAAGACAAAATGAAAGCAACATTTCAAAATCCTAAATGCTAGAAGCAAAAGATCCAGTTTCTGGTTTGGGAACACTCAAGAACTAAGATGTTTTGCTCCTTTGCATACAGCACTGAGTTTGAACGCCCTAGAAGTTCTGTGCTGTAAATATGCCATTGATGAGATCCATCAGTTTAAATGAAATGGAGACTGAAACACTGGAAAGGCTAACCTGGGAGATGCACTATCAAATAGAAAACTTCCCCAATTTCATTTAAAAAAATGAAATTTTTCCCCTTCATTTAAAAAAAAAAAATTCATGCTACTGAAAGGTGCAAGACAGTTCTGAAAACAGAAGTCCTGCTCATCCACAAAACAAGCACAGCATACTGTGGCACTACATGCTTGCATGCCCTGGGAATGTGTCTCAAACTCAGAGCTGGGCCACATCTACGCAGCTGAGGCGCCACCATTCAGTTATTGGTACGTCTCAAGAATACAACGGTGCCAGCTGTGAGGGTGTTTTTTAGGCTAAGAAAACATTTCCACTGAGAACTGGGCTTTGATACTGCCCTCCCCTGACTGAACAGCTTTCAAATGGCCGCTAATAAACTAAAACCAAAGAGAACAAATATTGGCCAAAGGAAATGCCCTAGTTTCACCCTCCTCTCACCTCTACTCAAAGACATGCTACACCCTCTGGATTTTGATGAGCAAAAAATTCATTTTTGATTCAGCGGCGCTAAAATGAATGGGAAATGCATGTCCTTGGATTGAGCAACAGGCCCAGTTTTACTGTTCCATCCGTATCTTCCATCACAGTGCTACTTTTTAAGCACCCTACAATATCACTCTGGAAGCGTAAGGGTGCGTTAAGACTCCCCACAACAGTGCAAAGGAGGAAGCTATTCCTTCACTGACTCCTGGACTGGAAGAACACCACTGTTACAAAGTTCTACTCAGTCAGGGCTCTGATTTTCACTATGTTCAAGTATAGACCTAAAAACTATGTTGAGCCAATCTTAGCTGCAAGTGTGATGTAAACAATTCCCTATTAGGCAAACCACAAAAGTGGGGAGAATAGGGACAATAGTATATGCACATCAAATTATTTTTAAATAGATCGCTCAACCTATTACAGAAAGCTATTTCAGGAAGCTGGTGAAAAAAAATGACAGTAATAAAATAGAACACAGGAAGCTGAATCAGCTTCACATCATTTTAGACAAACAACTTCAGAAGTCAGGCAACCCAGCTAATCAGGTGCATTTTGCTGTCACGACTACTGCAACACTTCACAAAAGATAACTGCTAGTCAAGGACTGGGCAATACCACTTCACATACAAATTACACAGCATGGCCTTCAAAGTACATGCATTAGTTTCAAACTGGGCAGTAGACAAGTGAAAGGAAGAGCAAGTAACAGAAGTGTATGCATAAAATACAAGAACTGTTACATGTTTAAACATGCAGTCAAGCCATGACAACAAGATCTCAAACAGAAGAGCAGAAATTCCAGTAAAATCACTCATATGGATTCTGGCTGTAAATGTTCTTGAAAATGGTGCCGTTACCACAAGAAGCATCAGTGTCTTAGATCTTGCAGTGCTGCTGCCATTTTAAAAAGGGTCATTCGGCAACTAGGATTCCTTAGTGTGACACACAAAGCTTTGCATTAGTCTGGCACAAGTAAACTCTGGATAATTACTAGCATTGCGTGAAGTACTCTGATTAGGTGTGGGTCTCAACATATCACCAAAAGGTTACTGAAAGGGTACTAAATCAAGAGAAAGCCATTGAGATAAAGAATGGGGGAGCAGCATGGAAGAGGGGATAAAACAGATCAGAAAAATATTCAGCTGATAATCAGAAAGACTATAGTGATAGAAATACAACAAACAATCCTGCAAGATCAAAATTTCTCCACAATATAAATACAGAGGTTACTACTAAGACTATAAATCAAGAAACCGTTAATACTTTTGGGCAATTCATGATTCTTTTCTTTTTTCTGGCTGCTGAAGACAGTTAATTTATGACCAATATCCACTGGTTAAATTTGAACCTTCTCCATGGTGAACAACAGAAACTGAGCAATAGCTGAGACAGAAAACTTATCAAACGATCAGCATCAGCTATCATTTGGTCAGCTTGTCAATACAAAGATATTCTTACTCTCAAAAGATTCACAAATATCATCCACGGTACAGAATTCCACACTGATATCTGAAGTATTATCCAATGGCACCATGATTTGAAGTTTTCAAGTGACGTCTAACTACAATATTCACTTATATTGTATATTTATGACATTACACCACAGTAACAATAAAAAAATAGATCTACACCCCATCCACAGCAGACAGATACTTAACATAAGACACCTTCGTTAAAGGAAATATCTGAATTCCTCTATTTTAGTTTTCCATATTCAAAGATTATGGGTTTATAAATCATGAAAAGAAGATAAAAAAATAATCAAAGCTCAGACCTGACTAGAGTCTCTCTGAATTTTTTTTTTTTAAAGGTATTAGGGAAATTGTGGAGGAAAAGGTGGTTTAAACAATTATAGAATTGTTTCTATTTGACAAATTGAAGAGAAGATTAATCAATGTGCTGAATTTAAGTTTCACTGTTAAATCCAGAGTTCTATTCATCAAAATTAGCTTGTCTCTATCTTTAACAATGTTTTATTTTCCCCTCTCTTCTCCAATTTTGTTTTACTGTCGCTAGATTTTCCCAAAGTTTCATTGCTGTTGTGCTCAACACATGCTGATAAAGGATCAAGCAGAAGAGAAGAAATGTTTCTGTTAAAATGAAACCTAGCAGGTGAAATTAGGAATCTGGAAGGAAGAAAGCTAAAGAGAGGAAGACACTTCTTAATAGTTAAAGGGAAAAATACTATAACTCTGCATGATACACCTGCAGAAAATCTGCACTGTGTACATCCCTAAACCAAAGGGCAAGAAGTGGTGCCATTCTCAACACTCCTATATGGTCAGCCTGACAAAATGGTGAATTACATACTAATCATCATCTAGCTCTAGTAGTTTATTTTTTCCCCCTCATCTAGGAATTCTCTAAGAAAAAAAAAGGTTTAAAAAAAGTTCTCAAACCTTGCAAAGTTTAAAAATACAGCTTCAATAAAAAGTGTCTTAACAGCTATTTTTAACTGCCAGATTTAATGCAGTCCCAGCAGTAGAGAGAGGCATTTAAACTGGTACTTATTCAACTGCAGTTCACACTCCCAATTGCTGGCTATCTGTTGAAGATATATCCCCTCCTTTCCCTGCATCACCCCACCCCATATGTTCTCTAGAACTTCATTAGAAGTTAGGAATACTGGAGGGGCAATCCTAAGAAACTACGCATGCAATATTGTGCCATGAAAACATGCTTGCACTGATTTGTTCCTCTGAGTTCTCATTTTAAGAAGTTAGCATAGCCAGCTCCAATAGCGCTATGGTGAGGAGAATGTATCTATTACTACCCTTTACGATGGGAGAGCCATATCTTCATATGGTCATGATGAGACTGAGACACTATTTGTTTTTCTAAACTGGAACAGAAGAAAGGAGAATGAAGGGGAAGCACAAGGTAACAGGTCGACAAGGACAACCATGTTAATCCAGTCGTGTGTGAAACTTCTCTCATCAGAGAGCACGGACTCCTTCCTTCGCCATGCGAAGCAGGGTTACAGAGGCCTACCAGTTCTGGTTATCCCACCCATCATCAGCTGCTGAAGACACTTTTGTCATTTTCTTGGGGGATTTTTTGGTCTTGCTCTCCCCTCCAGCATTTTCCCAGTTGGTCTCCCAGTTTTCCCAGCTGTCGCTGTTACTGTTCTTGTTGTTGGAGACCGTCCCCGAACCCCAGACGTCCCAGCTATCAGAGCTCTTCTTCTCTGTGGAATTGTCCACGTAGGTCCAACTGTCACTGCTTGGGGATTTATGAGCCTTGGGTGGGTCTGAGTTGCCAAAGGTTTCCCAGAAGCTTTGATCTACAGCATTGTTCTGGTAGCCCTCTCCTCCACTGTTCTGATAGCTGTCTCCCTCAGGTGGTCTTTAAAGCAAAAAGAACAGAGGTGGGGGAAAATATCAGCTTTTGTACCACTCATCTCACATTATTGAATTAATAAATCTGCTTAAGCGTAAACCTTCACCCCCAGCTCCTACTAAGCTTGTGTGTCATCAGCTTATAAATTAGGTATTTCTGCAGGGAAAAAATGGTATTTCTGCATTTAAATTTAGAGCTGAGACATTAACCAACAAGAACAAACAAAACAAAAGTGCCAGTATCCTTTGCTCAGAGCAATTTGGAGATGACAGAGATGAGTAAGGCAGA
Organism: Mauremys reevesii; assembly: GCF_016161935.1. NCBI lineage: Eukaryota > Metazoa > Chordata > Testudines > Geoemydidae > Mauremys > Mauremys reevesii. The sequence continues at coordinate 43,586,249 of NC_052635.1, read as the reverse complement.
AGATCTTGAATGAATATATTTAAAACGGAGTCTGCCTTGGGTTTTAATTTCCAGATTTTGCTGGTTTGGGTAATCACCTTGAAAATATAAAAGATGATATATTCCATCTGAATTGGTATGAATTAAAAAAAGTTACATTCAGAGCTATTTTGGTCTCAATGCAATACCCAGGGCTGATGACCAGCTAAATTAAATCGTATTTGTGTGCCGCGTATTACCTGTTTATTATATTAAATGGTATTTACTACTTTTGAACACTAGTGAAGATTGGATGAAAGAAAAATGTTTCTTCCTACTAAAATTAAAGACACTAGTATTGCTGAGGAAGAGTTTTCCCTGCTACTTTTATATTATAGGGAAAACACAGGGTACATCTTGACATACTTTATGAATCCATGTATTTTAGAGAGAAGAAAAAAAACAAAACAAAACAAAACAAAAAAGATAGTACCTTTCAGAAAGATCATCTGATTTGTTGGAAAAGAAAGTGGTGACGTCCCGCCATCCCTTACTGCCGACCCCCTGAACCTGGAAAAAAAGAACAAGGTTATTTCACACTTAATGAATTGCCGCATATTTGGACTGAGCTCATACATTTGTTCTAATAAAGACTGCTACCCAAAATCCATAATGCACCACCACAGAACACACCCTTGTGCATATGAAGACATATTTAAAGCAGCCTCACAAAGTTCGACTCACCCACTCGGGAGGCCAGTATGGCAATTAAAATAGGCTCTTCTTTTGTCATCGTCATAGCAAGTCATTGTTATGTCTAGGCTATTAAGCTTTCATTATGATTTTGCAAGGTCCATGAAAGAAACATTGACTGGACAGTGCTTAACAAGCGAGCAATTAACAAAAAAAATTGGACAGACAACCAGGGCTTATTTTTTTCCACTGATTGTTGGTAGTGACAGCTTCTGACTTTTACCTTCAAATTTTCTGATGAAAATGTTGGGATTGCTCAGAGCAGGAAGGGTCACCTGATTCTCCATTGTGCTGGATTTTGTGAGGTCATTGTGAAAATGACAAACATCACCAGTTCAGAATGGTAATATTTTCCATCCACTTTGCACTAGTGTGAATGGCAGCATAAAGTACTGGGCGACAGACTCAGGCCCTGTGGTTTTAGCCCCAGACTCCAACTTGGTATGCCCACTTTTGTGCATAAATGGTGTGCCCCCAGAAAAGTGGTGAAGCACCAGTTTTGCATGCATCTATAGCCATTCTGGTCATTAGTTGGGGAGCTAGCCATACACTCGCCAATCTGTTTCACTGTAATGTAACATACATTAACAAACAGGTATAAGAAACTAGGTACATGACTAGAGCTACATAAAGATCTTCACAAGCGAGAAAATACTGGAACAGACCTAACTTGATATCTTTAGATTATGAAGCCCTGTCTAGAACTTTTAAACCATTATGAAATATAATACTGTTTAACAAGGCTTGTGTCCATGCTAAGCACGTTTTAAACCAAATATAGCTATAGAACAGTGCTTGCATGCTAAGTAATTCTGAATGTGATTCATCAAATTACCACAAACTAGGAGCCACATTCTGATCTCAATTACCCTGATGTAAATCCAGAGTTAATCTAAAACCAACAATGTTTAACTAAGTTCCGGATATGCTGAAGGGTCTGACTTTATTCAGACAGCAATAGTGTAAATATACTTAAGTGGTTTCACCAACGGTTTCCAAAAGCAATTTAAATTTTAGTGCTCACGTGGACAGGCCAAAAGTTAATTTCTTGAATGTTACAGTTGGAGGAATTCCAAAACACATTTTCCTTCTGTTATGCTGAGATCATAAGCACAACCCATGAAATGGCATCAATAATGAGCACTATTCTGAGATCCAAATACACCAGTTGGAGCTCTATGTTTGATGGGGCAAATTGCCAGGCTTTGAGCAAAATGGACAAGACATTAATTCACTTTTTTGTTGAAGTATTCCATCATTCCCATCCTTTCAAACAGGAAAAACTCCTGGCACTACGACTTCCAATACGGACTTGAACTGCCCACAACAGGACATCAAAAGCACTAGGCAATGCTGTGCAAATTACTGAAATAGCGTGTTATAAAATGTTGCAAGTGTCCTGAAACTAGCAGTAGTAGGGAGCACTTACCACGTTACCAAGCAATGTCAGCATAATGGGAAAAAGGTACACAAATTAATAAGGTTAATAAGTGTACATATTGTATTTAAGCTGTCTCCATATTCTTTAGCACACATTTACTGTCAAACATTTGGGTCACTGATTCTACTACATGTCTACATTTCGCTGTCAGTGTAAGCATCATTCAGATGCTACTAAGATCTGGTTAATGTACTTGTAGCTATTTAAACTCACAATTTGTCTGTGTATCAAGCTATTTTATTATGTCAATGGTATAAGCAATCTTGTGTTTAAAATATCCCTTTCTCAGATTACTTGTATTGAGTACAGATAAATAGCAAAAGGCAGAAACTAACACATCTTAGGGATTTTGTTTTATAAGACACATTACTTGTGTTTGTGTAATCTGTGCACATAAAAGAATATGGAGACTGGCTTAGTATTTGGCCTCCTAATGGGTAGGCAGGCCCCTTCATACCTTGGTGGCCAGATGAGATACCCCCATGGAGAACTCATCAAGCATTTTTCCCTCTTTCACCTAGATGGATCAAAATGTGCGTAGTTAGTTATGAAACAAAATGGTGTCTACAGCTTAAAACAGGACAGCTTGTGATAACAGCTAAGGACAAAAGTTAAAAACAAGCTAAAGTATATTTGACTCAATAGACAATGAGGTTAAGAAAATAAAATATGAAGTCTGCTGCTACTAATGGGCTGATCCTCAGCTCTTTACAGTTAGTGGGACTCTTTCCATTGACTTATTTGGGCTTTGGATTGGCACTGTTACAGGAAACTTGAGAACTGGGGGAAGAGTGGCGGTGGGAAAAAACACCCCACACCGATAAAAAACTTACTGCATGGCCATTTATAAAGAATGTGTTTTACTGCATAAAATGGTATTCTGGAGAGACTGAAAACAAGGCACCTATAAGAATGGGTTACAAGAAGATACATTTTTATTATTTCAACAATTCTACTGGAAACCTTACAAAAGCCTTGCTATCCTTGCCTCCTGGTCATTTGGAGCACACTGGAATTTAGTTTCTCAGTTGGCGTAAAACAATCATCCCAATACAAAAGTGTATAAGTGACCTAATATAGTTACACATGGGCCAGACTGTCACTGCTTGCTGTCAATTATGTAGAAGATCTAGAATATCTAGAAGATAATTTTATTTAGAATAAACTAACAAAGCATTGCGCAAGGGCAGTTTGCCATTATTTACCTTAGCTAGTGTGCAACATCCTTCACTACAGTAGTCTTCCAACACATGGAAGTGAGCTACAGGAAAAGCACCCTAAGAAAATGTACTGGTTGCAATATATTTTGTATTATAAATTACCCTATTTGCATCTATACAGAATTTACCATCTCTACCAAAATGAAAATCTTGATAAGATTCATTTCTGTAAAAAGATTCTATTCTGGAAATGATTCAGGATCACAGAGAGTGGAAAATTCCATATAAAAAAAAAGACAATGTAATGAGTATGTGATACAAGAGGACTGATTTACTTGGGTGACAGGCTTATTTTTTTTCCAAATCTGACATGAATCTAGTGCTGGTACTATGTTCCCCATGAAACAAAAAATAATGTAAAAATAAGTATGTTTAGGAAAAGATTTATAGGTAAGTAGACCACCACATTCTCATACATGAAGGCCTAATTATACAAATTTTGGGACTGATCTAAAATCTGTAGACATATAGGCTAAATTAAATGCACATCACAGGGGAAAAAATATATAAACTGTGTTACACATTAACAGGGAAGACAATATTTGACACATTATGGAGACTGATTAAAATAGGTAAAATTAGCCAGCACCACTCACTCAGAATGGCTGCTTAGCTTTCTTTTTTTGCCAGCTGGATTACCTGGAAAGCACACATAGCATTCATCCATGTATCTAAAGCTAAAGTGTAAATAACTATATATGTGAGGAGATGGGCTTTTCCTCCTGCTTTTGATCCTTTAAAACTGTATTCTAAATTCCAGTAAACAATATAGCAATAATTTCAGAAGTGACACTAACAGTTACTCTTTTCCTTGTAAAATGAATAGGATAAAGGTCAAGTATATTCTGTTTTATGAATACAGATAATCCTTGAGATTAACTGATTAAAACAAGGAGCTAAAAAAAAAATCAAGAACATATATCTTTTTAAAACTGTCTGCAATCAGTTAGAAACCACATTACTGATCAGAATATATGAACCCTTATGTAGCTGTGGATGCTCTGATATGCCTTCAAGATGCTTATTTGAAAGGGAACAGTACCAGCAGTCAGAAGCGTGACTACTATGAAATTAAACACTCACTAAGGTAATATTACTAATCAAAATATTTGCTTATCACCGACCTCTCTAGCCAATTAAGAGGTGCCATGAGGGACTCTGAATTGAGCCCCAGCCACTCTTCCATCCCATGAAGGAAGATGGCTGTAACAGGGCATCTCATGGGACAGAGAACCAGCAAGAGAAAATGAGGATCTCTCAGGATTGATTTGGACATGAAGCCCATCAAAACGAGGACAAGTTTGCCACGAACATTTCTTTGGTAATATTAATATTGAATTATTTGGCATTTTCCCTCTGCTATTGGGCCAGGATATGTAAAATAACTGAACATGCTGTCAACTAACTAACTGCTTGTGACAGTACAAAACAGAATGACTTCCTAGGTAATGCAAAAATACTCTGTAAGTAAATGTACTCGTTTCCAAAGTTACCTTTTCCTGTGCAGGTTTGAGAACATTTTCATTTAAACTCTGACCTAACTCTGATGCCTATTTAAAAGCAAAACAAAAGTAAAGTCAGTTATATTTTCCTTCATAAAATACAGCCAACATTCACTGCCAAGAAACTAGCCTGCTGGAGACTCAAAGAACATAGGACAGAAAAGCCTTAAGCTTTGCCTCATACAAGCAACATAGTGAGCTAAAAGCACACACAATGCAACACTACAGAGAAAGTGCTACAAGAAAAAGAAAACACACATAAAAAGGCAATAAAGGCTGCTGAAAGTTCCCACAGACCAAGAAAGGTCTGTCCTTGAACTGGCACAACCTTTCAACCAGCAACAGCCCAGAAGGCAGGCCTCTTGCTAAGCCATGAGCTTTAGCAAATATTTTGAAAAACTCTGAGAACCGTAGCCCTCTTTACATGTTCTTGTTAATGGGATTAAATCAGCAGACACAAGCCTTTTCATATTAATTCTTTCACAATGAAATACTCTCTTCCTGTGACGCAGGCAATGTCATCTATTAATAACCAATTCCGTTTCTAGGCAATACACCAAGTCATACCCATGTGAAGGGATGATTAAACTATTTTATAGCTTAAGCTTCTCTGTCCGCTGAGATGTGCAGACATTCTAGGAGGAAAACTAAAATTATATCTAGGATAGAAGCATAAGGCTGCTGTACTTTAGAGAGGACGTTTACAGCATACAAATCCATACTGTAAGAGTGAGGAAGTCACAAATGAGTTTGGCAGGACAATATTAAAAGGACAGAGTCACTTGGAGTTTTTCATAACTGTTAAACTTTTCTCACAGTCCATAATAAAACAAACAATCTTTAACCAACCATTGGGTGACAAGTACACTACACTGATTAGTTCTTGAAGAGCTGCTTATGTGCTAAGCTGCTGCCATTTATTCTCTTTATAAACAAGTATTTGCAAAAAACCCAAAACACAAAAATCCCCACAGAATTAGAATCAGCCTATATTATGACTATTAACTCAGACATTGTCCAATTCATTGTCATTAAAAGGTATAATTAACTACGGTTAGTGATAAAAGATATCAAATATGATGCTTAAGGGAGCAATGGATCACTGCAGATATCAGGGAGGACCCTTTTGTACAGTA